>NW_024871192.1:2787500-2985000 GCF_019054845.1 Dipodomys spectabilis
TTCTGGAAGAAAAGAGAGAGGAGGAGGAGGAGGAGGAGGAGGAGGAGGAGGAGGAGGAGGAGGAGGAGGAGGAGGAGGAGGAGGAAGGGAGAGGAAGGGGAAAAGGCCGGACCTGTGGGGTGGGGGGGCACAGAGCTGAGAAAGAGGGGATGTGGGGGGGCGGGGGGGAGGGGGGACAGACAGACAGACAGACAGAGAGGAAACGCAGGCAGAAAGACAGAGGAATGGAGTCAGAGACAGACACAGAGAGACAGAGAGACACAAACAGACCGACAGACACACAGACAGACACACAGATAGAGAGAGACAGAGACAGACAGACACACAGACAGGCAGATAAACAGGGACAGACACACAGACAGACAGAGAAGGAAAAATAGACAGACACAGAGAGACAGACAGAGAGATACAGACATACAAATATAGACAGACAGACAGAGACAGAGAGACAGAGACAGAGACAGACAGGCAGACACAGAGAGAGATGAACAGAGACAGACAGACTCAGAGAGACAGAGACAGACAGACAGAGAGAATGACAGATGGACAGACAGAGACAGAGAGACAAAACACAGACAGAAACAGATAAACAGAGAGAGACAGAGACACAGAGACACAGAGAGACACACAGACAGAGAGAGATGGAGAGACAGACACAAATACAGAGAAACACAAGAGACAGACAGACAGAGAGGCAGATGAACAGGGACAGACACAGACAGAGAGAGAAAAATAGACAGACACAGACAGACAGACAGAGAGATACAGACAGATAAATATAGAGACAGACAGACAGAGACACACAGACAGAGAGATACAGACAGATAAATATAGAGACAGACAGACAGAGACAGAGAGAAAGACAGACAGACACAGAGACAGAGAGAGAGAGATGAACAGAGACAGACATGGACAGAGAGACAGACAGACACAGATAGACAGAGACAAACAGATACAGAGACAGACAGACACAGAGAATGACAGATGGACAGACAGAGACAGAGACAAACAGACAGAGAGAGACAGATGAACACAGACAGACAGACTCACAGACATAGACAGATGGACGGACACAGAGAGACAGAGACAAATACAGAGAAACACAAGAGACAGACAGACACACAAAGAGGTAGATGAACATGGACAGACACACAGACAGAAACAGAAAAATAGATATAGAGCGATAGGCAGAGAGATACAGACAAACAGACACAGAGAGACAGATGAACAGAGACAGACAGACAGAGACAGACATGGACATAGAGATAGACACAGAGACAAATAGAGACCGAGAGACACACAGACAGGAACAGACAGACAAAGAGACAGAGACAAATATATAGAGAGAAACACTGACAGACAGACACAGAGAGACAGATGAACAGAGACAGTCAGACACAGAGAGAGACAGACACACAGATAGACAGAGAAAGAGAGACAGACAGACAAACACACAGATACAGAGACAGACAGACAGAGACACAGACACAAACACAGAAAAATGGAGTCAGAGACAGACAGACAGACCCAGAGAGAGACAGAGAGATAGACAGACACAGACAGATAACCAGAGACAGACAGACAGACACAGACAAAGACACAAATGGACATAGAGACAGACAGACAGACACAGAGATAAACAGACAGACTGAGAAACAGGCAGAAAGTCACAAAGAGAAACAGAGACAGACAGAAATAGAGATAGACAGACAGACAGACACAGAGAGACAGATGTACAGAGACAGACAGAGAAATAGACAGAGAAACAGTCAGAGACAGATGGACAGACAAATGGACAGACAGAGACAGACAGAGAGACAGACAAATGGACAGACACAGAGACACAGAGTCAGACAGGGACAGACAGATGTACAGACAGAACCATAGAGACAGAGAAACGGTAAAAGAGAAAAAAGGAGTCAGAGACAGACAGACGGATGGACAGACAGACAGAGACAAATACAGAGTGAGACATAGACAGAGAGACAAACGGACAGAGACAGATAGAGATTGAGACACAGAGACAGACAGACAGACAGATGAAGACAGACAGACAGACACACAGAGAGACCGACAGACGAACAGACAGAGACAGACACAGAAAAATACAGAGAAACACAGACAGACAGACAGACACACAGAGAGACAGATGAACAAACACAAACAGAAACAGACAGAAAAATGGAGTCAGAGACAGACAGACAGACAGACAGACAGAGACAGAAAGAGGCAGACACAGACATAGATAGCCAGACAGACAGATGAACAGAGGCAGAGATAGACAGACAGAGACAGACAGACAGATACAGAGACAGACACACAGAGACATAGACAAATGGACAGAGACAGAGTGACAGACAAACAGACTGCGAAACAGAAAGAGATACAGAGACAGAAATACAGAGACTCACAGAGACAGACAGAAAGACATAAGAAGGAAGGAAGGAAGGAGAGAAGGAGGGAAGGAAGGAAGGAAGGAGGGAAGAAGTGGAGGGAACGAAGGAAGGAAGGAAGGAGGGAAGGAAGGAAGGAGGGAAGGAGTGGAGGGAATGAAGGAAGGAAGGAAGGAAGGAAGGGAGGGAGGAAGGAAGGAGTGGAGGGAACGAAGGAAGGAAGGAGGGAAGGAAGGAAGGAAGGAGGGAGGGAAGGAAGGAAGGAGGGAAGGAAGGAAGGAAGGAAGGAAGGAAGGAAGGAAGGAAGGAAGGAAGGAAGGAAGGAAGGAAGAGGAGGAAGAGGAGGAGGTGGAGCAGCAGCAGCCACAATGGGGAGGAGGAGGCGCAGGCTTTTCCCACATCTTGGTCTCATTTCCTGCTAATTCCTTCCAGATGTTTCCAGCTTCCTCCAGGCCATGATTCATGTGGGGCCTGCAGGAGAAAAAAAAGCCACAGCAGCAGAGGCTTCCAGTTTCCCTGCGCCCCTCCTCCCCCCACCCAGCTGCTGTTCCACGTTGCACACAGGAAGGACTCAGCTATCAGCAACCAGCATGGGTGCTGTGGGCCCCGAGCTCGCTGCTTCTCCTAGGCCCTGGGTTGGATCAGGGAGGAAGGAATGAAGGAAGGAAGGAAGGAAGGAAGGAAGGAAGGAAGGAGGGAAGGATTGGAGGGAAGGAAGGAGGGAAGGATTGGAGGGAAGGAAGGAGGGAAGAATTGGAGGGAAGGAAGGAAGGAAGGAGGGAAGGAGGAAAGGAAAGAAGGAGGGAAGGAAGGAGTGAAGGAGGGAAGGAAGGAAGGAGGGAGGAAAGGAGGGAGGGAAGGAAGGAGGGAGGGAAGGAGGGAAGGAGGGAAGGAAGGAAGGAAGGAGGGAAGGATTTGAGGGAAGGAAGGAAGGAGGGAAGGATTGGAGGGAAGGAAGGAAGGAGGGAAGAAAGGAGGGAAGGAGGGAAGGAAGGAGGGAAGGAGGGAAGGAAGGAGGGAAGGAAGGAAGGAGGGAAGGATTGGAGGGAAGGAAGGAAGGAGGGAAGAAAGGAGGGAAGGAGGGAAGGAAGGAGGGAAGGAAGGAAGGAAGGAGGGAAGGAAGGAGGGAAGGAAGGAAGGAGGGAGGGAAGGAAGGAAGGAAGGAAGGAGGGAAGGAAGGAAAGAAGGAAGGAAGGGAGGGAAGGAAGGAAGGAAGGAGGACAGGAGAGAAGGAAGGAGGGAAGGAAGGAGGGAAGGAAGGAAGGAAGGAAGGAGGGGAGGAGGGAAGGATTGGAGACAAGGAAAGAAGGAAGAAGGGAAGGATTGGATGCAGGAAAGGAAGGAGGAAAGGAAGGAAGGAAGGAGGGAAGGAAGGAAGGAAGGAAGGAAGAAGGGAAAGAGGGAAGGATTGGCAAGAAGGAAGGAGGGAAGGAAGGAAGGAGGGAAGGATTAGAGGGAAGGAAGGAAGGATTGGAGGGAAGGAAGAAGGAAGGAAGAAAGGAAGGAAGGAAGGAAGGAGGGAGGGAGGGAGGGAAGGAAGGAAGGAAGGAAGGAAGGAGGGAGGGAGGGAGGGAAGGAAGGAAGGAAGGAGGGAAGGAAGGAGGGAAGGAAGGAAGGAAGGAAGGAAGAAAGGAGGGAAGGAAGGAAGGATTGGAGGGAAGGAAGGAGGAAGGAAGGAAGGAAGGAGGGAAGGAAGGAAGGAAGAAGGGAAGGAAGGGGGAAGGAAGGAAGGAAGGAAGAAGGGAAGGAAGGAGGAAGGAAGGAGGAAGGAAGGAAGGGAAGGTAGGAAGGAGGGGAGGAGGGAAGGAAGGAAGGAAGGAAAGAAGGAAGGAAGGAGGGAAGGAAGGACGGAAGGAAGGAAGAAAGGATGGAAAGAAGGAAGGAAGGGTTGGAAGGAGGGAAGGATTGGAGGGAAGGAAGGAAGGAGGGAAGGAAGGAGGGAATTCATTCATTCATTATTCACTTCTTCCACTACCCCTCCCCCTCCCCCCTTCCAGGAAGTTTGTGGGGGTTTCCAGGTGTTGAGAAGAGGAAACCATTCGCTGGGTTCTGGTTGAGTCTGACACACACACAGGAAATCCATCAGCAATTTGTTCCAGAAGCTTCTAGAAGCTTGGTTGGGGCGGGGGGAAGGGAAAGACAAGACCATGCACATGAGCTAATCATCATAATAAATCAACAACAACAAGAATAGTCAAGGGACCCTGGACCAGTCACCGCAAAGGATCATGGGAAGGGGTGATGTCATCATCCATCCTCAACTTCTCCCATGGAGGAGAATCCCAAGGGATGAACGCAACTGGGTCCCAGATGTTGGGGAGAAGGGGGGGAGGAAGGAAATAGAAACCAGCCCCAGCCCTGGCTTCTTTCTAGAACCTTCCATGGGTTGTCCTGGAAGCGTCTCAAGTCCTAAGATCAAACAGATCCCCTGGGAAAACCTATCATCAATAGACCATGAGAGGATCAGTATCAATACCAATACCAATATCATCAATACCCTCCTTCCCTCCCCCGTTCCCCCCCAAAATCATTCCTGGGCCAAGGAAGGGGGGTGGGAGGGTTGGGGTGTGTTTGGGTGGAGGGAACGCCTGCCTGGGGAATGTGCTGAGTTATTCTGAAACCTTCTGGAGCTTTCTGGGACCTTCTGGAATCTTGGGGGAACTTTCCGGAACTTTCTGGATGGATGGATGGTGGATGGATGGGTGGATGGATGGGTGGGTGGATGGATGGATGGGTGGATGGGTGGATGGATGGATGGGTGGATGGATGGATGGATGGATGGATGGATGAGTGGATGGATGGATGGGTGGATGGATGGATAGGTGGATGGGTGGCTGGATGAGTGGATGGGTGGATGGATGGGTGGATGGGTGGATGGATGGATGAGTGGATGGATGGATGGGTGGGTGGATGGAGGATGGATGGGTGGATGGATGGATGGGTGGATGGATGGAGGATGGATGGGTGGATGGATGGATAGGTGGATGGATGGAGGATGGATGGGTGGGTGGATGGATAGGTGGATGGATGGATAGGTGGGTGGATGGATGAGTGGATGGATGGATGGACGGATGGGCGGCCCCCATCATTACTGGTCCGCTCACCTGCAGGTAGGCCAGTGCGCACAGGATCTTGGCGGGCGCGCAGGTAGCTGAGGAGTTTGCCACCAGGCACGCAGTCCATCATCCTGTACAACCAGCGGTCATCGCGCCACGTGGAGAACCTGGGATGGGGTCAGGGGGAGAGAAAGGACACACACGTGAGACGCTAGGTGCTTGGTGATTATCCAGAGTCCCTGTGGGGAAGTGCTGGGTGCTTGGTACCTGTCCTGAGTTAGTGATAGGCAGGTGCTGGGTGCTTGGTACCTGACTCATGTAAACAGTAGGGAGGTGCTGGGTGTGAAGTCCCGTTCCTGGGTCACCATGGGGAGTTGCTGGGTGCTTAGTTCCTATCCTCGGTCTCCATGGAGAGGTGCTGAATGCTTAGGCTCGGTCCTTGTTCCCCAGGTGGTGGTGCTGGGTGCTTAGTTCCAGTTCTGGGTTACTCTGAGGAGGTGCTGGTTGCTTAGTCCCTGTCCTGGGTCATCATGGGATGGTGCTGGGTGCTTAGACCTGGTCCTGGGTTACTCTGAGGAGGTGCTGGTTGCTTAGTCCCAGCCCTGGGTCATCATGGGATGGTGCTGGGTGCTTGGGAATCATCCTGGGTCACTATGATGAGGCGTTGGGTGCTTAGTCCCAGCCCTGGGTTACTATGGGGTGGTGCTGGGTGCTTGGGGATCATCCTGGGGAGGTGCTGGGTGCTTAGTTCCTGTCTTGGGTCATTATGGGATGCTGCTGGGTGCTTGGGGGATACTGTGAGTCACTATGGGAAGGTGCTGGGTGCTTAGTCCCCACTCTGGGTCACCATGGGGAGGCGCTGGGTGCTTAGTCCTGGTCCTGGGTCACCCTGGGATAGTGCTAGGTGCTTAGTCCCGGCCCTGGGTCATCATGGGATAGTGCTGGGTGCTTAGTCCAGGCCCTGGGTCACCATGGGGAGGTGATGGGTGCTTAGTCCTGGTCCTGGGTCACCATGGGGAGGTGCTGGGTGCTTAGTCCCTGCCCTTGGTCACCATGTGGAGGTTGCTGGGTACTTACTCCTGGATCTGGGGCACCATAGAGAGGTGCTAGGTGCTCAGTCCCCATCCTGAGTCACTATGGGGAGGTGCTGGGTGCTCAGTCCCCATCCTGAGTCACTATGGGGAGGTGCTGGATGCTTAGTCCCCACTTTGGGTCACCATGGGGAGGTGCTGGGTGCTTAGTCCCTGCCATAGGTCATCATGGGGAGGTGCTGGGTGCTCAGTCCCTCCCCTGGGTCATCATGGGGAGGTGCTGGGTGCTCAGTCCCAACCCTGGGTCATCATGGGGAGGTGCTGGGTGCTTAGTCCTGGGCCTGGGTCACCATGGGGAGGTGCTGGGTGCTTAGACCTGGCCCTGGGTCACCATGGGGAGGTTCTGGGTACTTAGTCCCCATCCTGGGTCACCATGGGGAGGTGCTGGGTGCTTAGTCCCCATCCTGGGTTACCATGGGGTGATGCTGGGTGCTTAGTACTGGCCCTAGGTCACCATGGGGAGGTGCTGGGTGCTTAGTCTTGGTCCTGGGTCACCATGGGTAGGTACTGGGGGCTTATTCCCCATCCTGGGTCACCATGGGGAGGTGCTGGGTGCTCAGTCCCCAAAGCTATGGCACCCAATGGCCTGGTTCCTGCCAGGCCACGCCCCCCAGGCCAGCCATCCAATGGCAGCACGCCCAGGCCACGCCCTCAAACCCAGACTACACAATAGCATCACTGTTGCCAGGCCACGCCCCCCCCCAGGACCAGCCGCCCAATGGCCTTACTTCCAAGCCATGCCCCCAAAGCCAGGACCCTCAATAGCCTAGTCCCTGCCAGGCCATGCCCCCTAGGCCCAGCGTCCCAATGGCCTTACTTCCGAGCCACGCCCACCAGCCCAGCCGACCAATGGCATTACCTCCAGCTGCCCAATGGTGTCTTTCCAGAACAAGCCCCCAAGCCCCAGCGGCCCAATAGCCTCTGTTCCAGGCCACGCCCCCCCACTGACTCTCCAGTCAGCTCCACGCCCTGCAGGCCACGCCCACCGCGACACCACGCCCCTCCCCAAAGCCACGCCCTCCCCGTGGCCCCGCCTCTTAAAGGCGCCGCATCCCGGAGGCCTCCACGCACCGAGGGTGATCCAGGGGCCGCCCGGGTCGGCGTCCTCAGGGGTCCTGCGCGCTTCCGCTTCCGCTTCCAGATCCGGACGGCGTAGCTGTGGCCATGGCGGCGGCGGCGGCGACGCTCCGCGGCCCCGCCACGGCTGCATTTCCGGGCGCGGCCGCCATCGCTGTCGCGTCGATGTCATCAGCCGGCGCCAAGACGCGGGCGCTCATGCGCGTGCTCTCGGCGGAGCGGCACTGCCCATGCACATAGGGTTAGCGAGGAAGGGCCAAACGCTCCCAGCGGATGGCTATTGCGCATGCGCAGAGCGTTCTTCAGCGGGGACAGGCTGAGCCTGCCTGGCGGAGCGCCATTGCGCTTGCCCACAGGGTTAGGCAGCTGGGAGGGGCTGAGCCAGCCTGCGCCAATGCGCATGCGGGGAGGGGCCTAGCGCTCCTGGCGGAGCCCCGCTGCGCATGCATGTCCCTTGGCTGCTTGTTCCCTCTGCCCTCCCGCGTGTGGACCCACGGCACATGCGCACAGGTTGAATCGGCTGGGAGGCGCAGAGCGGACCCTGGAGGGTCGAGTTGCGCATGCGCACAGCGTGAGTCCGCCGGGAGGTGCCTAGGGGACCCCGGAGGATCGAGGTTCCGTCCGCATTGCGCATGCTCACTGGGTGAGTCGACCGGTACCGTTCGGGCCGCGCATGTGATGCGTGCATGCGTGGGATTCCCTCGGTTGCTCTGGTTGGTACTGCACATGCGTGCCACCTGGTGGGAGGTCCTCCGCGCTGCACCGCACATGCATGAGCCAGCACGCCGCGTCCCTTCCCCCCCCCCCCTCCCGCCGAGCAGGAACAAGCATGCGTGTGCTCCCGGGCTCTGCGGGGTACAGATCTGTGCCTGCGCGGGAGTGGGCTGAGCTCTCCTGCAATGCGCATGCGCGGTTCCCAGAGACAGAGAGACTGACAGACAGACACAGGGACAGTGAGACAGAGTCAGACAGACACTGGGACAGACACTGACACACAGATGGACACAGAGAGACACAGACAGATAGATGGACAGACAGACACAGAGAAGACATAGACATGGGCAGGCATAGACAGACAGACACAGAATGACAGACAGAGAGACAGACAGACAGACAGAGGCAGAGCCAGACAGACAGGGAATGACAGAGAGAGACCGACAGACACAGGCAGACAGACAGAGACGGACAGACATAGAGCAAGACAGACAGACACTGGGACAAAGACAGACAGAGACAGACACACAGATGGACACAGAGAGAGGCACAGACAGACAGATGGACAGACAGACAGAGGCAGAGACAGACATAGAGAAAGACAGACAGACACAGAGAAAGACAGACACGAAAGACAGACAGAGAATGACAGAGAGACATAGACAGACAGACACACAGACAGACAGATACTGACACAGACAAAGAAAGACAGAACGAGACCCAGACAGACACAGGAGACAGAGACAGAGAGACAAAGAGACAGACAGACACAGAAGTCAGAAGTAGACTGATGACAGACAGACCGAGACAGACAAAGACAGAATGAGACAGAGACAGACAGACAGTGAGACAGACATGGACAGGCAGACCAACAGGCAGACACAGACGAGACAGACGGACAGACAGAAAGACAGAGACAGAAGTAGACTGACAGACACAGACAGACAAAGAAAGAGAGAACGAGACACAGACAGACTGACAGAGGAGACAGACAGAGACAGAGAGACAAAGACAGACAGACACAGACCATGGACAGGCATAGACAGACAGAGACAGAGACAGACAGAAACACAAACAGACACAGAAAGACAGACAGAGACAGAGAGACAGATGGATCAAGGCAGAGATAGAGATAGACAGACAGACAGACAGACATAAACACGGACATGGACAGATTCAGAGACACAGAGAGACCAAGACAGACAGACAGACACAGAAAGAGAAAGAGAGACACCGAGACGGACAGACAGACAGACACAGAGAGACAGAGACAGACAGACAGAGAAAGGGAGATAGAGCGAGACAGACACAAACAGAACAGACAGACAGACACAGAGCAAGACAAACATAGAGCAAGACAGACAGACACAAAAAGAGACAGAGAAACAGACTGACAAAGACAGAGACAGACAGACACAGAGAGACACAGAGACAGACTCAGACAGACACTGGGACAGACAGATGGGACACAGATAGACAAACAGAGAAAGAAAGACAGAGACAAAGACTGACAGACAGACAGAGACACAGAGATACACAAACAGAGCAGACAGACAGACAGAGAGAGACAGACAGACAGAGACATAGACATGGACATGGACAGAGTCAGAGACAGAGAGACAAAGACAGACACAGAGAGACACAGACAGACAGACAAAGAGACACAGACACAGAGACAGACAGACAAAGTGAGACAGACAGACAAAGTGAGACAGACAGACACAGAGAGAGACAGACAGACAGACACAGAGAGACAGACAGAGCAAGGCAGAGAGAAACAGAGACAGACAGAGACAGACTCAGACAGATACTGGGATAGAGAGATGGGACACAGATAGACAGACAGAGACAGAGATAGACTGACAGACACAGACAGACAGAGACACAGAGATACACAAACAGACCAGACAGACAGACAGACACAAAGAGACAGACAAAGACAGAGACATAGAGCAAGACAGACACAAAGCCAAACAGACAGACAGAGACACAAAGCGACAGAGACAGACACAGACATGGACAGACATAGACATGCAGACCAACAGACAGAAAGACAGAGGAGACAGACAGACAGACAGAGAAACAGATACCCAGACAGACAGACACAGACAAAGAGACACAGACAGACAGAGACACAGAAACAGACAAAGACAGAACAAGACCCAGACAGACAGACACAGGAGACAGACAGAGACAGAGAGACAGAGTGAGACAGACAGACAGACAGAGACAGACAAAGAAAGAATAAGACAGCGAGACTGGCAGACAGACACAGAGACAAAGACAGACACAGACATGGACAGGTAGACCAACAGACAGACTGACAGAGGAGACAGACAAAGACAGAGACAGACAGAAGGAGACACAGACAGACAGAGATACACTGACAGAGAGACAGACAGACAGAGACAGAGCTTGACCTACTCCATTGAGGTCAGGACTTGGGTCCAAGTCACTCAAGTGTGAAAATGTTAATCCCACCCATATTTAATCAACATCCATCCACCCATCCATCCTCCATCCATCCATCCACCCACCCATCCACCTATCCATCCACCCATCTATTCACCCATCCATCCATCCATCCATGCATCCATCCCCCATCCATCCATTCATCCGTCTGTCAATCCATCCATCCATCCATCCATCCACCCACCCATCCATCCTTCCATCCATCCATCCATCCATCCACCCATCCATCCATCCATCCACCCACCCATCCACCCATCCACCCATCCATCATCCATCCATCCATCCATCCATCCATCCATCCATCCATCCATCCATCCATCCATCCATCCATCTACCCAGCCAGCCACCCATCCATCCTCTCATCCATCCACCCATCCATCCATTCATCCATCCATCCATCCATCCATCCATCCACCCATCCATCCATCCATCCACCCATCCATCCACTCATCCACCCATCCATCCATGCATCCATCCACCCATCGATCCATGCATCCATCCATCCATCCACCCATCCATCCATCCACCCATCCATCCATCCACCCATCCATCCATCCATCCATCCACCCATCCATCCATCCCTCCATCAACGCTTCCATCCACTCATCCATCCATCCATCCATCCATTCACTCTTCTTTGTTATTGGGGGTGGGAGTAGGGAAGGGGGGCAGGCTCTCTTGGTTCTTGAACTCAGCACCCTGGGTTCTCTGGACCCCTGAGTGACCCTGAGCCCTAGAGACCAAGATGGCCCCACTTCCAGTTTGCTGGTGGAGCTCAGAGTTTCCTCATGGAGTTTCCTGTCCCTGGGGTGGGGCCTTGGGCCCCTGGGAGCCATAGAGACAACAAGATGATGCCACTTCCGGTTTCCTGGTGGTTTCCTTGGAGACCAGGCACCTGACTTCCTCTTCCTTCTATGATGCTTATTGGTATTATTACTATTGTTGTTGTTACTGTTATTGCTGTTGTTACTATTGTTATTACTATCATTGTTATTACTATTGTTATTACTGTTACTGTTATTGTTATTGCTATTGTTATTACTATTATTACTATTGTTATTATTGTTACTATTGTTATTACTATTTTTATTACTGTTACTGTTATTGTTGTTACTATTGTTATTACTCCTATTGTTGTGGTTATGACCATAGTTCCTACTCCTATGTCTACATTGTTGTTACAATTATTGCCATTATTGTTATTATTACTCTCAGTTTTACTATTATTACTCTTGGTATTGTTATTACTGTTATTATTACTGTTATTGTTACTATTATTACTTCTATTACTGTTATTGGCATTGCTATAGTTATTGCTGTTATTAGTATTGCTATTGTTGTTTTTGATACTATTGTTACTATTATTATTACTATTGTTATTAGTGTTATCATTACTGTTGTTATTACTGTTATTTCATTATTACCATTGTTATTGTTGCTATTACTGTTTTCACTATTGTTACTATTGTTATTATTACTGTTATTGTTGTTACTATTATTATTGTTATCACTGTTATTATTGTTATAGTTGTTATTGTTACCACTATTAGTAGTATTATTACTATTGTTATTACTATTATTTGTATTATTGATATTATTATTGTTGTTACTATTATTACTACTGTGGTCGTTGCTATTGTTATTACTATTATTACTCTTAACATTGCTATTCATATTACTGTTATTTCTATTATTGCTATTGTTGTTCTTGTTACTATTACTGTTATTATTGTTGTTTTTATTACTTTTATTACTGTTGTTATTGTTGTTGTTACTGTTGTTACTATTGTTGTTATCACTATTGTTCTTATTATTATTATTGCTATTGTTATTAGTGATGTTTTTACTGTTATTTCTATTATTACTATTCTTGTTGTTATTGTTACTATTATTCCTGTTGTTCTTGCTATTATTACTGTTATTGTTGTTATTACTATTGTTATTGTTACTATTATTACTGCTGTTATTACTATTATTTCTATTATCACTATTGTTATTGTTACTGTTGCTATTATTGTTATTACTGTTGTTGCTATTATTATTACTCTTATTTCTATTACGATTGTTGTTGTTACTACTGTTACTACTGTGGTTGTTGCTATTGTTACTGTTATTACTATTGTTCTTACTATTGTTAATACTATTATTACTGTTGTTATTACCATTAATTCTATTATTGCTTTTGTTGTTGTTACTGTTATTGTTGTTGTTGCTATTATTGATACTATTATTATTACTGTTGTTATTACTGTTATTATCACTGTTATTTCTATTACTATTGTTGCTATTGTTACTATTATTAGTATTATTGTTATTACTGTTATTATTACTGTTGTTACTACTGTTACTGTTTTTATTGCTGTTGTTACTACTGTTATTACTATTATGTTACTATTATTATTGCTGTTGTTATTTCTGTTGTTATTACTATTATTTCTATTATTATTACTGTTGTTACCATTATTGTTACTGTTATTCTTACTATTATTACTATTGTTGTTACTGTTGTTATTACTATTACTATTATTGTTATTGTTGTTATTGTTACTATTATTACTACTGGGTAGTTGCTGTTGTTATTACTATTATTAATACTATTGTTATTACTATTGTTACTGTTATTATTACTGTTGTCATTACTATTGTTTTTACTGTTATTATTTCTATTATTATTACTGTTATTACTGTTGTTATTACTATTATTATTACTGTTGTTATTACTATTATTGTTATTGTTGTTATTGTTACTGTTATTACTACTGGGGTAGTTGCTATTGTTATTACTATTATTAATACTATTGTTACTACAGTTGTTACTGTTATCATTAGTGTTGTTATTACTGTTGTTTTTACTGTTATTATTGTTACTGTTGTTACTATTGTTATTGTTATTATTATTATTATTACTGTTGTTATTGTTACTATCACTGTTGTCACTGTTGTTATTACTGTTATTGTTACTGTTGTTACTGTTATTTTTACTATTATTATGACTGTGGTTGTTACTATTGTTATTACTATTATTACTGTTATTGTTTTACTATTGTTATTATTACTGTTGTTATTACTATTGTTATTACTGTTATTGTTACTGTTGTTATTACTGTTATTGTTATTGTTGCTATTATTTCTATTGTTCTTGCTATTATTACTGTTATTGTTGTTATTGTTACTCTTATTACTACTGTTATTATTACTCTTATGGTTGTTATTGTTACTATTATTACTCTTGTTGTGACTATTATTGTTGTTGTTGCTATTATTAACACTATTATTAGTGCTATTATTACTGTTATTGCTATTAATACTGATATTGTTATGGTTGCTATTATTACTATTGTTGTTATTAGTGTTATTGTTACTGTTGTTATTGTTACTGTCATTACTGTTATTGTTACTATTATTACTACTGTGGTTGTTGCTATTGTTATTACCATTTTTATTCCTGTTATTATTACTGTTGTTGTTGTTATTCATTTTATATTATTTTTTGGGTCTAGTCGTGGGGCCTGAACTCTGGGTCTGGGTGCTGTCCCTCAACTCTTCAGCTCAAGGCTAGCACTCTACCACAGCACCACTTCTGGCTTTTTTCTTTTTACTTATGTGGTGCTGAGGAATCAAACCCAGGGCCTCAGGCATGCAAGGCAAGCGCTCTACCACTAGCCAACTTACCAGTCCTCAGAGGATTTTAATAAAGCAAGCCTTAAGGAAGAAAGATAACATGAAGTGACAACTACAGAAATTCTACAGAGATGACAACTTTCACATTTCTGTCTTCCTTCTCTTCTCATACTTCAGAAAGCATTGACTAACATTATAAATATACTGCAATTATAAGTTAAGGATCAGTGTTTTTTTTCCAACCTGAAGCCTTTTTTTCATGATTCTTGACATAAACTTTTTGGGAGATTTTTTGGATTGTGATGGGATTCCACCCAAAACAAAGCCATGTATATCAAGAAAGTCAATGTTTTCAACTCAGAGTACTAAACAAAAGAGGGAGAAATTAAATTAAGTTTAGCAATATATGTTAAGCACAAATATAGGCAATATCAAGATATCTTGAAATTGTATACTTTTACTGGATAAAGTGGCTCAAACCTGCAATATTATCTACTTAGAAAACAGAGATTAGAGTATTGCAGTTCCAGGCAAGCCCAGACAAAAAAAGAAGTTTCAGAAACTCTAACCATTTGCTGGGTGCAATGTGTTTTGCTTGTGTTAGGAGGACCGCAGTCCAAGCAGGCCCAGGCATAGTGATACTACCTCAAAATAAGCAACCAAATTACAATCTGCTGGTATGGCAATAAAAGAGATGCTGTTTCACAAGTATAGGATTTTGGGTTCAACCATCCAGTATCACTAGGCATTTAAGTGTGTGTCAGGGTAAGAATTTGGTATGTCTGAGGTAAAGACTTCATACTCATTTTACAAGCTCTAATAAAACCTTTGCCTCTTTTGTTATTTTTTTAAATATAGCATAACTTCCATGCCCAAACCAAATAATTTCCTATTAGAGATTTTCTCCTATCCATTAAGTAACATATTATGTGTTGGATACTGTCCTACTGAAATCACACTAAAGATCAAAAACCCATTGCCTTAGAAAGTGACTGCATTTGGAAACAGAATCTCAAAGGTAGAATTGAAGTTGAACTCTCCTCCAAGAGAAGCAGAAGGTCTTGAATATGCCAAGGAAAGAGGACTCAGAAGAAGCAACTCTGATCTTGGAGTTTTAGTTCCACCAACTCAGAGGGAATGTATTTATAGTGTTAATGCTACCCAATCTGTGGTAGTTTATTATTACAATTACTAGCAAACATGTGGAATCTATAAGACATGAAAAGCCATTGACTCTTGGGGTCCATGACTCAAATTTATAATCCTAGTGATTAAGAAGGATGAGACTTGGGGGATAATGGTTTTCAAGATGGTAGGAAAATTCATGAGGTTCTATCTCCAATTAACTACAAAAATTTCTGGGCTGGAGACATGGTTCAAATGGTAGATTGACTACTGCTAGCAAACTGAGCATGAGTTATATTCAAGCCCCAAATTGGGATAAAGAAAATGTCCTTAGAATAATACTATGAGAAACAGAATTATGAATAGGAAAGCAGAAACAAAAGAAATAAACTTATTCATACAGACAAAGCTTCCCAAAATGAAATATGGCTTAAACTGTAATATTTAGGGTTTTCCTCCTATACAGTAGAAATAAATGGTATTTTGATTTGACAAAACTAAAGTGTAAAACTCATTTGTTGGTTTCATTCACGCATAGAGAACATGCAGAGAAGTGGCAATTACAACCTTGCATTTACTGAAGAGTTAACTTACATGAAATTTATGTTCTGCTAAATATCAGATTTTATAAATTAAATTGTTTTTGTCCCTTCCTTCCTTCCTTCCTTCCTTCTTTTCTTCTTTCCTTCTTCCCTCCTTCCCTCCATCCCTACATCTCTCTTTCTCTCTTCTTTCTTTCTCTTTCTTGTTTCTTTGTTTCTTTCTTTCTTTTTTCTTCCATTCTTCATTTCTTTCTTTTACTCAGAATACTTCTTAACACTATAGAAAAAATACCAAATGTTGTACTCCAATGTTTTATGAGGAATTATAACTATTAAATAGATTAATATTAATTTTAATAACCTAAGCTATATCTTAAAACAGAAAACTAAAAACCACTAAAAAGCACTTCACAAAAATGCAGGATATGCAACAAATATTACTTTTCATGATATTGTTTATTTCTTCAAACTAAAATAAGAATTTAGACATAATATTGTACATGTCTGTGTGTGTGTGTGTGTGTGTGAGAGAGAGAGAGAGAGAGAGAGAGAGTGTTGTTCTTGTGATTTGAACTCAAGGCCTATCCCTTAGTTTTATTCACTCAAGGATAGTGCCCTAACATTTGATCCACAACTCCACTTCTGGCTTTCTCTCTCTCTCTCTCTCTCTCTCTCTGTGTGTGTGTGTGTGTGTGTGTGTGTGTGTGTGTGTGTGTGATTAATTGAGATGTGTTTCACAAAACTTCCTTGCCAAGGCTGGCTTTGAAGCCCAGCTTCCAGAATAGCAAGGATTAGAAGCTTGAGACACTCATATTCAGCACAGATATAATATATCTAAGAATAAAATAAATTTCTTATTATTTGAATTCCAGAGGTCAGTTTAACAAATTAACATTTAGATATTTATTTAGTTATTAAATCTGAACCTGCACTGTGGAAAAATACTTTTCATTTTTATGAAAAAATATGCACTAAAGGTTTCAATGACAGAATCTTTGGACAAATTGAAATACTCTATTATTCAAAAGTGACAAAAGGATCATTAATCAAATTTCTCATGTAAGCTAAAATCAATAGGCTCTATCAGGCTGACTGAAGCAATTTGTCATTAACTTTAAATTTTATCTATTGCAGATACATGATTTTCTATTCTTTTTACCCTAAACTTTTTTTACATAAAAATTTAGATTCATACATTTTTTTGAGTATGCAGAAATCTTAGTTACTGGTCATGTATATTCTGAAGTTTGAGTACCAAGTCATTTCAGAGAAACACTGAATTTCATATATTTTATGTCAACACTGATTTTTAGAAATTGAATCAATCTCAATATGAGCTAACTAAAGCAAAATATTCCATGACTTATCCAATTATTCCTATATATTTGAATATAACATTATTGAATGGCAGGAAATTCATATTATACCTACTCTCTATAGAAGTTACAGTATTCATTTTTCCTTCAACTAGGAAGAATAACCTCACTATAGATGACAAAAAACTTGAATAAAAATGCCATAAAATTATGAAAAATTCAAGTCATTATGAGTTAGATGAAATAGTTATTTTTGAAGATCAAAAATGAAATCTCTTGAAGCTTCCTTATCTGTTAAATAAAATGTATTTGCAGTCTATATACTTCATTCATTTCTCCAGCAATTGTATAACCAAACCAACTCCATGCCAAATAGCTCCTCTGATTAATTGAAGTAAATACTTAGGAACAGAAGTTATCACAATTGTACAGAAATATCTACCCACCACTCTAGAAATTAAATCTGAAATCATAAAGGATTGGGATTAATAATTAGTTTTCACTATGTTGCCATAAAGAGGTGGTGAACTTTTTCAAGTGAGCACAGCTGTAGAGATTTGGTCACTGAGAACTTGTGATCAGAGGACCTTAAGATCAAAGTCCTTTCCTATTCTTCCTCCTTTTTCTTCTCTGTCTCCTTCTCGTTTTCCTTCTCCCTCTCTCTCTACCCTTCTTTCTCCCTCTCCCACTCCTATTCCTCCTCTTCTTTTCTTCCTGGCTTCCACGAATATACATACTCCATCACATGTTCCTGACATGGGGTACTGTGCCAACCCAAAGCAATGAGGATAAGAAACATAAACTGAAATGTATAAAATCAGAAGCCAAGATTAATCTTTCCTCCTTTTAAGCTGATTTCATAAACTATTTTGTCATATTAATAGGAGACTGACACAGCATGCTCTCATTTATTATAAGGGATAAGATTTACTGGAAAAAAATCTGACCAACATCGCCCTAATGAAATGATTGATTAAATTAATATTATAGTAGGGCAAATCTACTTTAAAATATCAGTTATACTTCAAAAAGAGGCAAAAATTTTATCACTATGGTTTGCTATAAAAAGACATCAGAATTCACCCCGTTCCTCAAGGAAATAAATCTATAATTGGCACTATTGTCAATTTCCCAAATGATTTAATAAGACTGAAGAACAAATTTCAACCCAAACTGCGTGATATAAAATTTACTTTGTCCCTGTAAACAACCTTTGTATTCTATCTATGTTTGGTCCCTAAAATGACTTGTATGTTATTCTAATCATATTTTTAATTAACTTTAAGTAAGTGATTGGGGGTTGCTTTTGACCATGCAGTTTATAGTGTTTAGTGAGTTATTTTGTTTTCCTTTTTTCTCTCCTGAGGTTTGAACTCTTTGCCTGGGAGCTGACCCTGAGCTCCTTTGGATGAACACTAGAAATCTATCCCTGGAGGAACAGCAGCACTTTTCAGATTTTTCTCAGATTTCACTGGAGATAAGAATCTCACAGACTTTCCTGCCTGTGCTGGCTTCAAACCTCAATCCTCAGCCTCCTGAGTGTCTAGTATTACAGGCATGAGCTGCTAGTGCCTGTCTTAATACAATGCTTCCTTTTTTTTTTTTTTTTTTGGCCAGTCCTGGGTCTTGAACTTAGGGCCTTGACAATGGGCACTGTCCTTCAGCTTCTTTTCCTCATGCTAACACTCTGCAACTTGTGTCACAGTACCAATTCCAGCTTGTTTTGTTTATGTAGTACTGAGGAATCAAACCCAGGGCTTCTCACTACAACTAAGTCTACCACTAAGCCACATTCCCAGCCCAGTACAATGCATCTTGATTATCATTGTCCCTCATCCTTGTCAATCCTATCTCATCTCTCAATTTACATAATTTTGTAGAAGATTCACTGACTCACAACGTCATATATAGTGACTTAGAGGATATGTCACAATTCATATTTTATTGATAGTCTCATTCATCAACATACTAAACTTATGCACTACAGAATTCTGTGATTTTAAATACTAAATTATCACTCAGATTCACCCACTACTATTCAAAAATTTTTCCTAAAGTTAATGCAAATGCAATCTGTAATTCTTTGATAAAGTACAATGATTCATAGAAAGTTAAGAGGTGGACTATAACATCACCTTCAGTTCTAGAACATTTTATCATTACTACCCCCTCAAAATACTCCAATATTTATTAGTAGTTACTTCCTGTCATCATTTCAACCTACCCTCCACTTGACCAACCATTACTTCATAGTCTACCACTACAGATGTGCCAATTTTAAAAAGCTCATTTAATTAGAAAATGCAGTCTATTTTATCCATTTCTCCCATGTAATATTAGTGTTTCCCAAGTAAGTTCATGTAAATTTTTCTGACGGATAGAGCATATTGTTTTGTATACATGTGTATAATTATATAACGTCCTCAATGGGCATTTCAATATTTTATTATATATTATTGGAAAAGGTTTTGCTGTGTATATTCTTGTACATGTGTCTCATTGGGCATGTGTTGAAATCTATTTTGTATATAAAATTATGATTCAAAATGCTGGATAAGGGCTGGGAAGCTGGCTCAGAGGTAGAGTGCTTGCCTTGCATACATGAGGCCTTGGGTTCGATTCCTCAGCACCACATATGCAAAAAGAAAAAAGCGGGAAGTGGCGCTGTAGTTCAAGTGGTAGAGCGCTAGCCTTGAGCTGAAGAGCTGAAGGACAGCACCCAGGCCACAGAGTTCAGGCCCCACGACTGGACCCAAAAAAAAACAAACAAAAAAAGAAGCTGAGGGACAGTGCCCAGGCCCTGAATTCAAGCCTCCTTACTGGCCAAAAAACCCTAAAACTTCTGTATTATATAATAAAGTGTTGGCTTAACAAATGCTTTAAAAAAAGCGGGGGGGGGGGGGGGGGGGGGGCTGGGAAGGTGGCTCAGTGGTAGAGCACTTGCCTTGCATGCCTGAGGCCCTGGGTTTGATTCCTCAGCACCACATAAGCAAAAAGGAAAAAAAAGCCGGAAGTGGCGCTGTGGCTCAGGTGGTAGAGTACTAGCCTTGAGCTGAAGAGCTGAGGGATAGTGCCCAGGCCCAGAGTTCAGGCCCCACGACCGGACTCAAAAAAAACAAAAACAAGACGGGAGCTGTTGGCTCACGCCTGTAATCCTAGCTACTCAGGAGGCTGAGATCTGAGGATTGCGGTTCAAAGCCAGCCAGGGCAGGAAAGACCGTGAGACTCCTATCTCCAATAAACCACCAGAAAAACCGGAAGTGGCGCTGTAGCTCAAGTGGTAGAGCGCTCGCCTTGAGCTGAACAGCTGAGGGACAACGCCCAGGCCCAGAGTTCAAGCCCCACGACCGACAAAAAAAAAAATGCTGGATAATAGAGCAACTATATGTGTAGTATCTTAAAGATTGCCAGTATGTTTAATAAACTGACTATATCACTTTAAGTGCTAAGCAACAATGTATAAGGATTCCAATTCCTACATAATGGTTGTGCAGTGCTATCTTATTGTTGTTTCTATTTCCACTAATCTCTATATGTATGCAATGTCTAGGTATGTTATGATCTTTTAATATGTTCTTTGGTTGTTGGTATATTATTATAGAGATATGTATTTGGACTTTTGGATAACATATTCAGGATGGTTAAAGTTTTTCATTGGCATTAATATGCTCTTAATATATTTCTGATTCAAGTCTCTTTAAATAAGTGTATATGTATACATACTATGTGTACCTATGCATATTTCATATTTATATGTGTATATATACAAATAACTATATATTTATACATATAAATGAATATACAGATGTGTACATACATGTATATAGACATATATGTATATTATTATTTTCATTTGTCCATAAGCGGTCATTTTACTTTATTTGTCAAACATGTCCTTTATTGATTTTACTTTAGCATTAAGCAGTCTTAAAGATAGGCTCAAGTCTAACATTTTAGTATTATCTTAGACACCAATAGACTTCTAGTCTAATGAACCATGAACCCTCAGAATGTTGACCAAATTTCTTAGTTCGTTTACACAATTACTGTAATTATGTATTTTCTCATCTATATTTTTTTCATTTCACCAGAGAAGCTGTATTTATCTTTTATGTCATACATGAATACCAATGCCTTTGGAAGGTATTTATTAATTGGTGCATATTAATTGTACGAAGAAATCTTATTGAAATATTTTGCACATGCACATATTGATCAAGGGCCTGATTAACTTGTTTCTGTCTTTCTCCATTCCCATTGCCTCTTATTTTTCAATTGTTTTCTGTTAATGTCTTTGTGCTATCTCCACACATCGTCAAAATGTATTTCAGTGTTGTTCACCCAGTATCATTGAAAATTATAAAATGCTGAATATAAAGGCAAAAATCTAAGTAAATAGAGACATATAATTTTTGTGGATTGGAGGATACATTTGAGCAAAGATATTTAATTGTCTCCTGCTTCATCCCCCTCCTTTTATTTGGTCATTCTTGGGGCTTGAAATCTGGGCCTGGGTACTGTCCCTCAACTCTTCAGCTCAAAGTTAGTGCTCTACCACTTGAGCAACTGTGCCACTTCTGGATTTCTGGTGGTTAATTGGAGATAAGAATCTCACAGACATTCCCGTTCAAGCTGGCTTTGAACCGCAATCCTCAGATCTCAGTCTCCTATGCAGCTAGGATTATAAGCATGAGCCGACAGTGCCCAGCTTCACAATTTTATTTATGTTTATGACAATTTCTTAAAACACCTGACCAGCACTCTTGACTCATTGACAAAAGAAAATAAACTGGAATATATTAAAGGTGTTAGTGTAAAATTGTTATATTTGTAGAGGAAAGATTACAAAGCTCAATGGGTCTGGAGGGCACCAGACTAGAGCCACATACATATTATCAAGGAATATTTAATAAGAGTTTAAAACCAAACACTTGTGGAATGACATTCTCTTTAATAAGTGGTGATAGATTAGACAGTATTGGGGAGAATTAAAAAGTGAAGGTTGACTTAAATATAACAATTTATTCAAATATTATCTTCAAGCAGGTTTTGAAAGTGGCACATAAAACAAAAGAGTGATGTAAATATAAAGCAAAGGAAGATGTCTTGACAATTTAAGTATACTTAAATATGGCATTAAAATTATTGGAAAGGAAAACTTGATATAGTATAACTCAATAAAACTCAATAAAAGTCTAAAATAATTTAGTCTCATATACAAATAGTGAAGAGAATTTAGGAGCAGGGTGTTCATGTATCTCATCACAACTAGGCTGTGATTTGAATATTACTGTTTGAAGGCAGCCCACAAAATAAAGTCCCGGAGAATCTTATCTCTGCTTAATTAGCAAAAAAGCCAGAAGTTTTTTTACTTTTTTTATTTTTATTTTTTTAGGTCCAGTCTTGGGGCCTGAACTCTGGGCCTAGGTGCTATCCCTCAGCTCTTCAGCTCAAGGCTAGCGCTCTACCACTTGAGCCACAGTGCCACTTATGGCTTTTTTCTTTTTTGCTTGTGTGGTGCTCAGGAATCGAACCCAGGGCCTCATGCATGCAAGGCAAGCGCTCTACACTGAGCCACCTTCCCAGCCCCTCAAATGGTAAATTGTTAACAAATGCAACAAATCTCAGGGGCCCTGATTTCAATCCCCAGGACCATACATACATGTACAAAATTAATAATAGTAATACTAATAGTGATGATGATGATGATTATGATGATGGTAATGATGATGAAGGGTACCCATAGTCAAGGATAAAATATTTGCAATCCTGTACCTGAAGAGTGCCTCAAATGTAGACTATATGTAAAATGCTCTAAACCTAATGTTAAAAAAAATCGATTAAAAACCAGCAAAATACATCTTGTGAAAAATAAGCACAAGAAAAGCATCATCAGTCATCAAATGAATGCACATTAAAACTAAAATGACATTATAAAACATGTATGAGAATTACTTCACATAATACAATAATGTCCATACTAAATGCTATCAAGAAACAGAGAAACTGGATGCTGGCAGGAATGTCTTTGGGAAAGCCATTTCTGAAAACATTTTGACAGGTTCATAGAATATGAACTATGCAACAACCCACAGTAGCACAGGAATTGAGTTCTTCAGGCTTTGTCTCATAGAAATAAAATGTAACATTCACCCAAAGGCCAAAACATAGAGGTTTATACCAGCATTATTTCCTCTAATCAAAGAAATGGAAATCAGTTCAGGCTTTCTTCAGGTGAATGGGAAACGAATTGTGCTACATTCTATAATGACAGAACCAAAGGCAACTCGTGGGAATACAATACATTATTAAGGCATACAACAACTGACAATAATCTACCATAGATTTGAAGGAAATTCTAAAAGCTTATTTATTGCATGAGCTAGAAGTCGGAGAAAAAAAATGTGATGGTTGCCAGGTTGAAACAGGTTTGGGATGGGACAAAGAGAAGTAGTGGGTTTAATTATAAAAGGGAAGCATGAGACAGACTCATTTTTGGTAAAGAAACATTATCTGTAAATATGATATATTAATATAGAGTTGATAAAATTATTTTGGACTTAATATGTGCACAAAATAATTAAAGTAACTGAAGTCTGCATAAGGCACTTGTGAAATATTAATGTCCTACTTGTGATGTCATTCTATAAATATTTAAAGAAACTGGGAAAATATTCAAGGGATTTCTCTGTGTTCTTCTTATAACATCATAATGATCCATACTAAGCTCAATAGAATTTAATGATATCTAGAAAATAGAAGTCAATATCGAATGTTTACATTGGAAAATAGTCTGAGTCCAAGCTTGCTAATTAGAAGGCAGATCTTTAGAACACCAACATCCAGGGCCAGTTCTGACAAAAAAAAAAATCGTGAGAAACTATAAAAACACAGAAAGCTAGATATAGTGTAATTTCCCTGTTATCTCACTTTTGTGGAAGCCATACGTAAGAGATTATTGCTCAAAGGAGGCTTGGCCAAGAAGTAAGACCTCATCTGAAAAATAATCTAAAGTGGTCAGAGCCTTAGCAATTTCAAGCACCAGTAGTGCCAAAGGAAAAAGGAAAAGAAGAAAACAGAAAACTAAAGGAAAGGATAGAAAAGGAAAACTATTTCCTCTTCATTCTTGTAGTTTTATGTCATTGGATACAAGAATTGAGAGTAATTTGTATACTGTTTTAGGAATCAGGCCTCTCTAACTTGAAAGCATTTATTTCAAGTAATTATTTTATTATTACTATTTATTACCTTATTATGCCTTCTTGGAGATTGAATCCATGGCTTTGTATATATTAGTCTAGTCCTACAACTGAGCTGTACCCCAGCTCTCTTGTATAGTTTTGGAAATTTTTTATGAATTCTTCAACAGATAGCTACTGTACTTTTCATCTTATCTTTTCTCTCCCACTTTTTCCTCTATATATTTTAGTTTTTGTTTTGAAAACATTCCTCAGTTTTATCTTCTAAACCTAGAATTTTGCTTTGAGATTACAGGGAAGTCGGTTATTTTTATGACATCTATTAAAATTATATACAGATATATGTATTTCATATGCATGATTGATTCTTAGAGTTCGTTGCAATATGGTCCTATGTACATAGGTATTGAGCCATTGTGATCCTCTCCTAAGAATAGCTGCCCTTGTTTTCGCCATGTGAATGCTTAGATTGCTGTTAGTTATTCATGTCCAAGTATAATTATTTGTCTTTTACTACCTATTGGTTTAACGTGTAGATTTATGGACATATTCTAGTTATTACAAATGAGGAAAATCATGCAGTATATATTTAATTGGATCTGGCTTATTTCACTTAATATCATTTTTTTCCAGTCTTTCCAATTCCTCAGGAATGGGGTAGTGCTATTCTTTCCGATAGAAACACGGAATTCCATCAATACAACAGAATTGAAGACCCAGAAATGAATCCACTCCTACAGGCACATAATTTTTGATTAGGGAGCCAGAAACAGGATGGAAGAAAGACAGTGTAAAACTGAATTCAGAAATCCTTACCCAAAAGACCACCAGAGACCATCAACAATGTAAAAGCAAAGGAGTCTTTATTGCAAGCTAGAAAAACTTGGTCCCCCCACATACATGGCAGCAGCCCGTGACACTGAGAGGCCCCGAGCCCAGGGTTATAGTACTTTTTATACACTTTTTAGGGAAGGCAGGGACTTTGTATACATCATAGCATCTTACAACAAATTATAACAATCACGGGAAACTCTTAATACAATTCTATAGTATGATTGGCACACTACAAAGCAGAAACAGGTTGTTGGTTAGATCAGAGGGTTGAAGTACTTTAAACTGGTTGGCTTGCACCACAGGGAGTCTCAAGGACACACTTGCTAAACTGCAGGGTTCCTTTCTTAAACAAGCACCACCTGTGGCCTGACTGCAGTGGTCACCATGCCCTCCAGCACCTGCCTGCCTGCGGTTTTCCCAAGGATTGTTTATGTTCCTAATTGTCCAGGAATTGCTTCTTCTGTTCATTCCCAGGCAGGGCTCATGGTCAGCTGCATAACTCATACTTCAGATGATGATATCTTGCTCAAGATGGAGTCACTCAGGCCTCAGACTCCTCATTTCCCCCTTTCTGATAGGCACCTTAAGGACCAATCATGGTCCTTATGGGCACACATCATGTTCTCCATTGGGTACCAGTTGATATTGAGCCTTTAAGATCATCAGCTGTACACTGTTAATGCGTTTTCTAACAAATATCACTAGCCGGTTTACAACACTGGACCCAACTATGAGTAACAAAATTAACAGTACCAAAGGCTCTTACATTTTTTTCCACCAGTCCTGACTCCGTATATCAGTTAACTTAATTTTATACCAGCAGTACTCATGAAGGTCCAATTTAAGACATACTCATACCATTTACTACATACGTAAACTGTCTGAGGTTTGTCTTCTTTACTCCAATGATTTAATGTTTTAAGACAATCCTTACTTTTCAAATCCTTTTTTATCCAAAGAGGATACTAATTTTTTCCCAATTCCTTTCCCAAGGCTTTCTTTACTACCCTCCTCTTGTTTGCAATTCCTTGAACTTCTTTAAGGCTAGAGTTTTAAAATGCCCATTTTTCCTTTGGCTTGCAGAACCAAGTTATCTCAGAGCAGCCTCAAGTCACCACTGGGATGCAGAAGCTTGCTAGATTTTAAGTCTAAGATCAAGGCTGGGTCTCATTACTACCTGTATTGAAAACACACTCAGGTTATTACCATACCAGAGCCAAACTTGGCTGTGACTATAGAGTGGATTTTCAGTCACTATGCACTGAAGTGCCTAAGGCAAGCATGCCAGTGATCCTTGCCCCCAATATCCACTATGGGAATAGAGAAGGTTTCTTGATATCACCCAAAAGAATGTCCCACAAGATCTTAGTTTTAGCAGCTTTCAACCAGGATGCAGTCTCAGGTGATGGAATCAGGCAGTTCACTCTACTTTTTTCACAGTGGAGGTGGTCAGGGTAACAATGTAGATTTCTTCCAGGGGACTGTCAAGCTGTAGCAGCAGCAGCAGGGTCTTTCAGTGGCTTCAAGGGACTGTCACACCTCCTGCTGGGCTGCAAATTCCTACACAGACTGGTTAAGGATACATTGCATAGCTTGGCAGGCTGTGACCCCACTAGTTTTTAAGACTATTTAGACAATAGCCCAGGACAATTTACCAAGATGACAACTTTTTAAACTAGATAGTTCTTTTAATAAGGCTGATTTTCTAGGCAGTTATAGAGGGCTCAGGCCTGTACTATTTCTCATGCCTTTTCCTTCTGTCTATTTGGCCACAACTTTTTAAAGTGACTCTGGTCCCTTGTTCTTAAAAGCAGAAGATGGGTGAATATTCATCTTCTGTAACTTCTTTAAGCTGACTCAGGGGTGTTGATCCTACCTAGCCAGGAACCTATAACCTTAGCCTACTTTACAAAGAACAATATTTTAACTTTTGGCAAATGCACAAATCTTTTCTCTGGCTACAGCAGTGTAGCTTGTTTAGCCTTCTGGTTTGCAAAAGCATCTTTCTGGATGGCTTAGGAATGTGGTCTCTAATAATGCCCAAGTTAACTATGCAGACCTTCAGAGAGATATCAATAGAAACACACTTACAGGTTTACAAACTTTTTCCTGAGGAGATGAATTTCATGTAGCTGGTGTCAGCTCAAAAATTACTGCCAATTAGAATTTTTGGCACATACAAGGGCTGGGATTTAAACTATCCCCCACATTTTATAACTTTAGCTTTTTACTACTATCACAGGATGGCAAGTTCCTGTCCCTTACGAGGTAAATAGTCATGGACATTAGGCATGCTTACAAACTGTCTTCGCATGACCTCCTGGCTGATCAATTCTTGAAGGGCCATGCACAAATGACTCAAGGATCCGACATTTCCGCCATCCAAGCAGTGGCTTACTGCCTCTGGATGCTCCACCATTGCTTTTGTTCCAGGAGTGTCTTCTCCACACTGGAAAAAATGCCTCATTGGCATTTCCCTTAGTTGGTCGCTGAACTTGAACTCAGGGCCTGAGTGCTGTCCCTCAGCTCTACAGCTCAAGGTTAACACTCTGCCACTTTGAGTCCCAAAGCAACTTTGCTTGCTCTTTCAGCACTCCGCTGGATGATTAGAGGTGACAGTCTCACAGGGACCTTTTTCTTCCCCGGGCTGGCTTCGAACCAGTTTGCAGATCAATGAGTCTTATAGAAGGCCACTTTACTCCAATTAAAAGCAACAAGGTGGTCAACATAGAAGTAGCTTTTAAGCATGCTCTTACCTGGAACTTATAAAAGCCAAAATTACATCTAACAAACTTGTAAGAATCCTCTGTACTTTGCTCTGGGCTTGCTGGAAACTGTTAAAAAAAAAAAAAAAAAAAAACCTATAAGAGCAAACTAGAATAGCAATTATTTTGGTAATCCTAATTTTTCCTTTTGTGCACTTTGAGGCAAATATTAAGAACAATTTTACTCTTAAACTTTATATCCAAAAATCCATCCTTAATTTTTAAGCCTCCTATTAATCTCCTTTTTAATATTCTATACATTAGTTTTTAGTTGCATTTTTAAAAAATCTCTTAAAATCTTGAGGCAAAGTGTGATTCATTGTCTCTTGGCTGCTTGTTTTAAAACAGATACACATTAAAACTTTTAAACTTAAATGTCAATTTTTCCTTAATGCAAGAATTACAATCACCATCACTGTACCAAGAAGCTAGACTTAACACCCTTATGACTTTTAGAAACATATACTACTTGTAGAACATCATTGAAAGCAAGTCACATTATGCAAATAAACTTTTTAACCCTCTTTTTAAGTCCAAGGGGCAGTTTTAGCAATACTAATCAGATCATCACATCACTCATTTTAACAATCATGTTTTCAGTGTCTATCTGCAGGGAAAAGGGACAGAACAAAGATGGGCCACTTGGCCCCTCCTATGGAAAGGGGACGTACCTAAGCCAACTCTTTAGTGTTAGATGAAATGCCTTTGTGCCAGCTTGCCCCCTTTCACCATGCATGGACTCCTCCCAGGGCCTGTCCCATTATCTGTGGACTTCCTTAGGGCCTGTCCCACCATGCATGACCAGCTGAACTGCGCTTCTGCCTGTTCACTCTTCACCCCTAAAGACAGGTCTTCTGTTGGTTTCTAAGTTTTCCCTTTTCTTATCTCTTGGTTCTCGAATGAAATACACAGTTTTAGACAGACAGAACAGGTAACATCTTTGACAGTGTTAAACTAACCTTTACACTTAAATTTCTAATATTTATCTCCAAATTTTAGCCAAGGAACTAAATTCCAAATAGCCAATGCATTTGTGTTAAGCCAGATATCTTGATTACAGTATAAACAGCCTTATGCATTTTAAAATATTAGATTTTAAAATACCAGATTTCCTAATTTTTTAATTTTTATTTATTTTTTATTGTGAAAATACTGTACAGAGGGGTTACAATTAGATGGACAAGATAATGAGTACATTTCTTATCAAGCATTGTAGCCTCCTCCTTTGTTTCCCCTTTCCATCCCTTCCCAGCCTCCCCCCACCTCCCCACCCAATCCTTCCCGGGGGGTCCCCACACCCCCCCCCCCCCCCCCGCAACAAAGTTGTAAAGTTCATTTTCCACATGACAACTTGTACTTCTCATTGTTGCAATGGGTCCACCTGTATCCTTATTTAAACGACTTGTTTCTCCCCTTCCCCTTCACAAATTATACCAACATCAAATACAGTGAAAGCAGGGTTTATACTGTGGGGTAGGGACATACAAAGCAACAAAGAAATAATCTTATAAATGCGTTAGAAACAAATACATGAAAGAAAAAGAACATTTGAATACATATCTTAGGGGTCATTTTCCTAACATCACCTGATCTGACCTTTTCTGCTTGACTCAGACGTATACTAGATATTGCAAATAAGGGAAACCATGGGACCTATGTTTCTTTGGGCTTCACTTACTTCACTTACTATAATTTTTTCCAAGTCTTTCTACTTCCTAACAAATGGGGCAATGTCATTCTTTTTGATGGAGGCATAGAATTCCATTGTGTATATATACCACATTTTCTTGATCCATTCATCTACTGAGGGGCATCTGGGTTGGTTCCATAACTTAGCTATAGTAAATAGTGCTCCAATAAACATAGTCGTGCTGGTAGCTTTAATGTGGTCTTGTTTGTATACTTTTGGGTAAATGCCCAAAAGTCTGATTGCTGGGTCACATGGGAGCTCTATGTGGAGTCTTTTGATGAACCTCCATACTACTTTCCAAAGTGGTTGAACAACTTTACACGACCACCAACAATGCAGTAAGGTTCCCTTCTGTCCGCATCCCCTCCAGCATCTGTTGTTTTTAGAGTTTTGATTTCAGCCATTCTAACTGGAGTGAGGTGGTATCTCAATGTTGTTTTGATTTGCATTTCTTTTATGTCTAGAGAGGTTGAGCATTTCTTCATATATCTATTGGCCATCCTTCTGAACTAGGCCCTGAGAGGAGACTCGAGCTGGGACAGCTTCTTTAAAGATTTTGTTTTTGTTTTAGGGATTATAGAAAAAAAACAAAAACCTTGGCTCCAACCAGCCCAGCTCTTGCAATGAAAAGAATGCCTCTAGGTCCCCCTCCCCTTAACTTAACCCACCTTCATTGTTTTGTTAAAGACTGACCTATTAAACAGGTAGCCAGTAATCCGGCTCATGCTGGCATGCTGGCTGGCATGCTGGCGACATCCCGAGTTTACTATAAACTCCGCCTTTTTCACATGTATATGTTAAACTCCTTTGTGTATGTTTACCTTAAGCTCCGCTTTACCATTAAATTTGCAAGTCATTTAAACCAAAAGTGATAGGATGGTTTAAACAGCCATTATGTGACAAAGTGTAACCTCACTGGCCACCTGCGTGTGGTCTGGTATGACTGTGCAATCTTTTGGGTGTGTGAAAATCTCATTGGTCGCCTATGTGACCAGGCGTCACCTTGTGATTTTTGCTAATAAAAACCTAAGCACATGGGCTGCTCGGGGTCGCAGTATCAGCTCCCGAGTCTGTGCTGCGGCCCTGGCCAGTCAGTGCAGGAACCTTCTCAATAAAGTGGCTTCTTTAATAACAACTTTGTTGCGGTGGGCTCTGTCACTCCAGACGACTACGTGGGCTTGCTTGCCTGAGGAGGGGGTCTTCCTACTACACTTCTTTCCTCTTCAGAGAAGTTTCTCTTTAAGTCTTTAGCCCACTTATTTATTGGGCAGTTGTTTCTTTGAGGATTTGTTGTCGGGGGATTTAATTTTTTGAGTTCTAAGTATATATTAGATATATTAGATATATATGGCTAGTGAAGATCTTCTCCCAATCCGTAGGCTTTCTATGGATCTTGCTAGCTATTCCTTTGCCATGCAGAAGCTCTCTAACTTCATGCAATCCCATTTGTCCAACCTTTCTTTGCTTTGTTGTGTTTCTGGGTCTTTATTAAGAAATTTTCAGCCTGTGCCAAGGAGACCTAGGGTTTCTCCTATTGCATCCTGTAATGTTTTCAGAGTGTCTGCTTTGACTCCGAGGTCTTTGATCCATTTGGAGTTGATTCTGGTGCAAGGTGAGAAGGCCCCCATAAACAGGCGGGAGTTGCAATCCTAATATCAGATAAAATAGACTTCAAATTAAAATTCGTGAGGAGACAAAGAATGTCACTACATACTAATTGAGGGATCTCTCCTTCAGGAGGATATTACAATTCTAAATATCTATTCACCAAACAACGAAGCACCCAAATTTATCCAAGAAACACTACTTTCCCTCAAATCCCACATAGTTCCAAAGACATTAATTGTTGGGGATTTTAACACACCACTTTCCCAACTAGATAGATCAACTAGGCAAAAACTCAACAGAGAAACCGCAGATCTAAACAACTGCATAGATCAACTAGATTTAACAGACATCTACCGAATATTTCACCCAGCAGCATCAGAATACACGTTTTTCTCAGCAGCACATGGAACATTTTCTAAAATAGACCACATTTTAAGCCACAAAGCAAACGTCCAAATTCAGAAACCTTGCATTCTCTCTGACCACAAGGGAATAAAATTAGAACTCAACACTAGATTTTCTAATTTTTAAGTTAAAGAATCCTTAAAAAGCCATTAAAAACAATGTGAAGATTCCTTAAAATTTTTGGTAATGTCCAAACCTCATAACCTTTTGAATTTTAAACTTAAACTCACCCATTGTTACAGCATGCTGACAACTCTTATCTTGAACATGTTCATAAACACATACAAAACACTCACACAGATCTTAAAGCACACAAAAATCAAAATCAGTTGTAGGTACATTTTCTAGTTTTTTTAAAAAATTTAAGACATATTTCTTTTAAACGAAGTACCTTTGTTGAGCTTCATTTTTCCAGGGCTTGCTTGTTTAGCAAGGATTTCACCAATCAGTCTTTTGAATCCCTTCTGTTGGAGGAGGGCTGAGGGAGGGGGTCACCTGAAACTGAACTGGCCTGATTTTTACCCAATTTTGACAAGAGCACTTTACAAATTGTTAAGCTGTCTGGAGCAGCTGAAAGTCCAGACCAGGCTCACTGCTATCTACACCCTAACCTCTCTCCAGCAGCCTCCACCAGGAGAAGGTGCACCTGAGGCTTGTCCTTGCCCCTCCTCTTGGCTGCTGTAACAAAGAAGGGGGGAAGGAGACTTAGCAGGTTTGTGACCAAGCCCAGCCAGAGGCTGAGACTTTTATTCCCCCAGAGATGTTCAAATAAATATCAAAAACACTGATAAACACAAAAACCAAGGATTCACATTTAAAACTGGTACCAATTCTAAAACGGAACTAGACAAAACAACAACCAAAGGCTGAGTTGGGGACTAATAGGCCCCCAGAACTCTGTGCTGTTCTCAAGCTGAATCCAGAGTTTGCTGAGTGAGCCTGCCACTCTCACCCAGAACTTCCCTACCTCAGAAAACATAGAACAGAAAACACACCAAAGTAAACAAGACAGACAAGTGGCCACAAAGACAAAATCAGGTCTCAGTGAATGGGGCGACATCTCAGCACCACTCACTTACCAGGGGACTCGATCTCCCTCTACTCACCTCGGGAGGATTTTTCTTTTAGATTCCTGCAAACATTGACCCAGGAGCCTTCCAAGGCAAAGGAGAATTCCCAGTCATCTTGGGGCAAGGGAAAGAAGTCCCTAGTGGCCATCCCCTCAGACTGACAGGTTCTCCCCCGTACTCAGACCCCCTGGGCCAAGGCCCAAGGCTAAGATCTTGCTGGTGCCACTTGCAAGTGGTCAGTGGCAATTTCATAAAAAAAGAAGGAGCTAGAGAGAAACAGATATTAAGGGGGTGTTAGCCAGTCTCCTCTGAGCCCTTGCATCAGGATGAATCTGGGAGAAGAAACATTCCAAGAATTACAAAAGACACACAGACAAAACACTGAACCCTGAGACAAGACATGTTCACAGCATGTGCATTGTAGACTGTCAGTAAGAAAGTGCCGGACCCCGCACTAGTGGATAGCCTTCCCTGTAAACTATCAGTCAGAAAGTGCCAGACTCAAGCTTCTGCACTAGTGGATAGTTTACCCCCCAGGAGGTCTGAGGGACATCTCCCACCGGCCCCGTTGGCTGTCTTATAGCACGTCTGCCAAGACCTCTTGCCAACCCCAATACAGAACCTGCAGGCAACTCAAATACCAGATGATTTCAGAATGGCAATACCTCTACTTACCGGCCGGGTTTCTCATGACTCCTTGGTTAAGGCGTCTGGGTGGGCTTTGGGGGGATTCCCGGCAATGTACCAAATGTAAAACTGAATTTGGAAATCCTTACCCAAAAGACCACCAGAGACCATCAACAATGTAAAAGCAAAGGAGTCTTTATTGCAAGCTAGAACTTGGTCCCCCCACATACATGGCAGCAGCCCATGACGCTGAGAGGCCCCGAGCCCAGGGTTATAGTACTTTTTATACACTTTTTAGGGAAGGCAGGGACTTTGTATACATCATAGCATCTTACAACAAATTATAACACATCACAGGAAACTCTTAATACAATTCTATAGTATGATTGGCACACTACAAAGCAGAAACAGGTTGTTGGTTAGATCAGAGGGTTGAAGTACTTTAAACTGGTTGGCTTGCACCACAGGGAGTCTCAAGGACACACTTGCTAAACTGCAGGGTTCCTTTCTTAAACAAGCACCACCTGTGGCCTGACTGCAGGGGTCACCATGCCCTCCAGCACCTGCCTGCCTGCGGTTTTCCCAAGGATTGTTTATGTTCCTAATTGTCCAGGAATTGCTTCTTCTGTTCATTCCCAGGCAGGGCTCATGGTCAGCTGCATAACTCATACTTCAGAAGATGACATCTAGCTCAAGATGGAGTCACAAAGGCCTCAGGCTCCTCAAAAGCCTCTTCAAAAAATTGTGCTGGTAGAATTGGCTGTACACAGAAAACTGAAGTTAGATCCTTATATATCCCCCTGCACCAGAATCGATTCCAAATGGATCGAAGACCTCAATGTAAGTCCAAATTCCTTGAAAATGTTACAGGAAACACAAGGGCCACTTGGCATAGGTCAAATCTTCCAAAGATCATGAAGCACAACAAATCAAAGTAAGTCTGGATAAATGGGATTACATCAAACCAAATCAATCAGTTGTCAGACTCAAAAGCCATGGAGAAAAGAGATAGTGTAGCACAGATTTATTAGGGAGCAAATCTACAGATGAGAGCCTCAGCCAATGCTAAACACTTACTACCTTTCTAACTAGGGTATTTATAGTGGATTTACATGTATATAAGAATTTTCTGGTGGGGATTAGAAAGAACACAACTAATGCTAAGACATAGGTAGCATGTGAAATGAGTTTTAGCTGGAGAAAGTGAGGGATTAAGGCAGTGGGGTCTAGTTCAAAGTCTTGGCTTGGTGCCAGCTAAGTAAGTCAAGGGAAGGGGGGTAAAGCAGGAGTGCTTATAAACAAAAGCACTGGTCTGAAGCCTCAAAATAAGGACCCTTGTCTATGTGAACCAAACAGTCTCTAACATGAGGTTTTATTTAAATTAACGAGCACAAGTTTAGATTTTTGCAGAGTGGGATGGTGCATAGTCACAGGCAATGTCTGCTTTGTCAGGTAATCCAATCTACACTTCCACATTTTACCCAATAGCCAGGTTTCACCACAAATAGATACAATGAGATTGTACAAATGAGACTTTGATTTTTCCCTCTCATGAATCAAAATTCTGTCAAATGATTTCTGTCCTCCAGATGTTAACACAAAATTTCTCATGATCTTTTCTACTATTTTGTCTTCATTATTGATGTTCACAGTACTTTTTATTGTTGTCTTCTGTGTATATGCAATTTTTAGGACTTGAATTCTATGTTTAATGGTCTCCATTGTATTTTTTGCTCATGGGTGATGACACTATTCCTTGAGCCACATCTTTACCTTCTCCTTCTTGCTGGATAATTGGAGATAAGTTTTCACATTTTTTTGTATTTTTTATTTTTATTGTGAAAATATTGTACAGAGGGGTTAAAATTACATGGGCAAGATAATGAGTACATTTATAATCAAGAACTCTAATGACAACAGATGCTGGAGGGGATGTGGACAGAAGAGAACTTTACTGCATTGTTGGTGGGAGTGTAAACTTGTTCAACCACTTTGGAAAACAGTATGGAAGTTCCTCAGAAGACTCCACATGGAGCTCCCTTTTTCCCAGCAATCCCACTTTTGGGCATTTACCCAAATGATCACAAACAAGACCACACTAAAGCTACCAGCACGACTATGTTTATTGCAGCATTATTTACCATAGCTAAGATATGGAACCAACCCAGATGCCCCTCAGTAGATGAATGGATCAAGAAAATGTGGTATATATACACAATGGAATTCTATGCCTCCATCAGAAAGAATGACATTGCCCCATTTTTTAGGAAATAGAAAGACTTGGAAAAATTATATTAAGTGAAGTAAACCAGGCCCAAAGAAACATAGATCCTATGGTTTCCCTTATTTGCAATATCTAGTATATGTCTGAGTCAAGTTTTCACATTTTTGTCTGTTTAGACTGACATTGAAACAAAATCTTCAGTTCTTAGCCTCCTGAGTTTCTAGGATTTTACACATGAGCCTCTAACACCAAGCTTTGCTATACTGTTATTTTAATTATGTGGTAGAAGAAAGTGGAAGTATATTTGTGTTGTGTGCAATTTTCAAATACAAGTTTGAATAAACTGTTATCAATTTTAACTGTTAAATCAATGAATATTACACATTCCCACAGAAATATAATTGAAAAAAGGCATAATTGTTTTGATAAAACAAGTAATGGAACCATTTTTTTCACTTTACAATTCATGTTTTATATAACCTTAATTAGCGGACTTCCATGACTAAAAGTAAATATATTAATTGTATACCACAAGAAGCAAAGTGATTATAGTTAAGAATATATATTTCATCACAGCGAAAAGATAAGGGTTGAGCAGTCTCACTAAAAAGAAATGTTACACACAGAAACTAATGGATATGATATAGCTTGATCATTACACAAGATATAAATGAATGGGATTACCACACCATACCTCATAAATGTGTAAAATATAATTATGTAGGTAGGTGCCAGTGGTTCATACTTGTAATCCTAGCTAGTAAGGAGTCTGACAGCTGAGAATCATGGTTCAAAGCCAGCCTATGCAAGAAAGTCTGTGAACTCTTATCTCCAATGAGCTACCAGAAAACTGGTAATGGTTCAAATGGTAGAGCACTAGTCTTGAGGTGAAGAGCTGAAGGACAGAGTCCAGGCCCAGATTTCAAACCCCACAACTGACAAAACTGAAAAATAAACAAATATTTTGACATAAAATATATATTCTAAAACTTTTTTAAATCCTCACTAGTTATAATAGTTTATATAAATGTAAAGAAGTATTTTCTGGTTTTAGTTGAACCATACCGGTAAAAGCAAAATGTCTTCTGAGCTTTTCAGTCTTTCTTTTTTTTTAATTGTGAGAATACCATACAGAGGAGTTACAATTACATAACGAGTACATTTCTTTTTTTTTTTTTTTTTGATCCGGTCGTGAGGCCTGAACTCTGGGCCTGGGTGCTGTCCCTCAGCTCTTCAGCTCAAGGCTAGCGCTCTACAACCTGAGCCATAGCACCACTTCCGGCTTTTTTATTTTCTGCTTATGTGGTACTGAGGAATCAAACCCAGGGCCTCATGCATGCAAGGCAAGTGCTCTACCACTGAGCCACCTTCCCATCACAGGAGTACATTTCTTATCAAGCATTGTTGCCTCCTCTTTGTTTCCCCTCCAATCCCTTCCCATACTCCCCTTCCCACCACCCGATCTACCCCCTACACCACACCAAAGTTGTAAAGTTCGTTTTTCGACATAACTACTTGTACATCTCATTGTTGCAATCGGTCCACCTGTATCCCTAGTTAAACAATTTGTTTTTTCCCTTCCCCTCCACAAATACCAACATAAAATACAGTGAAAGCATGGGTTATACGGTGGGGGAGGGACATACAAAGCAACAAAGAAATAATCCTATAATATGTTAGAAACAATTGCATGAAAGGAAAAAAAAACAAAAAAAACATTTGAATATTTATCTTGGGGTTCATTCTCCTAACATCATCTTATCTGACCTTTACTGCTTGACTCAGACATATACTAGTTATTGCAAATAAGGGAAACCATTGAAATAGCTCAAAGACATCATTGGACGTGAGATAACATGTGTTTCAGAGACAACTTAGTAAAGACAAAATATGGAATTTAAATGACTTATAAAAACATTATCCATGTACATATGGCCATATAAGATGGTGTTAAGTGAAATGAACCCCAAGATAGGGACACAATTTATTATTTCTTGTTTTTGGGGGGGGGGTCCAGTCGTGGGGCCTGAACTCTGGGCCTGGGCGTTGTCCCTCAGCTCTTCAGCTCAAGGCTAGCACTCTACCACTTGAGCCACAGTGCCACTTCCAGCTTTTTTCTTTTTGCTTATGTGGTGCTGAGGAATCAAACCCAGGGCCTCATGCATGTAAGGCAAGCGCTCTACCACTGAGCTGCCTTCCCAGCCCCAACTTGTTTCTTTCTTGCTATTGTTTCCTACTCGTGCTGGATTTGAACTGCAACCCTTAGATCTCAGCCTCCTGAGTAGCTAGCATTATAAGTGTGAGCCACTGGCACATGGCTTAAGATCACATTTCTAACAGTGTACACTCAGGATCTGTAATGTGTATCTTCATCTATCTTTATATGAATCCTTGAGTTAAAAATCTGGGCTAGAGCTTAGACTTCACACTCAAAAAATATTTCTAGTTTAAAAGTTGATATTCCTTGGGTGGGAAGGTGGCTCAGTGGTAGAGCGCTTGCCTTGCATGCCTGAGGCCCTGGGTTCGATTCCTCAGCACCACATAAGCAAAAAGAAAAAAGCTGGCAGTGGTGCTGTGGCTCAAGTGGTAGAGCGCTAGTCTTGAGCTGAAGAGCTGAGGGACAGTGCCCAGGCCCAGAGTTCAGGCCCCATGACCGGACCCAAAAAAAAAAAAAGTTGATACTCCTGGAAAAATAAAACCTAAGAATATAAAGGAGTCTGGAAAGTTGAGTGTGCATCCAGCCTGGGAAGAACAGTCTCTGAGACACTATCTATAATTAACCAGCCAAAAACCTGGATTGGAAGGTTGCCTCAAGTGATGGAATACTAGTCATGAGCAAGATTGTTGAATAAGAGCTTGAGGATTTTGCATACATACATACAAACATACACATACATACAGAGACACTTCTATGTGCAAACACACATACACAAATGAAACAACTCTCAGAATGTGCAGAAAAGTTAGAAAACAATAGAAAATATGTCCTGAGTAAGACTAGATGAAATGATAATTTTTAATATGAGAAAGTCCTCAAGTGAACTTTCTTCAAAAATGTTTGAGTATATTACATAGGTAGGAATCAAAGATAGTAAGAAAGTCAAGTAATCATTATTAAAGGGATCAGATCCAATGAGGAATGAATCAGAGACCCCTGCAGGTGCATCTGAAAATGTTCATATGCTGTGTCAAATATTAGAACATCTTTGAAAATAGTACATAAACAGTCTGAGCAGTCAGTCTAGTGAATAATATCATTGGAGAAGTTCAGAATTGCTAGTCTGTATCTATATTAAATAAACCAACAAACTATGGCAGGGCAATGTGATACAAGCCTGGAATTCTAGCACTCAGACTAAGACAGGAGATTAGAGAGTGTAATTACATAGTGATACCTTCCCTGGACCAGGTAGTATAATTTTGTCTCAATGAAACATACCAAATAACAAGAAAGGGATTCACAGTTAGAAGTTTGGGATAATTTTGTCATTATGTTTTGAGAAGTCGTTTCCTATTGAAATGTAAGTCATATATAATCTTCAGTTGTGTTTTTAATACTCTCATCTTTACAGAATATTCCTAGATGTGAAATGGCTCATGATTTCCCAACCAAAAATTTGAAAAAGTAAGTATCATTTTGTTGGATTCCAAAGAAATCTTGAAGGCTTACAAAAGTTTAAGCCTGGAGAAATAGCAAAGTTCATCTAATGTAGGACTTTGTAGACCTTGCTAAATTAGAATTTAGATTTAAAATAAATATTTTGGTTTTGTTTATAATTTCATATTCTATAGGATACTACAAAATTCTCTTTAAGTAGAGGGTTTAATTGACAATTTCACAAATGATTCTGGCATTCTGTTTTCCTAAAATATTCTTTCAAGCAAGGTATAATTAGAACTTAGTTAATACATAATTCCAGCAGTTCATGTATAAAATGATAACGTGAATAATCTGGACAGAGTTGCTGACAAATGGATGATAACAATTTATAAATTTAGAAAAAGGCTTTGGTGTAACACGGTGTGAAGAGAGCAATTGTGTGACATCTTGGTTCTTCTATTTGTAACACAGGAAGCAATTTCCTTAATTACGTGCCTCTGTATACAATGAGAAAAATGCTAGGGTTGGGGTTTGTTTTTATTTTGTTTTTGTTTTTTGTTTTGTCCTAGGGCTTGATCTCTTGGCCTGGCCATTCTCTCTGAGCCTGTTTTTGCTCAAGGCTCGTGCCCTACCACTTCAACCTCAGTGTCACTTGTGTCTGGCTTTTCTTGAGCAGTTTATTGGAGAAAAGAATCTAAGGAAACTTCCTGCCTTGGTGGGCTTTGAACCATAATCTTCCGATCTTAGTCTCTGGAATATCTATAATAGATAAAAAATAAATATACATAATATTTGCAAGTGTTCTGATTTCAAGAATACTACTGGGGAGGAAATGTTGCAGCAAAGTTTAGTGTAGTGTTCTTTCCACAAGAGGAAGGGCATCACATTAGCAGAAGTGTAGTATTTTTTCACAATAATGATAAGCTAGTCATATTGTAAGTTTAGGGAATATTAAGGTGCACATTACAAGTTGGAAACTGTTGGGTTAGGATAACTTTATGACATAAAAGTGTGGGATTGTTGGGCATAGAAATAATAGCTTACTCTGATGAACAAATGTTTAGTCTTGAGGAATTAATTATTACAGATATTTTATAGTTTTAACCTCTACCAGAATGTGGCTATTTTTTCTGTTGACTTCTCAATATGTACCACCCCATTGGAATATGCATCTATTGCAGAATTAAGTAACATGCAAACAGGTACTGTTTTGAATGTCTCTGGTACAGAATGTTCAGAATTTGAAAATGAGTAGTTAATAGTCATAGGAATTTTGAAGAAAATATGTATTCTGTCCTCTTAATTATTCAGTTTTAAAAGTTAGCAGTTTCCATAGAATTAAACTTTTCTGTTTTACTATGAGACAATACTAAAATTATGTTTTTTTCAATATAATGGCAAGTATATTGTGAAAATATTGGATAACATTCAAGTTGATGACCCTCGGAAAAGAAGGGGTAATGAATTCAAATAGATGTCAAATAGTGTTCATTTTTTAAAAAGTTAATACACATAGAATAATTTTACTATATCAATACAGTGAAATTATTATATTTTATGTGCTTTTGTTAAAATTTAATTTTATTGTCAAGGTGATGTGTTGAAGGAGTTGCAGTAACTGTAAAGTAGTGAATACATACCATGTCGAACTTTTTTACCTCCCCCCTCATTTTTCTCACACTTTTCCTTCACTCCAATACCCCTCACAAGTTGTAATGTAAATTTCCAATATATTGTCTTGTGAGTATTGCTATTGCATTGGTTTGCCCTTTGTCTCATCACTTTGTTGTTCCTCTTCCTTTGCCAAATTAAGATAAATGTATATACAATACACAGGGTCCTGAAATCAAATACAGCAGGGAATAAAACATAGGGGAAAAACACAAATGAAAAAAAGAAATCACATTGTACATTAAAAACAACAACCACAAAGACAAACCTCTGTTTCCATATCGAGGAGTTCATTTTGCTCAGCATGATCTTATATGATCATATATACATAGCTATTGAGCCATTCTGCTCATCTGCTAGGACTATCTTAGACATTTCTTACTTATTACATGAGGGAAACAATGAAATCTGTTTTTTTGTGTCTTGCTTATTTTACTTAGGATTTTTCCAAGTCTTTCCATTTTCTTATGAATTGGAAGCATATAATTCCACCATATATATATATACCACATTTTGCCGATTCGTTCATCTACTGAGAGGCATATTGGTTTAAAACATGCTTGCATGTAAGTATCAATTAGGGTCATTCAAAAATGACAGATGCCACCAGACATACTAAAATCATGATTTCTAAGTAAGATAGGATTTTATGGTGGTACAATTGTTGAGATATCTGGATGAGTCTAATCTTGCACTGAATTAGGCAGGAAGATATCCAATATCATATGGGATAAAAATGGTAGTGAGAAGATATTCCCTTGAGAAAGATATAGGAGGCTGCCAGAAGTATGAAGAAATTCAGATAATTTTGAAGGATTTAGAATTGCAAGTTCAAATATGTCTCTTTAAGTGGAAGGGCAAAAGAAGGGGAGGAGAAGAAAATAACAGAAAGCAGATAATTGTCCCAACTTACAGTATAAAAAGACATAACCTATAACTTCCACGTTAAAGAAAGACCAATATAATACATTACACTTAATTTAGATACATGCAAAATATTTACTTGGCTTTTCCCACTTTAATGCTCCAAAATAAATGAAGACTTATAAGAAAAGCTATATGATTGTCATTACTTCAACCTGAACACTAATTGTGATGAGCCCTCTTTTTCTCAGTATGCTCTTGGAAAATACTCCCTAAATTGATGATGTTGTGGATGATTAGAGTCAGCGTAACGGGCTTCTGCTTGTATCATAGTCCCAGAATGTTTTAATGCCGTTTTTTCTCAAGGTATCCAAGCACATTGTCTGACGCTGTACTTTGAACACACCCTCACACCTAAGCACATTATTTGAAATTGTACATCAGCATTTCTTTGGCACATTCTACTTTGTGCCTTTGTCTTTTTTGCATGTTCCTTTTGATTTCACAGTTGCTCTATTTCCATTTCATCTGTACAAACTGCTAAGAACATTGTTCATCTACTGTGAAGACTCAGGGTCTATGTTGAGGGGGCAGAATGATGTAGGCTCCAGCCTTAGGATTGTCTGAGGACTGTGTTTGGGATTAGGAAAGCTCTTGGAACACCAGGCTAGAGAGGGAAAACCTTCTCTCTCCCTATCTCCAGACACATGTCACAGACTCCTGAGAGCTGAGGAAGTGGCTCTTCTGCTTGCTTAAGCATAGATGAACAGCTGGACAAGCATTTTCCTGAGATTGAAGAAGTGGTTTGAGCTTGCTCTAAAATAGTTTAGATAATAATATACCTAGACATTGTCTCATAGGTTATTGTGTGAATGTTTTCCAACCAAATCTTGGCAAAGATTATGCTTGCTTGTCTTTAAATACCCACTAACAATAAAACACAGCATGCAGTGGCAATTGCTGTTTGCATGCTGCATCCCCTGTGTCCTGGTGATTTCGTGACCCTTACCCAGGGACCCCAACGCACTAGACGTTGACAATTGGCGCCCGAACAGAGACCCTGCATTGTTGAATTCAGGAAGGGATATTCAGATAAGTACTTTTAATTACAGGGTGATGGGACAAGTTAGATCTACTCCGTACTTACATAGGCTTAAACATTTACTTGCTGCTTATGGTGTAAATATTTCTTCTTCTGACATAGAAATGTGTATTAATGTAGTTAGGGAATGGAATCCTTGGTTCCCCGATGAAGGAACATTATATGTTGATAATTGGAAACGAGTAAAAAATATTGTAGAAAGAGCTGTTTGAGAAGGGGAAAAGATTCCTATTAGATTTTGGTCCATTTGGACTATTGTACATACCCTTTTTAAAGCCTTGAATGAGGAAAGATTAATAGCGGACTTAAAGAAAGAGGCCACCCCTTCTATTGTAGATTTACAATTGGACTCTGAGGTTAAGGACGCAATAGATAAGGATGCATTGCAATTAACAGAGAAAAAACAAGAGGTAAAAAAGGCTGAAAAGGAACAAACTGAAAGGGTAAATAAAATGTCTGAGCAAATGGAATTGATTTTTATCAAAATTACAACATATGGAGTTGGAAATTAGCAGAGTGAAAGGAGAACCTGAGAAAGTGAAAGTAAAGCAGCCTTCGGCTCTTCCCCTGGCCGATGCAATTTTTACAGTGTCACTCCCTCACAAAACAGAGGGCTCAGACAGTGAGTTTGATGATGAAATGCCTATTTTTTCTTATCCTGTAATTCGACCACCCCCTATGAATGGCATAGCTCAACCAGCCAGATATGAAAGTGTTGCTGTTGATGATATTGGTAAACTCAAGAAGGCAGTGACGTTGTATGGTCATCGTCTCATTATGTTAAGGAATTGCTTAATGGGCTTGCTCAACATTACAATAATTTTGCTCCTGAAGATTGGAAGATGCTTTGTAGAGCCTTGCTTAAGGAACCTGAATACCTACAATGGCAAATGTGGTTTACTGAGTTATGTACAGAAAGGGCTAGACAAAATGCACAGAGCAGTAACCCATGCCTACAGGTCATAACCTTTCCCATGTTGAGTGGAATAGAACTATATGCAGATGCTCATATGCAAGTGAACTCTCCTGAAGAGATCCATGAGCAGTTAAGAGACATAGGTATTGAGGCATGGGAAAGGATTCAACCGGTAGGAGAGCATTATGGCTCTTGGACTAAAGTAATTCAAAAACCTAATGAACCCTATGTTAAATTTTTATCGCGATTGAAATTGACCTTGGAACGTACTGCTGTGGGAGAGGCTGCAAGTCAACAACTGCTGCGCATGTTGGCTTATGAGAATGCTAATGAGGACTGTAGACGGGCCCTATTGCCTATTAAAGAATCTGGGGATGTGAATACATATTTAAGGGCCTGCAGAGACATTACATCTGAATCCAGGCATATGCAGGTGTTTGCTGAAACTATGGCCACTACCTGGCATGCTTTGCAAACAAAACCCTCTAATCTAAAGTCTTTTGGATGTGGTCAAATGGGACATATAAAAAAAAGTTGTAAAAAAGCTACTAGAGTTAACAAGAGAAGACCAAAAATTTGCCCTAAATGTAAAAAAGGAGAGCACTGGGCAAGGTTGTATAGATCAAAAATAAACAATAAAAAAATTCCTTTAAAAGATGCTTTCCCTTTATATTTAAAGATTTTGGATTAATAATAGCACCTAAAAAAATACAAAAAGATACGGTGGTAAAATGTTTAGGATATGTGGTTTCTAGACAAACAGTGACACCTCAAAAAAAATATCTTTATGACGTGATCAATTACACATGTTAAATAATTTTCAAAAGCTATTAGGAGATATTAATTGGATGCGACCGGCCTTAAAAATTTCTACTTATCAGTTACATAATTTGTTTTCTTTGTTACAAGGGGATCCTGATTTACATAGCAAAAAAACTTTAACTAAGGAAGCTAAAAAAAATTACAATTTATAGAACAGAGAATAAAAGAAATGTTTTTACATCTAGTAACGCTAAATCAACCCATAAATTTATATATTTTAGATACATGGAAATACCCAACAGGAATTTTAGGACAAAATGAGCTACCATTAGAATGGATTTATACACGGCATAGATTTACAAAAAATAATATGCCTTATAAACAACAGTTGGCAATTATTATTCAATAGGCCAGGCAACGGGTATTTACCCTATCGGGGTATGATTTAAAATTATTTTTCCTTTGCCAAAAGACCAAATAGAATATTTGTTAAACATGTCTGAAATGCTACAAATAGCATTAGTAAATTTTACTGGACATTTTCCTATCATTTTCCCAAAGGTAGATTGTGGGATTGCTTGCGTAAACAACAATTTGTCATTAATGATATAATTACCAAGGCCCCTATTCCGACTGCTCTTACCGTTTTTACAGATGGCTCCAAAACAAAAAGTGCTTATTGGACAAAAAATAAATATTGGGTACAAACAACTACTTTAACATCATTTCAACAAAATGAACTTTTTGCTATTATTAAAGTGTTACAAGATTTTGTGGGAGATATTAATATTGTTACTGATTCTGCCTATGCTGTAGGAGTTGTGACTAAAACAGTCACTGCTGTTACTTATTCATCTAAACCCCAGCTAAACCAATTATTTAAACAATTACAAGCATTGCTACAACAACGTAATGCCAAAGTGTTTGTAACTCACATTAGGGCTCACTCTTTGTTACCTGGTTACCTTGTATATGGCAATAATCAGGTTGATAAATCAGTTAGTTTTGCTTCTGCTGAACAGGATCATGCTCATTTACATACAAATGCTGTCCATTTACATATGCATTATAAAATACCTTACTCTCAAGCTAAACAAATTATAAAAAGGTGTCCTATTTGCAGATCAATGCATTTAAGAGTTGTACCTGCTGGAGTAAATCCTCGAGGATTACAACCTAATGAGCTCTGGCAAATGGATATAACCCATGTGAAAGCCTTTGGCCGTTTTTCCTTTGTACATGTTACAATAAATACTTATTCTAAATTTGTTTGGGCTTCTGCCCTTATGGGAGAAACTGTTAACCATGTAATAGAACACTTATTGGAAGCTTTTGCCATTATGGGAGTGCCTGCCAAAATAAAGACTGATAATGGACCAGCCTATAAAAGTATTAAATTTAAAAGATTTTGTGAACTTTATGATGTGGTACATATTACAGGAATAGAATATAACCCCCAAGGACAAGCCATTATTAAACGAGTTCATGGCACACTAAAATAACAAATTAAAAAATTAAAAAGGAAGAAAAGGTTGGATAAAGGTATGGATATTTTGTGGTTTTCCATGCAAAATCCTAAAACAATTTTACATCAAGCTCTTTTTGTTCTTAATTTTTTTTAACTTACCACAAGGAGATATTTTAACTAGAGCTGATCGCCATTTTGAACAAATATCAGAAAAACCTTATTTAAATGCTCCCATAAGGATTAAGATTACATTGAACACAAAATGGCAACTAGGAACATTATTACCTAAGGGGCGAGGATAGGGTTTTGTGTCTACACAGGATGTTGGCTTCCTGCAAGATGGATACAGACACGGCCCAGTGAGGACAGCACGGTATCCTGCAAGGAATCAGCCACCAGTTGAGAAAGAAGAAAGCCCTGCTGCCCACCTGGGGGCAGGTTAAAAAGTTGACTGGAGAAGGACAAAAGATGTTACAACGCACTGGTAAATCTGTCACACTGGTAAACCTTTCACGGCTGAGAACTTGTTCCTGGCCATGTGTGCCCTGCTTACTGTAAACTCTGTCCATGCTAATGCTTACGTAAGTTATTGGGCCTTTGTTCCTAACCCTCCTTTACTGGAACCTGTTGTTTGGAGAGACATGGATGTAACCATCTATACTGTTCCTGCTATTTTATCTCCTCCTTGGAATAATTTGACATTTTATAATAAGGATGATGGTAGCTTTTTTAATTTTACTTACTATACTCATTCCTTGCCTGTTTGTTTGGGGCCTCCTCCTTGTTTAGTTATGAATTGGCAACATTGGGTTTTACCTGGGAAACGCACTTTCAATTGCAGAACACAGCTACAGCGATTAACTACTTGGTCCATTAATAGTAGCTGGGAAAGTGTCACCTTTGATGGTGAGTTATCCTTACCTATGTGCCCTGATTTTACTTATATTGATTTAAAATATAAGCCTTTTGTGTGGCAAGAGTGCAGAGGAACATTTGGAAAAATGTTCAATAATTTCATTAATTGGGGACCTTTTGGACAGTTTATTAACACATGTTTAGAATGAAATATTACCTGATGTGATTTATCAAATGTTACTAGGATGCCGGATGCCATTAATGGATCGCTTACTGGAGCTCGATTGATGGCCTGGGGAGATGGAGGCATTACAGATGCCCGATGGGCTTTCATGGCTGCACCCACTGCTGTTCAGACTCATCTTTGGAAGGTCGCAGCGGCGCTAAAACCCCTGATGCTATCAAATGGATCGTTTTTCGGGGATGGCGAACTCTGCGTCCACTTATAATTTTACTTTGTATAAATCTTATAATGTAACTGCTTGTGTATCCCTGCCTTATGTATTTTTGGTGGAAAACTTTACATTTTCTCCTACTATTTCTTGTTTCAATTGTGGCATGTATTCTTGTGTTAATTCCTCTCCTAATTTTAATGACAGTGATAGTATTATGATTTTACAACAAAGAACTTATATTTGGCTACCTGTTAAATTAGGAAGAGAATGGTCCCAAAATCCTTTGGATAGTGTTGTTATTGAATTTTTTACCAAACTGCTAAAACATACAAAACGTATGATTGGAGCCATTGTGGCTGTGATTTTAAGCTTAATTGCTATTACCACTGTTGCTGTGGTGTCTGGAATTGCCCTGCACACTTCCTTACAAATTGAACACTTTGTGGAAGAATGGCACCAGGATTCACATGAATTGTGGGTCTCACAGGTAGAAATTGATGCTTGATTACAAACACAGATTAATGTTGTTAAACAGACAGTGGGATGGTTAGGAAAAAAGTTATTGGTTGTGGAAAAACAGTTATTGTTAAAATGTGATTAAAATTCGACTACCTTTTACATTACTAATGTAAAATATAATAAATCTTTACATGATTGGAATATAATACAACAGTATTTATCTAAAAATTCTACTGCTGCTCAATTGATTGCTCAGTTGCAATTTAATGTACATGATATTTTTGGTAAACAATTTCCAAATGATGATGCTTCTAATATTGCTGATACCTTTATTAAACAGTTGGAAGGGTTGGATCTGAATGGAATACTACAAAGCATTTCACATACTGCTAGTGGTATGGAAATTATTATTGTTATTATTCTGTTTGCGCTTGTGCTGTTATATTTGATTTTTATGAAGCCAATGCAAGCTTCTATGATAACCCTGTGAAAAGCTTTACTTTTAAAACAAAAGAAAAAAGAAGGAGATTGTGAAGACTCAGGGTCTATGTTGAGGGGGCAGAATGATGCAGGCTCCAGCCTTAGGATTGTCTGAGGACTGTGTTTGGGATTAGAAAAGCTCTTGGAATGCCAGGCTAGAGAGGGAAAACCTTCTCTCTCCCTATCTCCAGACACATGTCACAGACTCCTGAGAGCTGAGGAAGTAGCTTTTCTGCTTTCTTAAGCATAGGTGAACAGCTTGTCAAGCATTTTCCTGAGATTGGAGAAGTGGTTTGAGCTTGCTCTAAAATAGTTTAGATAATAATATACCTAGACATTGTCTCTTAGGTTAAGTAAAATGTATCTGTGGAAATTTTTTGTGTGAATGTTTTCTAACCAAATCTTGGCAAAGATTATGCTTGCTTGTCTTTAAATACCCACTAACAATAAAACACAGCATGCAGTGGCAATTGCTGTTTGCATGCTGCATCCCCTGTGCCCTGGTGATTTCGTGACCCTTACCCAGGGACCCCAACGCACTAGACGTTGACAATCTACCACTTCTTGTTTGCACACACCCATTCTATGTATGAAGGTACTTTGTCTATGTTAACCAATAGGGTAGTACTCACTCTCTGAGGAGAAAAGTTCCAGAGTATAACTCTATGACCACATTAAAGGGTGTAGAATTTAAAGCATTTTGAGACAAACATTGATATTTGAATTAGAAGGCTCCTTAGGGATATTTTCTTGGAGCTCATTAGTTTACCCAGGAGAAATATAAATATTCACACACTTTGGAACTAATTAGTAAGTAACTGAATTAACACTAGATCCTAGACATTGTGTTATTACAAGTCACCATTGTATTATTGTTACATCAGAATCCTTCCCTACTTGCATATGTGTATCAGAAAATGAAAGAAAGGCATTAAAGCAAAATGTCTTATTTTTTAGGCATTTAATCCTTGTGGGGAGGGTAATGTCTGAACTCTTCCATTCAATAAAAGCTTGAAGTTTATAAGAGCATTTCCTACATACAAGAATTTGTGGCAGGTTGATTGGCAGGGTAATTCAGCATGGAGATATCCCTAACAAGAATTAGATTTAAATAGAGCATATGGCAGTTATGACGTCTCAATGGATATTGAGGCATTTTCTAAAGAAGAATCAATTTGAGGAGTCTTCAATAACATCAGTAAAACTGTAAGTTCAACCTAGTACTTGATGTTACTTGTTCTACATTTATAATGAATAGGCTGATAAGATGTCCAAACATATCTAATGATATTTCTATAAAATCCCAAACTGATGTAGATACATGGGTCACTCATTGGAACTGTAGGGCAAATTAGGCTTGTCTTTGCTGTAGTTCAATCCATAATCTCCTGGCCAGTGTTCAAAAATATTCACAGAATATCTCTAAGTAAAGGTCATGACAGTTACATCTGTATAATACTTCTAAGGTCAGGATAAGAGCATTTGTTCCTAACATTTAAAATCAACAAGATCTGTTGAATTCATGGATCTAGAGTTTTAATTCATAACTCAAAATTTCATCAATATGACTTACATCTCTACCAGTTCACCAAAACACTGTTCTTATTGAACTTGTCTATGTCCTTTTAGTTTTCAAATCCAAATAGCATATTTCCTTCAATACCTCTGTAAGTTTTGACCTTTTCTTCCTGCAAATTCTTTCCTTTCTTTACTTCTGTAAATCTGTTTTATTACTTTCTTGTTTCCTTATTTATCTCTTTCTTCCAATCTTGTCCACACTGGTGCTCAAATTGCTTACACTAATGTCATAACTTTTCTTTTCCTCTTCCCTTTAATAATGCCCCCAATTTTATCATTCTTTTTCATATTCATGGTTGAGGATATTTTGATGATGTCTAAAAAGATCTATTGGTAGCTCAGTGGTAGAGAGCTTGACTTGCATGCATGAGGCCCTGGGTTCGATTCCCCAGCACCACATAAGCAAAAAGAAAAAAAGCTGGAAGTGACACTGTGGCTCAAATGGCAGAGCACTAGCCTTGAGCTGAAGAGCTGAGGGACAGCGCCCAGGCCCAGAGTTCTGGCCCCACGACCGGAACCAAAAATAAAAATAAAAATAAATAAAAAGATATATCTTTGCATCTGTTTAATATAAACTTTAGAACTATCAGAGAGTTTTTTCCCCTAAATCCATCATTTTCACCTGTAATCCTTATCACCAAGAATATCACTAACACATTTGCCTGGTCATAGATGTAGAACCCTTTAGATTTCTTCTTATCCTTCTACTCCCACCCATTAGATACGATGAATGATCAAGATTTTCTCAGTTTCTGTCACTAATATGATTTCTTGTTTTCTTTGTTTGTTTTTGTTTTTGTTGGTCGTGGGGCTTGAACTCTGGGCCTGGGTACTGTCCCTGTGCTCTTCAGCTCAAGGCGAGCACTCTACCTCTTGAGCCACAGCACCACTTTGGGTTTTCTAGTGGTATTTATTGGAGATCAGCGTTTCATGGACTTTTCTGCCTGGGTTAGCTTTGAACCGTGATCCTCAGATCTCAGCCTCCTGAGTAGATAGGATTACAGGAATGAGCCACTGGCACCCAGCACTAATATGATTTCTATGTACTCCTTTTTATGCCCCTGACACAAGTCTGTTTCATGTACTCATCACTGGTCCCCTAGTCTTAAACAACTTTTTACATAGTCTTTTCATATTGATCCTCTCCATCACCAAATTACTGCTCCTTGTAAGCATGCAGAGGGAAGAGCTCAGACACAAATTCTAGTATCATTATTTACTCACTACATTGACTGTTGGGCCTTACATTTCTCATCTGTAAATGGATGTAATCTACCAGAAATATTGAGGAATACATTTGCTTACTCCTAGAGCAAGAAAAAAGAAAAGTGAAGAGTCCTTACATTTTCCACCTTAGCTTACAAATAAGGAAAGAATCAAATTCAGTTTGTTGGTATAAAGTCACAAATTGTTTCATCCAGAAGTAAAAATAAATTTTACCTCCTGGCTCTAAGGCCTGTGTCCTTTTAAGGCACCTACAGATATGTAAGTGGTATTATGTAAATTGGGTCATGTGTCTAATGCTGTATTGAAGAACATACTCAACATACCATTGGAAAACATTGGTTGTTGAATAGTATCTATATAAGAATGTTACTTGAACTAATCACACTAAGTTGAAAACTAATTGTAGTCCATCAAAATTTTTCTTACTGCTTTACCTGTTGCCAAGTGTTCTTCATCAATTTATACATAGATTTTCTCCAGTGAACTGGATAGAAACCAAAACTGACCAAGGATTTCTGCCTAATGAGTGAAGCATGCTTGAGGCATGTGTTGTTACCTTCTAGGAATATATAAACAAGCCACTGGCTATGTAGGTGGTGAAAGGCTTTCTCCTAAATTCCCAAGGCTAGAACAAACAAGATCATTTGATAACAAAGCACTCAGCTTATTATATTTTATCTATGTGGGATAATCAACATGTGGAAATAAACGATTTTATTTACAAGCAAACAATTCCACCAAAAAAGTGAGTATACATTAGAGAGACTTCAAGAATAACATTAGGGTTTTTACTGCCTCACCTGATTATGTGATTGTATTTCTTGATATTGAAACTCTCCTCTTGTTATTCTTTTTTTTTTTTTTTTTGGTCCAGTCGTGGGGCTTGAACTCGGCCTAGGTGCTGTCCCTCAGCTCTTCAGCTCAAGGCTAGCACTCTACCACTTGAGCCACAGCTCCACTTCCAGCTTTTTTGCTTATGTGGTGCTGAGGAATCGAACCCAGGGCCTCAGGCATGCAAGGCAGGCGCTCTACCACTGAGCCACCTTCCCAGTCCCTTGTTATTCTTATTGTATGTAATCCAATGCTGTTTATTACTATGTATTCAATGTGGTAAATCTAGCTTCAAAGATGTCTAAAAAGTTTTCCTTTTAAATCATATCATTGTCATTATCAGGGTACACTGTAGTCATCATCATCTTCAACAAAATTATTATTAGCATCATAAGTTCTAATTATTGAAAGTCTGATATGTGTCTATGATTTTGTATTATTTGTATTTTTATTAATAATTTTAATATTACCACTGTGCATGCATCCATGTTAAATTTTTGAATAAATAAAGAAACAAAAAAAACTAAAGCATAACAGGTAGCTTGACTATGTGATTATAACAAATTATTGGACAGATTTTTGAAGCATTGCACATTCCTAACCAGTATGAATTAACTTCCTCTCTCCCTGTCATTCCACACAAATATTTAAGGGTTTGAACAGAATTTTTTCAAGTAATATACTATAAATGTTACTACAACATTATGTGTATATCTAAAATTACATTGAAAATAATATACTCTACATTCTAGTGAAATATTAGTCATTTTACTCTAGGAAACTTTTGGAAAAATAGATTGTATATCTTTGAAATGAAAACGGTAAAAAATAGTAGCATAAAAGTTTTATAGGGATGGGCTGGGAAGATGGCTCAGTGGTATAATGCTTGCCTTGCGTGCATGAGGCCCTGGTTTTGATTCCTCAGCACCACATAAGCAAAAAAGAAAAAAGCTAGAAGTGGCACTGTGGCTCAAGTGGTAGATGGCTAGCCTTGAGCTGAAGAGCTGAGGGACAGCGCCCAGGCCCAGAGTTCAGGCCCCACAACTGGACCCAAAGAAAAGTTTTAAAGGGAGTCTGTCTTCAAAAATATGTGTGTGTGTGTGTGTGTGTGTGTGTGTGTGTGTGTGTGTGTGTGTGTATAAATATTATGTGTAGAAAGACATACATTTTTAGAGGGAATTTGTCATCAGCATATATATATATATATATATTTATATATATATATATATATAAATTTATGTATAGAATTATGTGCACTATAGTGAAACAAACATCTTAAAACATAATTTAAAAAATTATCAAACTAAGTGCCAGTAACTCACGTCTATAATTCTAGCTAGTCTGGTGGCTGAGATCTAACAATTGTTTTCACATCTACCCCAGACAGAAAAGTACTTGTTAGATCCTTATCTCCAATTAACCACTCAAAAACAGAAATTAGCCCTGTGCTTCAAGTTGCGCAGTACTGGCCTTGAGCACAAAAAGGCTTACGACAATGCCCAGGCTTTGAAAACAACAACAACAACAACATGTATCACATTAATTTCACAAACGCATCTTTTAACTGCTGTGAAAAATCTTTTAGAAACATGAATATATGCCCCTGGAAAATGTTAAGTAAAAAAGATAGAATATTTATGTCTATGTTAAAGAAATGACTATTTAGATTGTTTAAGATATTTAGGTAATGATTAGGAATTAAGAATAATGATAGGTAATAATTGGGACTGGTCTTTTATTCTATTTTATGATAGTAATAAAATGATACTTTTAATGATTATATAAAATTACTCTTGTTTGGTATTTGAATTATAATAAGTGATAAACATTTTTAGAAGTTTTATTATTGTGAAAATTCCGTACAGAGGCGTTACAATTACATGGGCAAGGTAATGAGTATACTTCTTTTCAACCATTGTTGCTTCCTCCTTTGTTTCCCATACACATCCCTTCCATATCCCCCCACACTGATCCCCACTTCCTCCCTCCCACATCCCCTGGCCAAAGTTGTAAAGTTCGTTTTTCAACATAACAAAAATAACCCCAGCTTTCACTGTATTTGATGCTGGTATAATTTGTGGAGGTGAAGGGAAAAAAACAAATCGTTTAAATAGGAATACAGGTGAAATCATTGCAACAATGAGATGTACCAGTCATTATGTTGAAAAATGAACTTTACAACTTTGGTGGGGGGATGGGGATCGGGTAAGGAGGGGTCTGAGAAGGGGTGGAAAGAAGAAACAAAAGAGGAAGCAACAATGCTTGATAAGAAATGTACTCATTATATTGCTCATGTAATCGTAATCCATCTGTACGGTATTTCCACAATAAAAATAAATACCTCTCAGTCCTATCTCTCAACATTACCGGACTTAACTCACCAATTCAGCGACATAGATTGTCTAGTTGGATTACAAAGCAAGATCCTTCTATCTGCTGCCTTCAGGACCACACCTTGCCCATAAAAACAAACCTATTTTCAAAGTGAAAGACTGGAATAAAATCTACCAAGCAAATGACTCCCATAAACAGGCGGGAGTTGCAATCCTAATATCAGATAAAATAGACTTCAAATTAAAATTAGTTAGAAGAGAAAAAGAAGGTTGGTACATACTAATTAAGGGATCGACCTTCAGGAGAATATTACAATTCTAAATATCTATTTGCCAAACAACAGAGCATCCAAATTTCTCCAAGAAACACTACTTTCCCTCAAATCCCACATAGATCCAAAGACATTAACTGTTGGGGACTTTAAAACACAACTATCCCCACTAGATAGATCAACTCGGCAAAAACTCAATAGAGAAATTGCAGATCTAACCAACTGCAAGGATCAACTAGATTTAACAGACATCTACCGAATATTTCACCCAGCAGCATCAGAAGACACGTTTTTCTCAGCAGCACAAAGAACATTTTGCAAAATAGCAACATTTTAGGTCACAAAGCAAACCTCCATTTTCAGAAATATTGAAGTTATACCTTGAATTCTCTCAGACCACAAGGAAATAAAATTAGAATTCAACACCAAAAGCTACCAAAGAAAGTCCTGTAACAATTAGATGCTGAACAACACACTGTTGAATCACCAGTAAGTCACGTAAGAGATTAGAAAGGAAATTCAAATGTTCATGATTTTCAACAAAAACGAACACACAAATTACCAGCTCCCCTGGGACATAGAAAAGGCAGTACTCAGAAGCAAATTGGAGAGATCTGAAACCAACAATTTAATGAGACATCTGAACCTCCTTGAAAAAGAGCAGCAATATAAACCCCAATCCAGTAGATGGAAAGAAATAATTAAATTTAAATCAGAATTAAATGAATTAGAATCCAAATAAAACATAGAAAGATTCAACAAAACAATGAGTTGGTTCTTTGAAAAAATTAACAAAATTGACAGAGCCTTAGCAAATCTTATCAGAAAAAGATGAGAACACACCCAAATAAATAAACTCAGAGATGAGAATGGAAACCACCAGAGAAACAACCAAGATTCAGAACATTATAAGGGAATACTTCTCAAAACTATGCTAATAAGTTTGAGAACTTGGCAGAAATGGACCTTTTCCTAGCAAATATCAACATGCCAAAACTAAACCAAGATGAGTTAAACCATTTTAACAGGCCCATATCAAGCATTGAGATAGAAACAGCAATAAGAGAAATCCCATCTAAGAAAAGCCCAGGACCACACAGATTTACAGCAGAATTCTACAAGGCCTTCAAAGCAGAGCTCACACCAATAGCCCTTCCATGAAACTCAAAGAGAAAGTTCACTACCGAACTCATTCTATGAAGACATCATAACCCTCATCCCAAAACCAGGCAGGGACTCATCAAAGAAAGAGAACTATAGACCCGTTTCTTTGATGAACATTGATGCAAAACTTCTCAACAAAATTTTGGCCAATTGACTTCAACAATTCATCCAAAAAATCATACACTACAATCAAACAGGATTCATTTCAGGGATGCAAAGCTGGGTCAATATATGCAAATCAATTAATATAATTCATCACATTAACAGGAGCAAGGATAAGAACCACATGGTTATCTCAATAGATGCAGAAAAGGCATTTGACAAGATTCAACACCCATTGATGATGAAGGCTCTGGAAAAATTAGAAATCCAGGGAACATTTCTCAATAAAATAAAGACTGTATATAACAAACTTACAGCCAGCATTATACTTAATGGTGAAAAACTAGTCATTTCCTCTTAAATCAGGAACGAGACAAAGCTGTCCATTCTCACCACTTCTCTTCAATCCAGTATTAGAATGCCTAGCTACAGCAATAAGACAAGATGCAAACATAAAATGGATCTAAATAAGGAAAGATGAAGTAAAACTCTCCCTCTTTGCAGATGATATGATCTTGTATTTAAAGAATCCCACGGACTCCACTCCTAAATTATTCAAGCTTATGCAAAACTTGGGCAAAGTAGCAGGGTATAAATTTAACCTTCAAAGACCAATGGCTTTTCTGTATGTCAACAATGAGAAAAGGGTGGCTGAAATCAGGAAAGCAACTCCATTTGTAATAGCTCCACAAAAAATAAAATACCTAGGAATTAACTTAACCAAAGAAATGAAGGACCTCTATGATGAAAACTTTAAAACCATGAAAAAGGAAATCAAAACAGAACTTAGAAAGTGGCAAAAACTCCCATGCTTCTGGATTGGAAGGAGCAACATCATGAAAATGGCAATACTTCCCAAGGCTATCTACAAATTCAATGCAATACCTATCAATATCCCAAACTCATTCTTCAAGGAATAGAAGAGACAATCCAAAAATTCATATGGAACAATAAAAGACCCTGAATAGCAAAAAAGATCCTTAACAGAAAGAACAGTGCTGGAGGAATATCAATACCAAATTTCAAACTCTACTATAATGCCATAATATTCAAAACAGTACTGGCACAAGAACACACTTCAAGACCAATGGAATAGAATTGAACCTACAGATATATAGCAATCTAATCTTCAATAAGGAAGCTAAAAAATTAGAGTGGAAGAAAGACAGCCTTTTAAGTAAATGGTGCTGGCAAAATTGGTTAATACCTTGTAAAAAACCAAAGCTAGATCCTTATATATCACCCCACACAAGAATCAACTCCAAATGGATCAAAGACCTTGGAGTCAAAGCAGACACTCTGTAAACATTACAGGATGCAATAGGAGAAACCCTAGGTATACTTAGAACAGGCTGAAATTTTATTAATAGAGACCCAGAAACATAACAAATCAAAGAAAGGTTGGACAAATGGGATTGCATGAAATTGCAGAGCTTCTGCAAGGCAAAGGACATAGCTAGCAAGATAAATAGGAAGCCCACGGATTGGGAGAAGATCTTCATTAGCCATACAATGGACAAGGGTCTCATATCTAAAATATACCTGGAACTCAAAAAATTAAATCCCCCGACAACAAATCCTCAAAGAAACAACTGCCCAATAAGTAAGTGGGCTAAAGACTTAAAGAGAAACTTCTTTGAAGAGGAAAGAAGGATGGCTGATAGACATATGAAGAAATGTTCAACTTCTCTAGCTATAAAAGAAATGCAAATCAGCACAACATTGAGATACCACCTCAGCCCAGTTAGAATGGCTAGAGTCAAGAACTCTAATAACAACAGATGCTGGAGGAGATGGGGACAGAATGGAACCTTACTGCATTGTTGGTGGTTGTGTAAAGTTGTTCAACCACTTTGGAAAGCAGTATGGAGTTTCCTAAAAAGACTCCACGTAAAGCTCCCCTATGACCCAGCAATCCCATTTTTTGTGCATTTACTCAAATGATCACCAACAAGACCACACTAAAGCTACAAGCACAACTATGTTTATTGCAACATTATTTACCATAGGTAACATATGAAACCAACCCAGATGTCCATTAGATGAATGGATCAAGAAAATGTGGTATATATACACAATGGAATTCTATGCCTCCATCAGAAAGAATGACATTGCCCCATTTGTTAGGAAATGGAAAGACTTGGAAAAAATTAAGTGAAGTAAGCCACGCCCAAAGAAACATAGGTCCCATGGTTTCCCTTATTTGCAATAGCTAGTATATGTCTGAGACAAGCAGAAAAGGTAAGATAAGTTCATGTTAGGTGAAATGAACCACAAGATAAGTATTCAAATGTTTTTTTTTTTTCTTGAAATTGTTTCTAACATATTTATAAGATGATTTCTTTGTTGCTTTGTATGTCCCTCCCCCACGGTATAACCCCTGCTTTCATTATATTTGATATTGGTATAATTTGTGGAGGGAAAGGGAAAAAACAAACCTTTAAATAGGGATACATTGGACCCATTGCAACGATGAGCTATACAAGTCATTATGTCGAATAATGAACTTTACAACTTTCGCTGGGGGTAGGGAGTTGGGGGGGGGGTAGGGGAGGAGATGGGAAGGGATGGAAAGGGGAAACAATGGAGGAGGCAACAATGCTTGATAAGAAATGTACTCATTACCTTGCCCATGTAATTGTAACCCCTCTGTATGGTATTTTGCCAATAAAAAATTTTAAAAAAATTGTTACAAAACACATTTTTGACAGAATAAACATTAATGTATCACCTAGAATCTGGGTATGGTTAGTAACTCTAGAGGATTTTCTCATACTTTCAGAATTTTCATAAACAAATATAATAGAAGTCAAATGAGGTGGTTTATACCTATAATCGTAGCTACTCTGAAAATGGAAATGTCGATAGTTGCAGTTCAAGTTCAAGCTGGAAAACATACAAGAGATCTCCATCTCAATCAATAAAAGCTGGGTGTGCCAATGTATGGCTGTCATCCTACCTATGTTGAACATAAAACTAGGAAGTTCACTATCCAGGTATCCTAGGAATAAACAAATACAAGATTCTATCTCAAAAAAAATCAAAGCAGGGGTTAGGAAGGTGGCTCAGTGGTAGAGCACTTGCCTTGCATGCCTGAGGCACTGGGTTCAATTCCTCAGCACTACATAAGCAAAAAGAAAAAAGCCGGAAGTGGCACTGTGTCTCAAGTGGTAGAGCGCTAGCCTTGAGCTGAAGAGCTGAGGAACAGCGCCCAGGCCCAGAGTTCAGGCCCCACAACTGGACCCAAAAAACAAACAAACAAACAAACAATCAAAGCAAAAATTGCTGGATGTGGCATGATTCAAGTGGTCAGGTGCCTGCCGGGCTCTGAATTTGAATCCAAGTACTTACCTCAAAAAATTAAAAGTAAACAATATGAATTAATTCTCTAAATAACTTCTCAGTGTAATTATCTTATATATTCTCCAAATAATCTTGTAGTGAACACAGAGAATTGATTAAGCCAGATAAATATAATACTCCAGAATCATAGAATGGCTCAGAGGTCAGCTCTGAGATCAATTCAGTGTCTGGATCTTACTGTTCTTAGATCCACAATCTTATGGGAAAAGAAAAAGAATGTATAGTTACAATACATTTATTTACAATCTTCATCCAACTTCACATATTGAAATTCTATCTCAAATATAATGTTATAGAAGTTGTCCTTTGTGTGTGTATGTGGATATGTGGATGGTAATTAAGTCGTGGAGGCAAGCCTTCATTAATGGTATTTAAATAAACAAAACCGAATAGATTTCAATCCTGATCTTTAATACAGTGCATCAATCTGAAAAACAAAAATCCTGACTATGCTGGCATTGCAATCTTGGGCCTCCAGGCTCCAGAATGTAGAAATAAATCTGTTGTTTATAACCAATTCAGTGTCTGGTAATTTGTCATCATAGGTCAAAAGGACTAACATTAAGCCATCTGAAAAGAACAGTTGTGGTTTCTTTCTTCTTCTTTTTTTTTGTCGGTCATGGGGCCTAAACTCTGGGCCTGGGAGCTGTCCCTCAGCTCTTCAGCTCAAGGCTAGAGCTCTTCCAATTGAGCCTCAGCCCTACGTCTGGCTTTTTCTGCTTTGTGGTGCTGAGGAATCAAACTAAGGGCCTCATGCATGCAAGGCAAGCACTCTACCACTGAGCCACCTTCCCAGCCCTGGTTTCTCTATTTTCTTTTTCCATCTTTCCAGAGGCCCTTTGATATTGAAAAATGCTAAGACTCCATACAGAAAAATTTTAAAACTGCCCTGTTGTTCAACTCTGACTTCACAAATTTTGGAGTGTAAAGAATGACATCAAGTACCTAAGAGACTGAATACAGGACACTTAATTATCTTCTGCTTTGCTCATCAGCACCTGGAGCAAATTTACACTGTATAAACAAGTCAACTAACAGTAGTTATGACAAATTTTAAAAATGCATAGCCTGAAAACACTTTATGAACACTTGCACTGTAGTCTCATTGGCTCCCATGTCCAAAATAAGAAACAAAGGCTTAAAGAGAGGTAGGTAATTTACTCCAGGTTGCAAAAACTGGTATATTGGTACATTTAAACTCAGACTACTCTATATCCATACTTAGGCTAACATACCATGGGCATTTATTTTTCTACAGAAATAAAAGTCTCACAGACCTTTTTTCAAGTTCTAGACATATGTTCTACCATGATATCTCTATCCTGGGTGCTTTACTGGTGCCCCCAAGTCATATCAGCTGAAGTTGATACATCTGCACCCACTCAAATAAAAATGGCTGAGACTTGGGCAACTGTACTTTTAAAACCTCCCGTACAGTAAAAATGTGTAATTAACAGTATGAAATCCTGGGCTAGAGAATAAATTTTCTATGATGGTGTTAGGCCCACTTCACAAATCTTTCTTGGTCTCTCTACTTCCTTCCTTTTTAGTGCTGGGAATTGAACCCAGGACCCTGTGCATATTAAGAAAGTGCCATAACTCCAAGCTATATGACCATTTCAATAGCTCCAATTTCACTCTCCAATTCACTGCTACATTGTTCCTGATACTTTACATTCCCTGAGCATAATATTTGGAGATTATTGAACTTCATAAGCTTTTCATAATTTTACAGAATATTTATTTTCTCTTTCCTATGTATCATGACACTGTGCAAGAAGGATTTGGTTGAACTCTCCAGGCAGAGTTCATAGCTCATCATCAGGTTCTATTTTACATGCATATCATTATATTAATACATTTAGAATAACAACGCACTTAAATAATTGTTTCTCTTCTTCAGACTATTGGTAGACCCATGTTCTATTGTAGCTTTTATATAAACAGGAATAGAATTTTTCTTGTCTTATTTTCCTTTTTTTGACTTGGTACAAATTTTCCTGATTTTATAGAACTGTTTTTCTCCAAGAATATTTTTTTCAGGACATTTCTGCATATTGTGTATACTACAATTAAGAGATTTCCAGCCAAAGAAAACAACTCAGAATTCTAGAGGTTAATGACTATACTCTGGATTCCTGTGCATTGGCACTGCATTTGGCATCTCAGTGTTACAACAATAGACAATTTATATTGAAAGTTGCTTTCTTTTTGGTTTCCCATTTTGAGCCATATAACTCATTTAAGGTGTACAGCAAGTTAACCATGGGAGTATGAGCTGGTAATCTTTTTTTAAAAAAAATTTATTGTAAAGATACTGTATAGAGGGGTTACAGTTACATGAGTAAGGTAATGAGTACATTTCCTCTTAAGCATTTTACCCCCTTCTTTGTTTTCCCCCTACATTCCCTTCCCTCCTTACTTCCCCAACTCTTCCTTCCCCCTATCTTGAAATTGTGAAGTTCGTTTTCAACATAGTGTATTGTACATCTCATCGTTACAATTGGTCAACCTGTATCCTTGCTTCAGCATTTTGTTATTTCTCTTCCCCTCCCCAAATTAGAAAAAATATATATATACAAGATGCAGGGAACCGGAATGAAATACAGTGACAACAGAGGATATATGAGCTGGCCATCTTTAGCCTTCAAATTCTAAAACAAAAGCAAGCAATGAATGATAAAAATTGTTCATAAGGGTACTCTCAGCCTTCCAATTGGTGTTCTGATTCTTCCATTAAAATAAAATCTTGTTAGAATCAAATTCTGATCCAGGCTAAAATGCAATACCCATGAAAATGAAGACATTAAGTTGGTATTAGTTAAATATGCCTTCCTATTAATGGAATGCCACAGAAAAGGGTTTCACAAAAATGATGATAGCAAGAGGGATTTTGGACAAAGGCATTATAGTGGGTAAGGCGTGTAAAAGTTACAAAACTGGAACTTCATGCTGGGAAAAAGATTAACTTCACAGGGAGGAATAACTTACTATTTTAGATGAGCCAAGTTAAGATGGATCATTTGATGATGCATTTAATATTATGGAGACAACAAAGAGTTTCAGTGATTGAGACAGTTCAATTAATTATGGAATTTATAAGCACTGGACTCCCATGTAATCATTATAAGTGATGTTCTTAGAACAGTATGCAATTTCTAAGGATGTTATTGGATAGGAAATATATGCATGATATAATGAGATGAAAAGTCAAATTATAAAGTAGGCTCACACCTGTAATCCTACCTACTCACAAGGGTGAGATTTGAAGATCATGGTTCAAAGTCAGCCCCTGGAGGAAAATCTATTTAACCACCGAAATGCCAGAAATGGAGATGTGGCTAGCGTTGAGGAAAAAGAAAAGCAGAGAACAATGTGTAGGCCCCGAATTCAAGCTCCAGTTTTGGCAATAAACAAATGAATAATTAAACAAACGTATGACCCCAAAGTGAAGGAAAATATGTATATGCATATATGCGTGGCAGAAGGGTCTAACTGTGGTGTTCCAGTGTTCACCTTGTGGAGCTCCAGAATGGGGACAGCACAAACATTTACTTAAAGGAAATCAAAAGTGACAATATATTGGAAATGATCTGTACACTGGGGGGGGGGGGTGATTGAGAGAGCGAGGGAAAGAGGAAGAAAAATGAGGGAGGGGAAACAAGTTAGGAAATGTTATCACTACCTTACTTATGTAAGTGTGACCCCTCTGTACATCACCTTGACAATAATATTAAAATAAAAAAATAAAAAACAAAACAAAAGCTTTTATTTATGTTATATTTAAAAGTATATTTTAAAAAGAATTATAGGCATTATTTAAATTTCTAATGCATGGCCACACTCTACTGGAGTGTACTGGAATTTGGAGAGAATTACACGAGTCCATGAGTAAGGACCCCAATAAGAATTCCACAAAGGAATGTCAACATGGACCAAAGGGTCCTACCCATAGTACCTTGCTTCTACAGCAAATCACACAATCTCCCAAATCCACATAATTTAATCATTTAAAGGCAAATGATGAACCAAACATTTCTCCATTTGTAGAAATACATACTTGCGACAAGGATAGAAAAGGCACCGAGAGCCAAAGTAAATGTGATGCAATTTTAAGGAAGATTCCATAGATAAAGGAATGTGTCCCACACATTTCCAACTCTAAATCTGGGAAAGTTAGTCATCTTTGTCATACTAATAAAAACCACAAAAAAGCTAACTGTAGGATGCAAAAAGATTGCATGAGAACAGGTGTTCATTGTGACAGCACAGCAACTTCAGTGCAAATTACTATGTCTCTTTCCTTGTTTTCTTCCCACCTCATTCTTGAATTCTGAAGGTGAGATTCTGAGGAGCCAGTTTTCTTTGCTCCAGTAATTAATGAAAGGGAACAGGTGATTGGAGATACAATTTCTTCACATAGTTCTTGGATTCTCATTCTTTATTAAGCTTACTGAGTACTAATGGGATTATAAAACACAAGAAAGTCCTAAGTTTTCCACTAATTTTTTAAATGCCTGCTGTAAGAACAATCAAAATTAACAAAAGAAACAACTCAGAAAGATATTTGTGGTGTATTGATACCAGGAGAATTTGAAATGTCACATGTAAATTCCAAATGACATTTACAAAGCACAAACCCTAATTCTTCTGTGAGCTAATGTGATAATTACACATTTATATTTTCCAACAAAATCACCATTGAGAACAGCACAGCCAATTTCAATCACAGAAGCAAAGCTGCAAAGAATTGCTAAAATTTTCACATATTCATTCCTAGAGTTGAGAGGGTTGGTTCTGCTGACGTTGACTGTTTGATCCTTTTCTTCCTCACAAATAAATGTGCCTATGTAGAACAATTTATATCTATATCTTAACTTCATGGGTGTCTAGCCTTTCTGGTCTGATCTTCAGTCTGAGTACCAACTATGTTTATGAACATGGACCATCCCTTAAGCAGAAACACACTCTAAAACAGTTCTAACAGAAACATCTGTGATAATGGATATATTCTATATATGCATTGTCTAATAGACTAGCCACTGGCTATATGTGGCTACTGAACCTCAAATGTGAATTAATTCTTCCAATTTCAGTTAAATGAAATTTTAAATAATGAGATGCATCTATTCACTGTTAACTGGACAGCTCAGTTACCAAATAAGGAAACTGAAGTTCTCACAACGATGTGATAAAATATAATCCAAATGAAGAAGGTTCCATGCCTGCATGCCTGCGAATTATCTGAGCTTTTCTGTCTTATAGAATTCAGTCATCACTCACCTAGATTGACAGCTTGGAGGAAAGGAGTGGGAGATAAACACAAGCTACTTGGGATACTGAGAATTGCTCCTTGAAGATGAGGGTTGTGCATGAATCTTTTCTGTGTTTAGTAGACAGCAAAGTGTGTAGAATCCTGTAGGTAGAAAAATAATGTTTGTATTTCAATATGTCAAACAGGTGCTCTGTTTATCAAAATGGGGGAGAAGTCAGACAGGTGAATTCTTTAAATATACAAACAATATATAGAAAATTTGCTACATTCTATTCCATGATAGGCCCTGGAATAAACTTTGGTTCATTGTACCATACTCTGTAAATATTCACACACTAAAAAACAGAAATATAATCCTTTATTACTGTTAAAATACATAGGCTATCTTCATAAAAATATTTGTGGACCTATTTTTCCTTAATTTCTTCCACACTTGCATTAAGAAATGGCTCTAAGAGAAAAGCTTCTTGATGTGTAAAATTTGAACTCCATCTATGTCATTTGTTGAATTGTACTCTAGATAGGATTGAAGTCTCTATTTCATCTTAAGGCTTAGGGCTGGAAAAAGAATAAGTATTCTCAACAAAGTGTCATGCCTCACTTTTAAGGAGAGCTATGTATTTATTAGGAGAAATATGTATTGGTCTTGGAAGCTAGGACCCTTCAAGAAACAAAAGAAAAAGAACAATTCTTCGGCAGTCTCAAGTATTTGCCTATCTTCAAGTGAACATTAGCTGCTCTATATTCTATAGTATATTTGCAAGAATATTTTTGCAAGCTATTTCTAAGCTATTGTCATCCTCCAGAGTAAAGTTCAAGCATGCCTATTTCTCATTATATAGATCGCAGTTGCTCAAAGTCAGAACCCATTGTTTGTATAGGTTTCACATGTCTATCACTACTTCACTCAGTGGCACTGAGGGCTGAGAGATTCACTTCAAATATACAAATACACACATACATACACACACATATCTCACTGGCTTTCACTATTGCTATAAAAATTAAGTCCTTTTTGTCTCTGACCGGAGAGCACTATAAATCACCTAGCATCCATGAAAATGTGACAAATTCATTATTAACTTGCAAGTAGGTTAAATCTCAAGCTTCACACATTTCTAAATACTCATATGAAGAAAAATGTATTCCTAGAGTTTTAGTGTGCTTCTATATTACAAAGCTCTTAATTTTCATCTAATTTACCCAGAGGAGGCAACAATGCTCGATACCAAATGTACTCATTTCCTTGCTCATGTAACTGTAAGCCTTCTGTAAAGTATTCTTACAATCAAAAACGTACAAAAAGGGGAAAAAAGAAATTGGAAATCATGTACTTCTATTAGAACTAACTAAATTTAAGGGTTGTAACTTTCTATAGGTTTTTAAGGACCTAAGAAGTTGTGAATATGACCCAAGACCTTAACTAAAAGTTGAGGGAGAGAGATCCAAAAGTGGAAGTAGATAGGCTACCAGAGCATAATTATGTAGCTTTAGTTCACTGTTACCATAACAGGAGTGCAAATCAATATGATGGTTCATAGTTACAGGACCAGTAGACATACTGGAAACTGACATCAGAGAATGGTCATTCATTGTGGGAAAACACAAATCAGGATGCACCAAAGGATGCAATCAACAGTGTCCAAAAAAGCAGCACAGAATGGGATAAAGTCATTGCAAGCATATATTTGATAAGTGGTTCACATCAAGAATATATACAGAACATCATCCCAACAACAATACATAAACCAATTTTACAATGTGCAAAGAACTGAGATGTTTCTCCAGAGAAGACAAACTGTTAACAAGCCCACAAAAAAGGTGTTTAATATCACTAATCTCCAGAAAGTGTAAGTCAAAATAATGAAGGAAATTACCACTTCATATGTATTAGGTGGGATAACTACTAAAAATAAAGTAACAATATTGACAAAAGTGTGGTGAAATTGGAACCTTTCTATGGGAAACAGTATGGCATCTTTTCAAACAATTAAAAACAGGAATATTCATACTTGTAATGCTAACCACTCAGGACAGGAGGCTGAAATGCAAGCGTTGAGGTTCAAAGCCAGCCCGGGCAGAAAACTGCAAGTGGACCTGTGGTTTAAATCGATAGAACACTAGCCTTGAGGAAAAGTTCAGGGACTGTAACCTGTCCCCAGGTTCAAGCCCCATGACAAAAAATAAGGAAAAGAGAATTATCATATGATCCAATGACTACATTTCTGGGCATATACTCTAAGATCTAAAAGCAAGGTCTGGAAGGGATCTTTGTACATTCATATTCATTTTGTACAATACTCAAAACATGGAGGCAATCCAAGTGGCCATCAACAAATGAATAAGCTAAAGCAAATGTGGTTTTTACATATAGTTGTATATTATTTCAACTTTAAAAAGAATTATGTTGTGACAGATGCTATATTATGGATGAATCTTTGGGACAATTTGCTAAGTGAAATAATCCAGTCACAAAAGATCAAATATTACATGATTCTACTTATGTCAGTTACATAGAACAGTCAAATTGATAGAGATAGGAAGCAAAATTGTACTTGATGCATATCTTGAAGCAGAGGAGAGTGGAAAATTGTTTTAATGAATATAGAATTTGAATCTTGGAAGACGAAACGAGTGTGGACATTGAGCTTGTAGAATATTGTAAATGTACATACTACTACTATGCTCTATTCTTAAAATGATTCAGATAATAAAACCTGGGAGAGGAAAAGGAGAATGATGAAGGGGTGAGTATAATCAAGGTACATTGTATGCCTATGTGGATATATCAAAATAAAATCCACTTATTTAACTAGGTAATGCTAATACAGAATTTAAAAAGAGAACAAATTTTAAGTTGTATGCATTTGACTGCAATTATTGAAAAAAAGAAAAAAACAACCATCACAGGCTGGGAAAACAACTTAAATTGCCAGTGTGCAATAAACCTGGGTTCAAAACTATATCTCACTTAAGTGTGTGAGGCTGCTTTTTAAACATGCTTTTATATTATTATCTTTAAGTAGTTGTACAAACAAGTTCCCATTCTACAAAACAATATATTAATACAAGGTGTCTGACAACATTATCACCCATCCCTCCTAACCCAACCCTTCTCTCACTTTGTTAAAAAATTGAGAGACGTGATTACATAATTTTCACATATTTCACAGTATTGTGGAATCCTGATACTTAAAGTCACAAACACATTTGAACCTTCCCAAGAAAAATTATCATTATCATGGTGTATAAAGTTTGTGAATTCTGTGAGCTTTGACAACACAAATTATTTCTTCCATATCAGGTGATGCTTACATTTCTTGCTTTTTGCTATTCCCTCTTTCCCTCTTATTCCTCCTTTCCTATCACTGTCTTTGGGTTGCTTAGTTCTTTTCCTTTTACGACCAGTGCAGCTGATGGGCCCCTTTGTTGTATGTTGTTCCATTTCCCACTCATTATGTTCCTCCTTCTGGCTTCCCTCCGTTGAGTGCACTGAGACTGTTTTTAATGTAATGATAGTACGCTCAGGGAAATCATCCCTTTTGTACAAAATACATTGTCAGTTTGCTGTAATTTGGATGTTATCATACACATAATAGCATATGTAGCATATGAGATATGTTTCCTCTTTTTCTTATGCTTCAAAGTAGTTTCTAGTTGAACATAAAATGCATCATCTGTTCCCCATAAAAAAATAGTAAAACATTATACATGAGGTACGTGATATACATAGCAAAATATCTCAAGTGCCTACCATAATATCCACCCTTCCTTTCTGAATCAATAGAGACACCTTTCGATTTAACTGAAGTCCAAGTTAAGTAAAATAATGATAACATTTCTCAATAATACATATAAAAATGTTACCTGATAGCATCTAGGATATTGTCTTAAAGGACAGTACACACATGTTCTGTATTTCTTTATTTCCTTCTTTTTGTTCTTTCACCTCACTTCCTGGATCTTGGAAGTGATTACTGGCATTTTAGGAGTCACCTTGGGCCAAGACAGTGAGGGCTAAATCCTAATGCTGGGGTATGCCTCCATCTTCTTGGAATCTTCATGCCTGTACTGTCTTCCTCTGGGCTTTCAACAGATAAGAGACTAAACCATTACTATTTACATTGTTATGATCATTTGAGTTCTCCTGTCCTTAAGATACTTACACTGTGGATTGATATGCACTCACAGAAAATACATAGTATTGCTTTTTAATATATACATATATTATCCTTTAAGTAGTTTTACAAAGGGTCATCATTCAACAAGTCAGTTAATAAATACAATGCAGCTTGATCGATATCACTGTTTCTATCAATTTTCTTTCATTTGCTCATCAAAACGTCATTACCAGTTATATATTGAACATATAGTTCTGCTACTAAGAACTTGCTTCATCTGCAGTTAGATTCCTAAGTATACTTTCGGATGCACAAATATGATCTTCAGGCTAAATGCAGCTCAGAATGTACCTTCAGGAGAAATTACTTCCCACAACAAAATACAGGACTATGAAGATAACACAAGCACCCGGGGAATGGTGCTTTAGAAATACAGTCCAGTTATTTCTCTGCCCTAGATTTGCTAAAGGTATCTTGGCTCAAAGCAGAACTGTTGGCTCAAAGCAGAACTGAATTTGCCTCTATAAGTAGAAATCAATTTGCATTCAAGGTAAGTGTGCAAGTTTAAGTCAGAGGGCTTTGCTGCTTTAAAACAGCAATTTAGATATCCAATCTCTCTGTCAACATAGTGTTTCATGGGACACCACAATGTACAGTGTCCTGTGAGTAACAAGTGGAGATGTGCCATGCAGAGGGAGTTAAACCACTTCAGCTGGGTAGTTATGGATAAAAGGTGATGGTTGGAACTGGTTGGAACTGGTTCCAACATGGGGATGAATGATGCAGAAAAAAATACACACCTTGTTCCCATCAAGCTTTAGGTGCTAACACATGTGCTTTTTCTGACTATTGTCTGGGAAGTGTCCCTCTACCCTCCATCCAAGCAAAAGTATTTTCCATGCTTGTGCTCTGAGATGGAGTATCCAGTAAGGAAAATTCCATCTCAAACTCTGAGATTGGGAAACCAATTACAAGACGCCATGTAGCACAAGCCCACCCACTGACCAATCAATCCAGGAACATTCCCTAAGGGGCAGAGACAAAGGGCTCTACATATACCTGAGGGATGTGGGCCCCTTCTGACCAGCTCTTGGTTTCTCTTTTCGCTGAGGAATCTGTTTCACTGCTCTGTTTTCGCTTTGAAGAAAAACTGCTTTAAAAACTTTTCTGCTCTCGAATTCTTTAAAGAAAACAAACCTGAGACAGAGACAATACTGCTATTCTGAAGATGCTGGGGGCAGGGAAGCCTTGGCCTTCAGCTTTGAGACTAGATTTAGAATTCGGTAACTTAGGTGCTGTGGTTTCAGATTAATTAGGTTTCAGGCTAATGTCTGCATTTTCTCAGTTCTTCTTATTAGAATCCCTAAAGTATTAGGAAAAAAACAACAACAACTACAACAAGAACCCAGTACTAGGCTAGCAAAGGCTCAAGAAATTCTCAGCTTGTCTTTTTTTTTTCTTGTATGACTCTAACAATGAAAATTTAATGCAGCAAACTAGCATCTTTAAGGTGTTAAATTCTGTAGAATGTGGTTTCTTTCCTTCCTCTTGTTCTGAGATAGAAATTGATCTATTCTAAAGCCAAAGGATATGATTTCTTCACCAGCTAGATCAGGTTCGCTAACTTTTGCTTTCTTAAAAACTGCTTAACTCCTGTAAGAGGGAATTGAAGACTGTCAGGCAGGAGCGATTGAGTGTAAGATGTGGGAAGTGTTCTCATACTCTGCATCTAGAGGGCTAGACAACATGTTCTGCTCGCTGCCTCAAGCAATTCAGAAAATGGCTTGCATTTTCTAAAACCTAAATCCAAACTATCACCTTCTCCTTCCCACCAAGAATTCTCCATCAGGCCTCTTCCTACCATAGTATCTTGGCAGCTTAGAACTGCTTTGCCTCAGAAATGTGGCATTAGAAGTGTGCCCTGTGGTCAGCCAAGCAGCTGGGATCTGACTGATTCATCTATGGTGCTGAAAATGCTGCAGCCCAATCTGTGCTCTGTGCTCAGAGAGGCTTTCTTCTTTCGACTTGTGCCAGGAGCAGAAGTACAAGACAAGTTTGTTTGTTTGTTTGTTTGTTTTTTATAAAGGATCAGCCACACACAGCTGTTGGTTTCATAACCACTTGTTGAGGTGTTTGCCTAAGGGAGCCAAGACAATATGTGAATAAGGTGTTTTCACCTGGAAGCTCATAAGCCTCCATTCCAAAGGGGGAGCTGCTGATAATAAATTCTGTCTGGGAATGGACTATGTAGGAGTTAGAATCTTTTTCACTGAAAGTGATTGCTTGAGGGAAAGCACTGACTAAGCATAGCATCATCTTACAAAAAACTTTTAACTAAAGTATATCCTGTTACTAAAATCGTTCTAGGGACTTGAGGCATAGTTTAATTCATAGAGTACCAGCTGAGTAAGAATTTTCTAACAATTTCTGGCCTGGTTTAGTGGATTGCTCTGAAACTCTTAAACCCCCTTTTTGAAGCCAGCTGAGCTTCAAAAGAACCAATTGTGTAAGATTGTTAACACGACTTCTGATCAATACCCGAAGTAGTAACTCATTATGGGTAAAACCTGGGCAATCTTCCTACTCAGAGTAGTTGTTTAATTGGCTTCCTGTCAGTAACAAGCCCTTTAACAGAACTAAAATTTGTCGTGCTAAATACCTTTCAACTTGGTGGTCTTTCTTGGGATATTGGGTTATACAGGGGAGTATTCCCAACAATTTGGGGACTAGTCCAGGATCCTTGGTACACAAGGGGGATGTGTGGAGACCCTCAGAGGAGACACATCCTGCCTTGTTGAGGTAGCTCAAGGTTGGGTTAAACATCATCCGTTGTGGTTAATGATGGAAAGTGTAGCAGCAATGTCAGGAAAGGGCCCAAGGAAGCACCCCAATAAAAAATAACCTCATGCATTGGCCATGAGAGGAAAAATTGAACTAGAGCATATTACCTTGTTGGTTGGGGATTATCATGGGCTGAATGTGTCTTAGGCACAAAGAGAACTTGAGTCTTGAGGTGCGTTTTCATTCTCTGGCCCAAGGATAAAAATGTGGGATCTGGATCCTGGGCCACCTTGTTTTCAAATGTCATCTATCTGTGCCTCAAAAATCCATAGTCGCTGCTTGATGAACTGAAAATAAACTACCTAGTTCTTCACTGTATAACACTATGATGATCACCAGTGTGTTCCGACTCTGTAAACCTACTTTTCAAGTCAAAGTCACCACTTTTCTTCCTGTGGAATAAAATGTATTGTTGACTTCTTAAAAAAAAATGTGGGAGCTGGAGGAAGCCATATTCGAGAAATCTCCAGTAAGGGGAGAGTTGAAAATGAGAGAGGTGCACAAGAAACTTACAATAGGGAGGATTGAGTGCACCAAAAACAAATCACCAGAGGCCTGATAAAAGGGGGAATAAGAATTCTAGGCCTAAGGAACCCAAGAAAAATGATCCAAGGACCTGCTTCTGATAATCCACTGGGAGAATATTGACAAAGGTCTGAGAACACTCATAAATAATGGATAATTTTCATTATGGAGCTCCATAATGTGCACTAGTCCAAACAAAAACTTGTTATGCATATGTGCTTGCATGTGTGTGTTTTAAATCTTATATGTTGCAAGGGGAACTCAAAACAGTCCTATTCACTAAACTCCTTCAGCTGCCCACTTTGACTCTGAAGCCTGGATTTATCTCCTAGCTGATCCAAGGATGTATGGCATTGGAACCTCAGTTTCAGAAGCAGACTCTCTGGATAAACTTAAAATTCAAGTCCAAAGCCGGGTGCCAGTGGCTTGCACCTGCAATCCTAGCTACTCAGGATCTGAGGATTGGGGTTCAAAGCCAGCCCAGGGAGAAAAGTCCTTGAGACTCTTATCTCCAATTAACCACCAGTAATCTGAAAGTGGCACTGTGGCTCAGGTAGTAGGGCTTTCATCTTGAGCTGAAGAGCTTAGGGACAGCACCCAGGCCCAGAGTTCAAGTCCTATGACCAACAAAAATTAATGCTTGGGTGAAATGGATTAAATATTCTGTCCGCCATTACTGTTAAGATTGTGTGACACAGACACCAGAAAAACAAGTGGTCCACTTCCCACTGTGATGAACCTCAGTTCCCCCAAGGCATGGAATGCCAAACACAGCCTGGGGAAACTTGTAAGACCCTGCTGTTGCTGTTCCCAAGAATAAGGATCTAAGACAAAACCCCTATCTCCCCGAGGTAGGGGGGAACAATTGGCATTTCTGGGACACTTATCAAGATGCAGGGAAGACCGAACCTGTGAAGAGATGAGCAGTAAGCATTAAACATAACAAGGGGGAATGTCTAATGGTATTGTGGAGGACCAGTGTTGGAGACCTTCCTGGCCAACTAGAGTAGAACCTGTGCTTTGGTTCAATTGGACATCCCTTTTACCCTAGCATTTCATCCACCTGTCCATTTTCAAACATTTTATACTAGTTAGGAGAGACACCTTCCCTAGATGGTCATTTGTATTTCCTATTAACATAGATGCTTTTCAGGACTCCCCCAAAAATTTCCAAAAAGTTCAAAGCCAGAAACTAGATAGAAGCTTATGAATCAGTTTTATTCTGATGATTAGTATAAATAAAATATAGTTTTGGGGCTGGCAATATGGGTTAGTGGTCAATGGTTTGCCTAGCATGCATGAAGCCCTAGGTTTTATTCCTCAGCACAACATAAATAGAAAAGGCTGGAAGTCGCACTGTGGTTCAACTGGCAGAGTGCTAGCCTTGAGCAAAAGAAGCTCAGGGAGCCCCAGGACTGGCAAAAAATAAAATGTAGAATAGAATAAGATGAACAGAGGTTTGTTAATTATACTAAAAGATTTTTTTAAACCCATAAATGAAATGCTCTAGTAGGATGGCATGGGCAAATTAGTTCTAGAAACATTATCTGAAAAGGGAAGAGTTTGTGTGGTGACTGGAGGCCGAAGTTGCATAAAGGATTGAACATTGTCAGTGAGCTAACTAAAAACTCAGATGAAGGGCTGAGAAGGTGGCTCAGCGGTAGAGTGCTTGCCTTGAATGCATGAGCTGTGGGTTCAATTCCTCAGCACCACATAAGCAGAAAAAGCCAGAAATGGTATTGTGGCTCAAGTGGTAGAGACCTATCCTTGAGCTGAAGAGCTGAGGGACAGTGTACAGGCCCATATTTCAGGCCTCACAACCAACAAAACAAAGAAAAAAGAAAAGAGAAGAGAAGAAAAGAAAAGAAAAAAGCAGGCACTGGGGGCTCACGCCTGTAATCCTAGCTATTCTGGAGGCTAAGATCTGAGGATGGCGGTTCAAAGCTAGGCCTGGCAGGTAAAGTCTGTGAGACTCTTATCACCAATAAACCACTCAGAAAGCCAGAAAACTGGAAGTGGTACTGTGACTCAATTGCTAGAGCATTAGCCTTGAGCTGAAGGGCTGAGAGACAGCACCCAAGCCCAGAGTTGAGTCCCAACACCGACCAAAAAAAGAAAAAAAAAAAAGGCAAGCTTCACCTAAAGGGTTTTCTACCAAGAAGGAGGGAGGGTTTTCTGCCAAGAGGGAGGGAGTTTTGGGGGTTTCTAAATAGCAGGAATGCAAGTTTCCCTTCTAGTGGGGGAAGAGATTGCCTTCTAGTAAGGAGGGTGTTAATGATCAAATTGGTCAAAAACATGATTCAGTTTTATAATGCCCAGATGAGTGTCTAATGTTTGTCAGGTATTGACCTGTGAAAACATCCTGATTGGGGAACTCCAAACAGTCTTAATGCCCTTAATGTGACCATGCTTAGTTCCATGGTCTTAATGGACCTTCTAGTTAATCCTACAAAATGATAGCAACTTCAGTCTTGGAGCAGACACTCTGTATGACTTTCAATTTTGAATCTACCCAGATTGAAATTGAGACTGGATAAGCGAGGTAAATACTGTGGTGATTCTGTCCACATACTGAGTACTACTATGACTGTGTGGCAGGGAGGCCACAAGAGGTCCTATTTGTGCTGTCGTGGAGCTCAGACCCCATGGGCATGAAATTCATGATAGGTCAGCAAAATGTTATCCGAGACAACTTGCTGAAACTGACCAGTTCCATTCTTTCCAAGTCAACTATACTTGGGGAAAATTTGACATTTCTGAGAAACTTAGCTGTATGTAGTGAAGGCCAACCCTTTGAGATGAGCAATAAGTACTAATCATAGCCAGGGGAAATGTCTGGTAGTATTGCAGAAGACCAGTATTGGAGATGTTACTGGCCAAATTGAAGTGGAATCTGTGCTTTGGTTCAATTGGCCAACCCACACCTGACCCTTCTCAAACACCTTAAATTAAGTAAGGAGAGACTTCATAGTTAGTGGGTCATTCAACTTCATGTTTACAAATATGCTATGTAGGGCCCTTGAAAATTTCCCAAAGAGCTTAAAGCTAAAAACGAGAAACAGCAGCTCAAATTAGTTTTATTCTATTGATCATAATACGTGCTTTCATTTATCAGCAGGGTTTGTTAATTGGAAATGCCACCATGGAAAAGTAACTAGGAGCCACTGGTAGGACTGAATGGGAAAAATTACGTATAAATATAATACTTGACCAGATAAGATGATGATAAACAAAATGAACCCCAAGATAGGGACTCAAGTGGTTTTTTCTTTCTTGCTATTGTTTCTAACATATTTATAATATTCCATGTGATTTTTGCTTCTTTGTATTCCCATCCACCCACATGGTATAACCTGTTTCCACTGTGTTTGATGTTGGTGCCCTGCATCTTGTATATACACTTCTCTAATTTGGGGAGGGAAAGGGGAAAAAAAAAAAACAAAATGCTTAAATAAGGATACAGGTTGACCCATTGTAACAATGAGATGCACAAGACACTGTTGAAAAACAAACTTTACAATTTATGCCGGAGTAGGGGGAGTGTATACTGTAGTTGTGGAGCTGGGAGGTTAGGGATGGTATAGGAAAATCAAAGGAGGAGGTAACAATGCTTGATAGGAAATGTACGCTCTTTACCTTGCTCATGTAACTAACCCCTCTGAACAGTATTTTTACAATAAACATATTAAAACAAAGAATAAATATACTTGAAAGAGAATCTGTGTGGTGATGGGAGGCCAATGCTACAGAAAGACTTACAAGGATTGAATACTGGCAAACAAGTTACCTGAAAACTGAGATGAAGCTGAGTGTTATCCTAGATGCTCAGTTGGCTCAGTTCTGAGGATCTATGTTTGAAGCCAACCCAGGCAGGAAAGATGAGACTTTTATTTCCAATTAACCTGCAAAAAGACACTACCAGAGTTGTGGCTAAAGTGGTAGCCTTGAGAAAAAATGCTCTGGGACAATGCCCAGAGCATGAAATCAAACGCAAGACCAGCCCACAGTCTATTTTACTTAGACTTTGAGTATTGTCAGTTTCCTACTCTACAGTTTACCTAAGTATGGTTCATTTCCTGTGCCCATTTTTTACTATTCTGTAGTTTTCCAAGTTCCCCAGTAACTGAGTATACTGGCTATTTCATTTTAGCACTCTTAAATTCAGTTTATTTTTTTATTCTGGGATTTGCCTTCTGGACTTTGCATTATATTCACAAACTGCATTGTTGAAAGGGCAACTCCTTTGTGCAACTAAAAGATTAAAATTAAAATTAAAATTAAATCACAAAGTTCAGTGAGTTTCTAAGTTGTAAACACTTGGTTGGCTGAAAACTGGCACATCTGGAGAGAACATGGACTATTCTAATTCCGGAGTGATGTCCTTTTATAATCCTTAATGTAGGAGTAAACTATTTCTGAGGACTGTGAACCATTCTAGCAAATGATCTAACAAAGAAGGGATGATGATTGACATATGAAGGTGGGGGGGCAATCTTGTAAGGTTCAGCCCTTAAGTGGATGAATCTGATAATTCACCAATGTGTACCAGAGAACTGAATTACCTATTTTTGAGAAAAATTCCCACAAATGTCCAAAAGAGTTAAGTTTGAGAATAAGGTTATCTTTCCCCTATAGTTGGGCACAAAAATGTAATGGGGAACAGTATTTAAGAAGCTAAGAGGAGGTACAAATGTGAAGTGCAATAACCAGTAAATAGTTAACTCCAACTTGAACTTTAGTGTTGATTCCTAGCCCAATTTTCTTTCTTCTTAGTAGGCTTTTTTTTCTAAGTTTTAGTAGCAGTTTCTGTATAGAGTGAAGTTTGTTAACCTTATATAAGGTAAAGTTCCCCAAGTTCCTCCTCTTCTTCAAGGACCTGACCTGGAAACTGTCAAGAAGAAGAGACCATCTGAAGAAGAGCCAGCTTAAGGGTTCACCTTCCAAGTAAAATTCCCCAAATCTGAACACTGTTATTGGAGTGGGGGTAGGGTCACAAGGTTACTCCTTTGAGGCCATGTCAATCAAAATATCTACTACCATCCTGGTTTTTCAGTTAAATTAATTTTTTGCAGCAAGAAATTAGCTTGACAAATGGTTGATTATTAAGGGTGATATTGGTTCTCAGATCCAGGTTGGAGAGTGGATATCATTGTTAAAGAAATAGACAATCTGATTCTCAGTACAGCCTTTAGGGGAGCTCTGGATGTTTGGTTCACCATTCTTCTTGATGACATCTGAAAAAAGCTACCAAATGTGATGACAGGTCAGATTTACAGATAATAACATTGGATATGTTGCAACTCCACATGTTACAAGTGACAATTTCTGAAAGGGCATTTATGGTCTGGGTGTAATGGATTATGATGATGAGTCACTCTATGATGTCAAAATTATCATGGATGAGCTATAAACAAGAAGTGTAAGTATTTGTTGCAACTAGAGGCATTTTCTGAAGACATTGGTGAAGTTACATTTCTCAGGATTCATTCATCAGAAACATTGAAATATGAGAAAAGGGACACAAATGATCATCTTTTATGCTTCCCTCTCACAAATGATTATCTTTTATGCTTCCCTCTTTAAGCCCAGAATCCTCCTATTGAAGACATCAGAGAACTCCACAAATAGTTCCATGCTCATACTTTGATGTTGGTGGAAGATGAGGAGGTGTTTTACATTGATGACAAGTTTCTCAGTCTCAGATATGATTGTACCGCCCATGGGCTCACACTGGAACATATAGACTATATAGTTGTTCAGAAAGGTCACATTAACGACTATGATATGCACTTTGTCAGAGTTAAAGCATCTCTGTTTACCAGGTACCCAATAATAGCCAAATACATTTGCTTTGCCTTTCACTGTTATGTCTTGAGGACTTGGTGGAACTTTATGCAGAGGAGTAGAGAACCTACCAATTCTGAAATTCTATTAGGTATTAATTACTTTGCACACAATGGGTCCTATTTTTTTTTTTTTTTACAGAAATCCTGTTAGCTTGTATGTTTTCATTTGATAAAATAGATCAAATGTCATCACTCTCTAGGATTGTGATCCTGAGGAAATGACTAAATCTCCCTTATTTCTAAAGTGACTCAGATCTGTTCCAAGTTCATAGAAATTTCTTCTTACCAACACCTTTTCAAATATGATACTTGTGCTTTGTTGATCTCGTTAAGCACCTTTGGATACAAAGAACTTGATGGACAGTACCTAGAAGGGTCAGCACTCATCTTAAGAGGCCAAAGGAATCTGGCAATGAAGGAGTAAGCATCACAGCTAACCAGTGAAGGAATCATTTCCCCATAAATTTCTTTTGGTACATCATACAACATGAGGGAGGGAATTGTAGTTTTAGACTACTTTATCATAACAGTGATAACCTATCCTTTATTAAAGGAAGGGAAGAATCAGGCTTGAATTTTTACTGGGAAACCTCATCTAGCTAGTTTTATTTTTTAAAAAGATGCTCTGTTTTGTATATAAAATTGTAACTTATTCCAATCCCCTGAATTACAAATAAGTGTTCAAAGTAAAGACCTAGTCATACTGTCTCCTCTACGAACCTCCCTAAAATCAAAAGCTCCTTCTCTCCTTATTGTTTTATCTCTAAAAATTTCTTTGGTGTCAATAAGCTGTTCTGCTGAAATTCAGGTGATACCTGTTTTTATTGTATTCAGGACACCGTTTCTGCAACTGTCTTCATTGGGTTGTCAAAAGGCATTTCAACCATCCAACCTGTGTAAAAGTAAACTCAACTGAAATATACATGTTCATAACGGAGACAACTTTATTAAAGAAAAACATAAGTTTAAATGATTTTGTAGTAATAAGTTCTGCAATCCTGTCTTAATTTTAACCTAGTTAAATTCAAATGATTTATTGTAAAATATATGTAGATATTAGATAATAATATCTGGCTAGAGTAAGTGAGTATATAGTCAGTTGATTGAATTAAAGTTTATTAAATGCCTATTATTTACCAGTCACTATGTTTAACATTAAAAAGGAAGGTAAATAAAATATGTTAATAGATTTAATTTCTGTAAACTTTTAATTCATGATACTAGTTTTACAATATTCATCTAAAATTTATACATGAAGTAAGGTTTCGAGAGTTAGGTAATATATCCAATGGCATAAAACAGTTGGGCCCAGAGCTGAAATATGCCCAAGACTTATCTTTGTGTTCTTCATGATACCTTATTTAACTCTCAGAATCTCAAAATCTAAACTGTTACAACTTCAGCAAATATATTCACTTAGTATTTGCAGTATTCTAAGTTGCTATTTTTTATAACATTACACATGGCCATGTTTCAAAACTGAATGGCAGGTAAATAGTTTGGAGTAGTCACACTTCTTTGAATCCTAGATTGCATCAATTGCAAAAGAAGTTGGTTTTAAAGAGTTTAGATGGCTTGGAAGGTTCTCAAGGCAGGTAAATGGAGATGAACAACAAAAAGATGAGAAAAGAAAAACTAGGAAATGATAGACTTTGATGATTAGAGGAGGGTATATAATGCTAGCAGAGGGAGAAGAAAAGAAAGGTTGACTAGACTTTTAAATGAAGTTGTCTCACAAAAGATCTTAAATAGGAAGACTATATGAAGAACTGTGTTTTAAGATCCACCTGACAAGAATGTACAGGTTGAATCAAGAGATACAGGAATAGAAGAGTAAGGAAACTATGTCTGAGGACATGTAAATAACTTCATGGTGGTGAAGGCATGGACTGAGTGGCAGTCATGGAGCCAAAAAGAAAGGATACTTCCAACTACTCACTAACTGTCCTGAGATTATATATCTGCAGAGCTTCCAGACACTGGTCTCCCCTCTAGAAAAAAAAGACGACAATAGAAAGTTGAGGAGATGAGCAGAAGACATGCCCCAATGTATGAACACCAAAGGAAATAATCTAATGTATCAGGGCAAGTGAGATCCCAATAGCAGTACCTCAAGGAACTACCAGGAGGCACAGGAGCAAACCATCAGAATCAGATAAGCCCCTATGAGCCAATATAGGCAAACTTCAGGAAAACAGGGATTATTCTGTTTTTCTGAAGATCTTGATGAAACTAAGGCTATAGAAAAAATGTTTCACACCTTTGAAATACTACCTCTTAAGGTGAGATGGAGTAGACAGGGAAAGTGAGGCATAGGAAACAGCAGCACGGAATTCAGAGAAACTGTATTAATAATTCTATTAAAAGCAAAAAAGCATTATCTCTAAGACCTACATTCCATCAAAAGCTTCAGTATTAGTTAAAAGAAAAAGAATAAAGAAAAAGAGTAGATCTCTTCCTCTGACTTAGCCTGCTTGTCCAAAATAAAGTGTGATCTCAATGGAATTCTATGCCTCCATCAGAAAGAATGACATTGCCCCATTTGTTAGGAAATGGAAAGACTTGGAAAAAATTATATTAAGTGAAGTAAACCAGGCCCAAAGAAACATAGGTCCCATGGTTTCCCTTATTTGCAATAACTAGTATATGTCTGAGCCAAGCAGTAAAGGTCAGATAAGTTGATGTTAGGGAAATGAACCCCAAGATAAGTATTCAATTTTTTTCTTTTATGCAATTGTTTCTAACATATTTATAAGATGATTTCTATGTTGCCTTGTACGTCCCTCCTCCACAGTATAACCCCTGCCTTCACTGTATTTGATGTTGGTATAATTTGTGGAGGGGAAGGGCAAAAACAAATTGTTTAACCAGGGATACAGGTGGACCCATTGCAACAATGAGATGTACAAATCGTTATGTCAAAAAACGAACTTTACAACTTTGGGGGAGGGGAAGATCAGGTGGGGGAAGGTGGGGAGAGTATGGGAAGAGATGGGAAGGGGAAACAAAGAGGAGGCAACAATGCTTGATAAGAAACGTACCCATAATCTTGCCCATGTAATTGTAACTCCTCTGTACGGTATTCTTTTTTTTTTAATTTTATTTTATTTGTGAACATATTGTACAGAGGTGTTACAATTACATGGGCAGGATAATGCATACATTTCTTACCAAGCATTGCAGCCTCCTCCTTTGTTTACCCTTCACATCCCTTCCCAGCCTCCCCCCTCCCCCACAATCCTTCCCCCCTTCCTCCCCCCCCCCCCGCACCAACGTTGTAAAGCTCATTTTCGACATGACAACTTTGTACGGTATTCTTACAATAAAAAAATATATAAAGTGTGATCTGAAAACTGAACAACGATATCTTAAAGAGACATCCTGGAAAAAACAGACATTTGGGAAAAATAACTTTTCTTGATAAAATGTGATTAAAGTTTTATTTTATCTCACGAATGGACACCTGTCTTGGAGCATGTGGCAAAATTCATCCTTTTAAGGGCTTAGCAGACATCTATGACCAAAATTTAACAAATAGGTCAGTCTAGAAGTCTCTGAGCCTAATTGATGAAAGTGTACCTTATGTATTTATCTTTGTTCACACACTTGGTACATTTATCACTCTTAATAAATATGAGTCAAACCCTCAACCTCCATTTGAGCACAGATATGCAGAAAGTTTTAAGATCATGAAGAATTTATGGTCAGACATGCCCATACCCATGGCTGGGTTGTGCACTATCTTTCCTTCTTTCATTAACTCTGCTTTACTAATAAACTTTCTTGGCCTTTAATTTGTATCCTCAAATTATTTTCTGAGACAAATCAGGAACTCAGTATGCAAGGGCCAGGCAGATGACTCCATTTTGGAGACATCCTCCTTGGGGCATCAGGGATCAGCAATCCTGTAACAATGAAATTATCTTCAGTGTGCTCTTGCTGTGAGTTGCCTGCTGGAACATTACTGTGTAATTTCAAAATGGCTGCCTAAGCAGGTTTTGGTGGCTCAGAGTTCTATTCCTAGCTACTCAGGAGGCTGAGGTCTAAGGATTTCAGTTCGTATCCATCATGAAGAAGCAAACTGTGAGATTCTTATCTCCAATTAACCACCCAAAACACCAAAACTGGAGCTGTGACTCAAGTGTTAAAATGCTAAACTTGAGTAAAAAAATTCAGGGGCAGAGTCCAGGCCCTGAGTTCAAGCCCTAGAACAGGCACAGAAAAAGGCTCCCTGTTTTGACATGTAATTTCTACATTCTAATTTACAGTCATGCATATTTTCTATTTTCCTTGTTTAACTGTCCATTTATGAAATATAATTAGGATCTAGTAAGCTATAAATAAGGTAGAGCTATACATGTGGTAGATTCTTTTCTGTGACTGATTACCCTTGGCACAAACTGTACAGTGTCATGATCTTCTTAAAAACAGAATAACGATCTTTCCAACTGGCAAACTTGCATAATTAAAGGCATCAGCAGTGCATAGAATTAGCACTTCATGTTTTTTTCCACAGGTTTGGACAGCATCCTTCATCAGCTTGACAGATGGAATTTTTTTAAGTTCTTCATTTTGTTCTCATGTCCATAGCTACACAGTCCCTTTCGAGGACCCCATGGAAGATAAAGAATCATGGGCCCAGGATAATTGTCTGTAGGCATGATCTGTTAGCTTGCTTTATTATTTATCACCAGAAACTCTTAACTATGTGCCATTAAAGACCAATCTGCCCGATCTGACATAGGAGAGAACTAGTAACAGAGCACACAAGCATTGGCATTCTCTAGCTGGAAATTGAAAAGATGACATCTTTGCTTGGTGAAAAAATTTTCCAAGAACCTCTATGCACTTAGTTCTAGGTGTTACTACCACAATTATAGATGGTTTGTGCTTGCATCTGCACATTCTAGCTTTAGTTATCCCTTTAATAATAACTACTAGAGTTCTTGGCATGTCACAGACTCTGTCCTGTCATGTTAAAGCTGAATAAACTTGAGAGCTAAAGTCACATGCTTAGTAACAGAATCATATATAGAACAAACTATATAAGTAGATACATGTAGCTTATTAGTAGGCAGAATGATTTATTTTGTTTTCAGATATGTAAGAAAGCCCATAAGGAAGATAGAGCAGAAAAATAATCTATTTTTTAACTGTAGGTAGAAGCAAAAACAATATTCAAATCAAAGGGATAAGTTCTAAAACTATCTGCTATTAGACATTTATCCATAGAATGGTATGATATTATGGCGATTTTTTTTGGTCAGTTGTGGGGCCTGAATTCTGGGCCTGTCAATGTCCCTCAGCCATTCAGCTCAAAGTTAACGCTCTGGGAGCCCTGAGTCCTAATAGTCTGCAAGTCTTAACACTGTACTTCCTTAGTGATGGGATAGGAATTTCAGCCTTACTGGACTTAGCATTGATTTCTATGTCCTTTCCTAGCACCTGGCCAAAATTATGATACATAGTTACGGAATGAAAATGTAATGCCATCTTAAGAAAGTCATTTAGGGCTCTGGGAATGTGACTTCATGGTACAGTGATTGCCTAGCATGAATGAAACTCTAGGTTAAATTCTTCAATGAGACATAAACAGAAAAAGAAACACTGGAAGTGCTGCTGTGCCTCAAGTGGTAGAGTGCTAGCCTTGAGCAAAAAAAAAAATGCTCAGGATAATTCCCTAGCCCCAGGGACTAGTTTAAGCCCCAGGACTGGCAAAAATAAATAAATAAATAAATAAATAAATAAATAAATAAATAAATAAATAAATAAATAAAACAAAGACAACATTTAGTTAGTAAGTGCAAAATAAATAACCCATACTTGGAATATATAAATGCTCCTTTTATATTGATACCTGACAAAAGTCTCTAATTCATGTACTTTACCTATATTAGATTACTTTGTTGAAAAAAAAGATTTGTTCATTAGGTCACAGCAATTAATGCCAGGAATGTGGTTAGATGTCAGGTGAAGATTAGTTCTAGAAATTCAAAGATTCCAGGCTTTGAGTGTACACTGCTAATCACAATCAAAAGGGTAGTCTAAGTGAGATTTGGAAATCTTTTTGGTCAGTTATGGCACCAAAAAGGCAAAGGCTAATTAACAGTTGTGACAGAAGAGAACGAATAACTCTAGATGGAAGGAATAAATGTTAGTAACTAAGGTATACCAGAAACTGTTCTAAGGAACCATTTTTGGTTATTGAAGAACTAATTATCAACTAGGCTTATTCATCATTGCCTTTAACATTCTAAATCTCTTAGGCTAATTCTTAATCTCTGTATGATATATGTCTCTCCTTCTATATTGTTCTTTCAAGTAATCATTATTAAAGGGATCGGATCCAATGAAGAATGAATCAGAGACCCTGCAGGTGCATCTGAAAATGTTCATATCCTGTGTCAAATGTTAGAACATCTTTGAATCTAGTACATAAACAGTCTGAGCAGTCAGTCTAGTGGATATCATTGGAGAAATTCAGAAAGTCACATTTTTTCCAGCAAATCTTATCCCTTATAATAAATGACAGCATGCTGTGTCAGCCTCCTATTAATATGACAAAGTACTTTATAAAATCAACTTAAAAGAAGAAAAGATTAATCTTGGCTTCTGATTTTGTACATTTCAGTTTATGTTTCTTATCCTCATTGCTTTGGATTGGTGGTGGCACTGTACCCCATGTCAGGAACATTAGATGGAGCATGTGTTCATAGAAGCCAGCAAGTAAAAAAGAGGAGGAATAGGAGTGGGAGAGGAAGAAAGAGGAGGATGGGGAGAGGGAGAGGAAGAGTGAGAGGGAGAAGAAAAAATAGGAGACAGAAGAAAAAGAAGGAAGAGGAGGAAAGGACTTTGATCTTAATGTTCTCTTTGATCACAATTTCTCAGTGACCAAATCTCTACAACTGTGCCGACTTGAAAATGTTCACCACCTCTTCATGGCAACATAGTGAAAGCTAATTATTAATCCCAATCCTTTATGATTTCAGATTTAATTTCTAGAGTGGTGGGTAAATATTTCCATACAATTGTGGTAACTTCTGTTCCTAAATATTTACTTGAATTAATCAGAGGAACTATTTGCCTTGGAGTTGGTTTGGTTATACAATTGTTGGAGAGATGAATAACATATTTAGAATGCAAATACACTTTATTTAATAGATAAAGAAGCTTCAAGAGATGTCATTTTGTGATTTTCAAAAATGACTATTTTGATGGAGTTCCAGGAAGATGGCGGAGGAGAAGCTGGAGGCTAAACAAGCTCTTGCGTAGAAAGCAGTTTTAGTGTTCCAGTGAACAGTCCTAAAGCCAGAGAATCACACCAAGTGTGCCATCACAGTGCAGAGAGTTAGGCCAGAGAGGGAAAATCCAGGCAAGAAGACAGATCTGAGCATTTGCCAGCTGCCGCAGCTGTGGTGGCAGTGGCCATAGCCGCCATACCTGCAACACAGAGAGTCCAGGACAAAGGCGTCAGAAGTGGCAGGTGAGTGGATTCTACTTACCACCAGCAAGAAACAGCAAGGAGCAGACATCTTCATCCTGCACTTCGCAGACCAGAGATGATCCAGGAACTAAGACTCCGGTGTGAGTAGAAGCCTGACATCCTCACTCCTTCTCAGGGAGCAGAGGAGGGAAGGCTACCCCTCCCCCCCCAATACCAGAGATCTCCATCTTTGATATTGACAAAGGCCCAGCTGAGCAGCTAGCTCCAAAGCAGGCCTTGAAAGAAAACAAAGTCATTTAGCAGGTCACAGGAACCTAACCTTACCTGCCAGGCTCAGCTCCACCCAGGGAAAAGTCACCCAGCTCGAGCCACCAGCCCCAGAAGTGGCTTTCTTCACTGGGTAATCAGAGCCAGAGGCTGCCCCTCCCTACAGCAGCCTTGACAATCAATTGAAATTCAGTAAACATAAACCCTGAGAATGGCTCCAGGTTGGGCTCTGTGAGTTTCTCAGAAGCTAGCTCCTCAGGGAAAAGCAGCTGTTTCCTGAAAGGCCTCAACTCTACCCAGAACCTAGCCTCATCACAGCATCTCCAAACTAGAGGAAACAGCCATCTTCCTCTTTTGTGATGCTCAAAGCAGATCTCCCTACCATTGACCTATCTTGGGAGGAGGATCACAAAATCCTGGGTAAAGCAGAGCATTTTTCTGCCTGCTCAAACAAACTGACTTACGAAACCAACCAAGCCACAGGAAAATCAAACACCACAAGCAGACCAGAGACTCCAACAAGAGACTGGTTATGGACACAAGGGAGATACAGGATCTTCCCATCTCCCCACCCCCACCAAAAAAAATCAAAGAATTATTTTTTTGTACCTTTTATTAAAAAATTTTTCTAAAACTTTTTTTTTAATTTTTAATTTAAAAAAATTTTGTTTTCTATTAACTTTTTTGTCTTCCTCTTATAATTTTTATTTTAGGGGTATATGTGTATATACTTTTTTTCCCTTTTCCTTTTTTCTCTTTTTTAAATTTTTTTCTTTAGTTCTACTGACCATTTGATCCTTTTTTTCTTTCTTTCTCATTCTTTTCACTTTTTCTTTTCTCTCATTCTTCTTTGCATGACTTAATTGCTGTTCTGCTCATCCTCAGGTATACCTGTAGTCGATTATTAGACCTTAGCCCCATTGTGTACACAATTAATCCAGAAATTTATTACTCAATTTAAAACCTCTTAGACTTAAATTCCTTAATAGCAGTACTACCTCTTTATGCCTATATAATATTTTAAGCATTTTTATTTTTAAGTTTTTCACGTCTCCTTTCTATCCCTCCCCTTCTCTTATTTTATCAACGTTCTTCTCTGCATATTACGTTTTCATTTTTGCATAATTTTTAAGTGTTGCACTTTTTAATTTTTGTTTTTCCATTTTTTCTTCTTTTTTCTTTCTCTTTCTTCTCTTTTTCTCTCTCTCTACTATCGTTTTATCCAACCTATTTCGCTTTGAGATTAGGATTTAGTTAACTCTCCCTCTGCCTTTCCGCATCCCTCTATGCCTATTTTCACCTACATATCTCCCTAAACCTAATAATTTCTGTTTGCCAAATTCTTCTTTGCAGTTCGTAGCCCATTAATACATAGTTGTTTGATGTTGAATAGATATATCTATTGAACTAGATTGTATCTGCAGACTTTTGACTGTGCAACTACAGACTTTGGTTGATGCTTGCCTTAAAATAGTGTGCTAACACAAAACTGGTGTTACTTTCATCCCAAATGGGCAGATCAATCCGGAAAAACACAAGAAAAATGGCAAGTCCGGGTATCTCAACTCCCACTCATGATCAGGGGACAGAACAGATAATGAATAATCATGAGGAAAGTTCCCAAAAAGCTCTACAAACACTACTGGTAAACATGGTAAATGAAAAGATTGAAACCTGCAAAGGACTCTGTATGAGCATGATAGGGAGAGAGAGAAGGCAAAACAAACTTTAAATGCAGGAATATCATGAGTGTGAGGAAGCTACTCAGAGATTGATACAGGAATTGCGTGAGCAACTTGAAAACACTCAAAGAGAAAGCCAGGAATGGCGTGAGCAGGTTGAGAACACCCAAAGAAAACTACAGGAACTGCGTGAACGTGAGGAAGCTAATCAGAGAGTAATACAGGAATTGAGAGAGCAGGATGAGAATACAGAAAGATCACTAAAGGGATTCATGGAATCCATAAACACAGAGTTGAAGGAAGTCAGGGAGACCACAAAGGGAATGCTGAATGGAACCCAAAAGAAGGAATGGGAGTCCAAGGAAATCATAACCAATCAACTAAGTGATTTGAGAATAAACACTGAACACCAAACTAAGGAAGAAAAGAAGTTCATACAAGATTTAAAACAAAGCTCAAACAAAGAATTTGAAGCCATGAAAGCCGACCAAGTAGAAGGAAAAGAATTTAAAAAACAATGTAGAAAGTCTTGATAGTAGGTTAGACCATGCAGAAGATAGAATTTCAGGGATTGAAGACAGCCTAGCTATTATAGAGAAAGAACATACAACATACAAATCCAAGAAATATGATAGATCTATTCAACACTTGGAAGACACCATCAGAAGGCTTAATCTGAGGATAATGGTTGTAGAGGAGCACCTAGAGACAGAAGTTAATGGTCTAGGAAATTTGTTTAACAGGATCCTAGCAGAGAACTTCCCAAACATGCAAAAAGATAGGCCTATTCAGATACAAGAATCTTATAGAACTCCAAATAGACCAGACCAGAATAGGACATACCACTGCCCCATTATAATCCACACAGAATCAATTCAGACCAAGGAAAAGATCCTTAAAGCTGTCAAGGACAAAGTATCAATCACCTATAAAGGGAAATCAATTAAAATCACCTCAGATTTCTCAGCAGAGACAATCAAAGCAAGAAGAGCCTGGAATGATGTATGCCATGCCCTAAAGACAAACAACTATCAACCAAGAATTCTGTATCCAGCTAAACTCTCCTTCATAACCTCAGGTCAAATAAAAACCTTCCATAGCAAAGAAAAACTGAAACAATATATCTCCACCAAACCAGCCCTACAAAAGATTCTTAAAGATGTCCTACACATAGAAAACCAACAAGACCACAATAAAGGCCAAGAAACCTCACCCAAACTGAAAATCCAAGAACCATAAGAAGAACCCAGTTGCTGCAGGTATCAAGAACGTGGATAAAATAGCAGGAACTCCCAAATACATCTCAGTCCTATCTCCCAACATTAACGACTTAAGTCTCCAATTAAGCGACATAGACTGTCTAGTTGGATTAAAAAGCAAGATCCTTCTATCTGCTGCCTTCAGGAATCATTTCTTGCCCATAAAAACAAGCACATTTTCAATGTGAAAGGCTGGAACAAAATCTACCAAGCAAATGGCCCCCATAAACAGGCGGGAGTTGCAATCCTAATATCAGATAAAATAGACTTCAAATTAAAATTAGTGAGGAGATAATGAAGGTCGCTACATACTAATTAAGGGATCTCTCCTTCAGGAGCATATTACAATCCTAAATATCTATTTGCCAAAAAAACAGAGCACCCAAATTTAACCAAGAAACACTACTATAACTCAAATCCCACACAGATCCAAAGATATTAATTGTTGGGGATTTTAACACACCACTTTCCCCACTAGATAGATCAACTCTGCAAAAACTCAGCAGAGAAATCGCAGACCTAAACAACTGCATAGATCAACTAGATTTAACAGACATCTACCGAATATTTCACCCCACAGCATCAGAATACACGTTTTTCTCAGCACCACATGGAACATTTTCCAAAATAGACAACTACTAGGCCACAAAGCAAACTTGTCCAAATTCAGAAACATTGAAGTTATACCGTGAATTCTCTCAGACCACAAGGGAACAAAATTAGAACACGGCACCAAAAGCCACCAAAGAAAATCCTGTAACATATCGAGGCTTAAAAACACACAGCTGAATCACGAGTGGGTCATGGAAGATATTAGAAAGGAAATTCAAATGTTCATGATATTCAAGAAAAATGAACACAAAAATTACCAGCTCATCTGGGACACAGCAAAGGCAGAACTTAGAGGCAATTTTAAATCTCTGAGTTCCTACATCAAAAATTGGAGAGATCTGAAACCAACAATTTAATGAGACATCTGAGCCTCCTTGAAAAAGAGCAGTAAGATAAATCCCAATCCAGTAGATGGAAAGAAATAATTAAAACTAAATCAAAATTAAATGAATTAGAATGCAAAACAAAAACATACGAAGAATCAACCAAAGAGTTGGTTCTTCGAAAGAATTAACAAAATTGACAGACCCTTGGCAAATCTTATCAGAAAAAGAAGAGAAGAGACCCAAATAAATAAACTCAGAGATGAGAATAGAAACATCACCACAGAAACAACCAAGATTCAGAACATTATAATGGAATACATCTCAAAACTTTATGCTAATAAGTTTGAGAACTTGGCAGAAATAGACTTTTTCCTAGCAAATACTGACATGTCAAAACTAAACCAAAACTAAACCAAGATGAGTTAAACTATCTTAACAGCCAATATCAAGCATTGAAATAGAAACAGCAATAAGAGACCTAGCAGCTAAGAAAATCCCAGGACCAGATGGCTTTACAGCGGAATTCAACAAAGCCTTCAAAGCAGAACTCACACCAATACTCCTTCAACTCTTCAATGAAACTGAAAGAGAAAGTTCACTACCAAACTCATTCTATGAAGACATCATAAGCCTCATCGCAAAACCTGGCAGGGAATCATCAAAGAAAGAGAACTATAGACTCATTTCTTTGATGAACATAGATGAAAAACTTCTCAACAAAATTTTGGCCAATCGACTTCAACAATTCATCCAAAAAATCATACACCACAATCAAACAGGATTCATTTCAGGGATGCAAAGCTGGGTCAATATAAGCAAATCAATTAATATAATTCAGCACATTAACAGGAGCAAGGATAAGAACCACACGGTTATCTCAATAGATGTAGAAAAGGCATTTGACAAGATTCAACACTCCCTTATGATGAAGGTTCTGCAAAAAATTAGGAATCCATGGAACATTCCTCAATACAATAAAGGCTGTATGTGACAAACCTACAGCCAGCATTGTACTTAATGGTGAAAAACTAAAACTATTTCCTCTTAACTCAGGAATGAGACAAGGATGTTCATTCTCTCCACTTCTCTTCAATCTAGTATTAGAATGCTTAGTTACAGCAATAAGACAAGATGCAAACATAAAATGGATCCAAATAGGGAAAGAAGAAGTAAAACTCTCCCTCTTTGAAGATGACATAATCTTGTATTTAAAGAATCCCACAGAATCCACTTCAAAATTACTCGAGCTGATTCAAAATTTTGGCAAAGTAGCAGGGTATAAATTTAACCCTCAAATATCAATGGCTTTTCTGTATGCCAACAATGAGAAAAGTGTGGCTGAAATTAGGAAAGCAACTCCATTCGTAATATTCCCACATAAAATAAAATACCTAGTAATTAACTTAACCAAAGAAGTGAAGGACCTCTATGATGGAAAATTTAAAAACTTGAAAAAGGAAATCAAAAGAGAACTTAGAAAGTGGCAAAAAAAAAAAAAAAAAAACAAAAAACAAACTCCCATGCTCCTGGATTGGAAAGATCAACATCGTGAAAATGGCAATACTTCTCAAGGCTATCTACAAATTCAAGGTGATACCTATGAATATTCCAACCTCATTCTTCAAGGAAATAGAAGAGGCAATCCAAAAATTCATATGGAACAATAAAAGACCCCGAATAGCAAAAACGCTCCTCAACGGAAAGAACACTGCTGGAGGAATATCAATACCAAATTTCAAACTCTACATTAAAGCCATAGTAATCAAAACAGCTTGGTACTAGCACAAGAACAGACCTCAGGACCAATGGAATAGAATTGAAAACCCAGAAATGAACCTACAGACCTATAGCCATCTAATCTTCGATAAGGGAGCCAAAAAACATAGAATGGAAGAAAGACAGCCTCTTCAGTAAATGGTGCTGGCAAAATTGGTTAACTACTTGTAGAAAACTAAAGCAAGATCCTTATATATCACCCTGCACCAAAATCAACTCCAAATGGATCAAAGACCTTGGAGTCAAAGCAGACACTCTGAAAACATTACAGGATGGAATAGGAGAAACCCTAGGTCTCCTTGGCACAGGCTGAAATTTTCTTAATAGAGACCCAAAAACACAACAAATCAAAGAAAGGTTGGACAAATGGGATTGCATGAAGTTAGAGAGCTTCTGCATGGCAAAGGATTTAGCTAGCAAGATGAATAGAAAGCCCACAGATTGGGAGAAGATCTTCACTAGCCATACAACGGACAAGGGTCTCATTTCTAAAATATACCTAGAACTCAAAAAATTAAATCCCCCAACAACAAATCTTCAAAGAAACAACTGCCCAATAAATAAGTGGTCTAAAGACTTAAAGAGAAACTTCTTTGAAGAGGAAAGAAGGATGACCAATAGACACATGAAGAAATGCTCAACCTCCCTAGCCATAAAAGAAATGCAAGTCAAACAACATTGAGATACCACCTCACCCCAGTTAGAATGGCTATAATCAAGAACTCTAATAACAACAGATGCTGGAGGAGATGGGGACAGAAGGGAACCCTACTGCATTGTTGGTGGTTGTGTAATGTTTTTCAACTACTTTGGAAAGTAGTATGGAGGTTCCTCAAAAAACTCCACATAGAGCTCCCCTATGATCCAGCAATCCCACTTTTGGGCATTTATCCAAATGTTCACAAACAAGACCACACTAAAGCTACCAGCACGACTATGTTTATTTCAGCATTATTTACCATAGTTAAGATATGGAGCCAACCCAGATGCCCCTCAGTAGATGAATGGATCAAGAAAATGTGGTGTATATATACAGTGGAATTCTGTTCCTCCATCAGAAAGAATGAGATTGCCCCATTTGTTAGGAAATGGAAAGACTTGGAAAAAAATTATATTAAGTGAAGTAAGCCAGCCCCAAAGAAACATAGGTCCCATGGTTTCCCTTATTTGCAATAGCTAGTATATGTCTGAGTCAAGCAGAAAAGATCAGATAAGTTGATGTTAAGGAAATGAAGCCTAAGGTATATATTTAAATGTTTTTTTAATGCGATTTGTTTCTAACACATTTATAAGATGATTTCTACGTTGCCTTGTACGTTCCTCCCCCATGATATAACCCCTGCCTTCACTGTATTTGATGTTCGCATAATTTTTGAAGGGGAAGGGAAAAAACAAATCGTTTAACCAGGGATTCAGGTGGACCCATTGCAGCAATGAGATATACAAGTCGTTATGTCAAAACGAACTTTACAAGTTTGGTGGGGGCAAAGGAGGATTGGATGGAGGGCCGGGGGGAGAATGGGAAGGGATGGGAAGGGGAAACTAAGGAAGAAGCTACAATGCTTGAAAAGGAATGTACTCATTATCTTGCCCAGGTAATTGTAACCCCTCTGTACAGTATTTTCAGACACACACAAAGGAAACAAATTAGAACAATCTTGAATCAGTACTAATGATGCAACACTAGGTCCTTGAAAAACAGGAGCAGGCCTAACCAAAACCCAGTAGACAAAAATAATAGAAATTAGATTAAAGAAGTAAATAAATCAGAGTCTCAAAAAAAATACAAGAAATCATAATTGACTTTTATATACTAGTAGCTCACAAAATCACTCAATGAATGTCAATGTAGATATTTTTAGAAATAGACTCAAGCAGCACAAACCAGTGAACAAAAAAAATCTAGAATTCTAAGAAACAACATTCTGTTTGAGTTTTAAAAAATTTCTCTGTTATTATTAAGGTGATTAATAGAGGGATTGCAATTAATAAGTCATGTAATGAGTACATTTCCTTTTATGGAATATCTTCAGTTCCCTCACTTGTTCCTCATCCCTCCCTCCTGTCCCCATCCATGTGTTAAATCACCAATGTTCAATGAACTCCACTACTGCAATTTTCACCCTTTTCCCTAAAGCTCTGTGCCCACCTCCCACCTTCCTGAAGACGTACAATGAATATACCATGCATAGGTAAAGAAGACAGAATCATCACACGCTATAACGAACAACAAACACAAAAACAAAAAAGGAGTCTTTTGTTTCCATATCTCATAGTTTGAGTATGTATATCATGTTATATAAATATAATTGTTTTTATCATAAAATCAATTCAGGAATTAAGGTGTGATAACTTATAATGTTGCTTTCTATTTAATAATTCTTTTTGTTTTTACATTAAAGATGTCGTGAAGTTCAAGTCCTAATGAAATTTGAATGTTCAGATTTAATGTTAAAATTTCAAAATGTCTAACAGTTCCATTTTGGCAACCAAAATGAAGAACAGTGATGTTTTATCCTCATGAATGTCATTATTTCATGTGCAAAAAAGGAAAATAAATGTAATATTAAGTCAGTGGAAATAAGAAATCAAATATTATACAATATTAATTCAGTGGAAATAAGAAATAAAATACTTATGCAATGCCTCAATTCCAGAGATTATGAGATCTATTGATAAAAGTAATAAAACTTGTAAAGTTGGTTTTTTCGACATAACATCTTGTACATCTCATTGTTGCAATGGATCCACCTATATGCTATTTAAACAATGTGGGTTTTTTTCCCTTCCCCTCCAGAACTTATACCAATGGGGAGATGGAAAGGGATGGAAAGGGGAAACAAAGGAGAAGGCAACAATGCTTGATAAGAAATGTACCCATTACCTTATCCATGTAATTGTAACCCCTCTGTACGGTATTTTCACAATTAAAAAAAGAAATAATAAATAATTTTAAAAACTCAGGACTGGCAAAAAATGTATTTTAAGAGAAAAAGACTAATAAAACTTGTTTTAAGTAGATTACTTAAGACATGAAGCAAGTGATAATTTTCTTTTCTAGGTGAAGTTGATATAGAAATCAAAGCTCAAAGATTCTAGAGTTCTGTGTGCTTGATATATGTCAATTTACACATATGCTTGACTCATCTCAACGTTATTTGAAGATAAATGAGAACAGGACTAGAATAAAAAATGTCAATCAAATGTTTAGATTTATTTTGTGACTAAATATGTCTTTTTATATCTATTTATTATATTTGAATAATGTGGTAAATTTATTTAAGTCACATCAACAATAATGAGAAATAAACAGCCCCTAGCTCCTTAAAAGACAGTAAGACAAAAAGGAAACAACAAAGAAAAAAATTGAACCTCATTTTGCACGTGGTCTTTGTATACTGTGGTGCTTTGTAATTGTGGATTATGTGACTATCCCATGAATCTGGGCTCAAATCACAAGGACTACTGGAAGAAAATTTCAAAATCTAGATCAGCTAACACAGCTGTGCAGTTTTTTGTGGGTTTCACTACAGTAGCAGCTGGTCATAAACTGTACAAAGGAAATAATTCTACTGCTTTGCAGGCAAGAATGTGATGAAAAGCATACTTTTATCTTGTTAGATGAAATAAGTAAACCACACTTGAAAAGCTTACTAAGGGGAGGGGGGACCAAGATGGCGACGGGGCAGTAGGGAAACGCCACAGCTCTCTCCAACCAAAAAGAGAGTTTGAGTTCCAACGCTTAATCTCCCCAAGAGACGACAACAACAAAAAGACGAACACTCAGAGAAAAACCAGAGGTGGAAAATAACAAAAAAAGAAAGAGAGGAAAAGAAGAATTTCAGAACAGAGAAGAGCGAAGACCCCTCCCCCAACCTTTACTGGCTGCGCGGCAGTGCGCCAAGCCACCGGCCAGCCGGCCCGGTGGGGGCTGCCCCCCAGAGACACAGGGGGCCATTTGCAGATCACCAGGTACTGGTTTGCAGAACAGCAGATCGCCAGGAACAGAGAAACCTACCAGCCGGGAGTCTCCACGAGGATCCCACACCCACCCCTCACTCTCCACCAGGGCAGAGAGGCTCCATCCCACCAAAGCCGCCCGGCACCAGCAGCGCGACAAAGGGACCTGTCGGGAGACCACCCGCCCGATCGCGATTGCAACGACCTGGCCGGGGCCGCCCGCATCCCTGAGACACAGGGGGCTGCCTGCAGATCACCCGCTCAGAAGCCTGAAGCACTGGTGTCAGACCCACCGGATCTCTACAACCCACGAAGAAGCCGCCTGAGCGTGGACACTGTTGACCCGACAGCTTCAATAGAGGCAGAGACAGAAAAGAATCACACAGAGCCACCACCGCCCAACCCAGCCCCCAACCACCCCAACTGAACTCGGATTGCAACAACAACTGATGACCTACACCACACAGAAACAACCAGCTCCAGGGTGAGTACCCCACAGGGGACAGTGTATCCCTCAAGGGAGACCAGAGCTGGAGGGAATCCCTAGACCCTGACCTAGACTCCCTACCCCAACACCCGGACCACAGGACCCACTAAAACTGGGAACTGTTCGAGAGCTCCACCAGCCCGTGGAGCACACTCTGCTGGCCAGGTCAGAGCAAGAGTGCCCCTGGAATGGAGCTTAAATGCCCAAGCCAGGAACAGTGCCCCTGGGTCAAGACTACCAACAGTAGAAGAAATTTGAACTGTGTCCTCCAGGCTACATAACCTAGGTGGTATACACATCAGCACAGGCCTAACAAGCGCGCTCCAGGCTGGGGCCGGAACCAGGCCCGGGGATCCGGCGCCTGAACAACACAACCAACTCCTCCCAACTGAAGTAAAAAGCTGAGCATACGCCTCAAAAGAGGGGAGAAAATCAGGAAACAACACTCGCCAGGAAGCACACCTGTGACAACAAAAGACCTGGAGGCTCAGGACAAGAGAAGCCCAAACCCCACCAAAACTCCACCCATATACCCTAGGCTGGGAATTGGGCAACACAGGCTGCCAGCACCTGATAGTAAGCAGGAGCTCAGGCTGATAAGGCGGCTCAGCAATAGAGTGATAGTCTTGGATGTATGAGGCCCTGGATCTGATTCCTCAGCATCACAAAAGCAAAAAGGTTCAGAAGTGATGCTGTGGCTCAAATGGTAGGGTGTCAGCCTTGAGCTGAAGAGCTGAGGGACAGCACCCAAACCTAGAGTTCAAGCCCACAACCAGCCCAAAACAAACAAACAACAACACATCAGGAGCCCATAGCAGACTCCAGTATTTGGGAGAGTGCATCCAGAGCATCTGATCTTCCCAAGAGCACCCATAGGAGCAAACACAAGCAGCCTAGGCTGCTCAACCCTTCCAAAGGCGGGAATTGCCAGCAATCTACAGCAGAGAGCTGAGAATCCTAAGTAAGAATATCAGCTGGAAATAGGCTCCCAACAGAACCCAGATCAGGCACAGACTCTCTACCAATACAGAATCAGCAACCAAGCACAGACAGACACACCAAAACAAAATTGAAGAGCAGTCTCCTGAACCCCCATGCGAAAATCACAGAGAAAAATCACAAGGTTTACCACCACCCAGGACAGCAAGCTCACCTCAAAAGCCAGCAGCCACGTAGGGGAGAGCCCCAGTGGGAGCAAAGCAGGAATGGAAAGCTACATCCAAGGGTTGCTGGAGGCAATGACTCAAGAAATAAAGCGAGAAATTGATCAGAAATTGGAAGAGCACAAGGATGAACTATCAAAAGAGATACAGGATATCAAACAAGAGTTGGATGCAAAAATAGAAGCTGCACAAACCTCAGTAAGAAGTGAGATAAACGCCAAAGTAGAGGTAATGCATACCTCATTGAGAGGTGAGATCAGTACTCTGTGAACCAACATTGAATCCATAAAGGGATCCATTTCCTCCATGCAAACCACAATAGAAGCCACGGTCAACAGACTGAATGAAATGGAAGGTAGAGTGTCAGATACAGAAGACAGAATACACCAACTGGACCAAAAAGTGACAGATATGGAAAAATCACTCAATTAAACCAAAGGGAAATTCAAGAGCAAGCAGATAATGCCAAGAAACTTAACCTTCGTATAATCGGAGTGGACAAAGGTGAGGAATTCCAGAGCAAGGGAATGCAACACCTATTCAACAAGATAATCAATGAAAATTTTCCCCACCTCAAAAATGACCATCTTAACTACATTACAAAAGCTTATAGAACACCCAACAAGCAAGATCCCAGGAGAAACACTTCTAGACACATTATAGTAAAAATGATAGATTTGAATAACAAGGAAACAATCCTGCATGCAGCAAAAAGGAAGAAGGAGCTATACTACAATGGGGAAAAAAAAATAGAATCACTGCAGATCTCTCCACACAAACAATGAATTCAAGAAAAGCCTGGGAAAGCACCATACGAGCCCTGAGAGCCAATAACTGCCAACCCAGACTAATATACCCGGCAAAGCTAGCATTCACATTCGATGGAGAACTGAAAACTTTTAATAGCAAAAAAAAACTAAATGAATACATAAACATTAAGCCAGCATCACAAAGAATTCTAAGAGGGGGGACACAACCTGAAGAAAGCAACCAGGAACTTGGACCTGCCCCAAACAGGCGTTACGCAAAGTCTAACTGAGCAAGCACAGGAGGAAAGGAAAGAAGAAAAACTTAGGAAAACGGAATGGCAGGGACAACAATGCATCTCTCTATACTTTCTCTTAATATATATGGGCTGAATTCGCCAATTAAAAGAAAACGAACTGAGGACTGGATCAGAAAACAAAACCCATCCATCTGTTGCCTTCAGGAGACCCACCTCTCAGCCAAACATACAAACAAACTCAGAGTGAAGGGGTGGAAAAGGATCTACCAATCAAATGCTCCCAGGAAGAAAGCAGGTGTAGCTATCCTGATATCTGAAAAAATAAACTTTTCATTAAAATCAATACAGAAATGCAAGGACGGACACTACATATTAATAAAGGGAACAATCCAAGAGGAGGATATAACCATCATCAACTTATATGCCCCAAATATTGGTGCACCCAGATATGTCAAACAAATGATCTCAAACTTACAGAATAAAATAGATCCCAATACGATAATACTAGGAGACTTTAAAACGCCACTCTCACCAAAGGACAGGTCTACCAACCAGAGGATTGGCAAAGAAGCTACCGAATTGAGTGAGGCCATACTTCAAGCGGAATTAACTGACATCTACCGAGTATTTCACCCTAAACAACACAGTGCACATTCTTCTCAGCAGCTCATGGAACTTTCTCCAAAATAGACCATATCATAGTTCATGCAAGGAACTTAAGCAAATACAAAGGGATCGACATAATCCCCTGAAGCCTATCTGACCACAGTGGAATCAAGCTAGCTCTCAATAACAAAGCATACCGCAGAAATTTCTCTAATACATGGAAATTGAACAGCACACTCCTTAACAATGCCTGGGTAGCAGAAGAGATCAGAGAAGAAATAAAACATTTCCTACAACTCAATGAAAATGAAAACACCTCACAAAGAAACTTGTGGGACACAGCAAAAGCAGTCCTGAGGGGCAAATTTATTGCCCTCAGTGCCCACTTCAAGAGAATGGAGACAGACCAAGTAAATAATCTTATGTTGCAATTAAAACAGCTAGAAAAACAAGAAAAAATTGGACCTAAAGCTACCAAACTCATTGTACGAAGCCAATATCACACTCATCCCCAAACTAGGCAAAGACTCAACCAAAAAGGAGAATTACAGGCCAATTTCCTTGATGAACACAGATGCAAAGATCCTTAACAAGATTCTAGCTAACAGAATCCAGAAACACATAAAAAAATTATACACTATGACCAGGTAGGCTTCATCCCAGAGACACAGGGATGGTTTAACATACTTAAGTCAATAAATGTAATCCAACGTATCAACAGAGCCAAGGTCAAGAATCACATGATTATCGCCACAGATGCAGAAAAGGCCTTTGATAAAATTCAACATTCATTCATGCTAAAAGCTCTGGAGAAAATAGGAATAGAAGGAACATTTCTAAAAACAATAAAAGCCATTTATTATACTTAATGGGGAAAAGCTACAACCAATTCTCCTAAAATCAGGAACAAAGCAAGGATGCCCACTGTCTCCACTTCTCTTCAATATAGTCCTAGAACCCTTAGCCAGGGCAATAAGACAAGAAAAAGACATTAAAGGGATCCGCATAGGGAAAGAAGAAGTTAAACTATCCCTTTTTGCAAACGACATGATACTATAGCTCCACGATCCCAAAAACTCCATCCCCAAACTCTTAGAAATCATAAATCACTTCGGCAAAATAGCAGGATACAAAATAAACCCACAAAAGTCAGTTGCCTTCCTATACACTGATAATGTACAGGAAGAGAGGGAAATAAAGGGAGCAACCCCATTCACAATAACCTCCCCCAAAATAAAATATTTAGGAATTAACCTAACCAAAGATGTAAAAGAACTATTTAATGAGAACTATAAAAAGTTAAAGAAAGAAATTGCAGAAGACACTAGGAAATGGAGAGACCTTCCATGCTCCTGGATAGGCCGACTTAATATAGTAAAGATGGTAATACTTCCAAAACTAATATACAAATTCAATGCAATTCCTATTAAAATCCCAATGACGTACATCACTGAAATACAGAAAACAGTCCAAAAATTCATATGGAACAAAAGACCTAGAATAGCCAAAACAATTCTAGGGGATAAAGACAATATGGGAGGGCTATCCATGCCGAACTTCAAACTCTACTACAGAGCTATAATAACAAAGACAGCATGGTACTGGCACAAAAACAGACCCGAAGACCAATGGAACAGAATAGAAGATCCAGAAATAAATCCACAGGCCTACAGCCAGCTGATATTCGACAAAGGAGCCAAAGACGTACAATGGAAGAAACACAGCCTCTTCAACCGCTGGTGCTGGGAAAACTGGGCAGCCACATGCAGAAAACTAAAAGTGGACCCAGCCTATCACCATGCACCAACATCAACTCAAAATGGATTAAAGACCTTAACATTAAACCTGAATCTCTGAAACTACTGCAGGACAGAGTAGGAGAGACACTTGAACTAATAGGCACAGGAAGGAACTTCCTGAACAGAGTCCCAGGGTCACAACAAGTTGGAGAGAGACTCGACAAATGGGACTACCTTAAAATAAAAAGCTTCTGCACAGCTAAATCTATCGCAACTAAGCTAGAAAGACAACCAATGAATTGGGAAAAAATATTAACCAGCAATATATCAGACAAGGGGTTATCATCCTGTATATACAGGGAGCTCAAGAAACTAATCCCTCCCAAACCTAACAAACCAATTACTAAATGGGCAAGGGAACTAAAGAGGGACTTCTCAAATGAAGAAATAAAAATGGCAAAGAAACACATGAGGAAATGTTCATCATCCCTGGTGGTGAAGGAAATGCAAATAAAGACAACCCTGAGATACCACCTTATCCCAGTCAGAATGTCCCACATCCACAAATCAGCCAACGACAAATGCTGGAGGGGATGAGGAGAAAGAGGAACCCTATTACACTGCTGGTGGGAATGTACACTTATACAACCACTTTAGAAAGCAGTCTGGAGGGTCCTTAGAAAGCTAAAGATTGACCTCCCTTACGACCCAGTCATACCACTTCTAGGCATCTACCCTGAACAACAGGAACCAATATACAAGGACACGTGCACCTCCATGTTTATTGCAGCACTGTTCACAATAGCTAGGATATGGAAACAACCTATATGCCCCACCACAGATGAATGGATCCAAAAATTGTGGTATCTATACACAATGGAATATTATGCAGCCATTAGAAATGACAAGATAATGGCATTTGCAGGGAAATGGATGGAGCTAGAAGGAATCATGTTGAGCGAGGTTAGCCAAGAACGAAGAGACAAACGGTACATGGTCTCCCTGATAAGTGGATGCTAAATCCAAAATGTTAGGTGATATGACAAAACTAACAGGACTTAAGAAACAAAGAACTCCCACTCATCTGGTTGAACCACTACTAAATATCCCCATGCTGCTGATCACATATATGGTAGATAACATGTGACCACCGTTATATATTACAGACTGTGATAGACAATTTGCTCCAGGAAAGTTAGAATGAACTTGTGACTTTAAATGAGCATCATTATTCCACAATACTGTGAAATTCCGGAAATTATGTAATCACTTAATCACAATCAAAAAAAAAAAAAAAAAAAAAGAACCTCGGGGAAGGGAGGGAGGGAGGGGATGGTAGGGGGAAAACAATGGAGGGGGTAACAATGTTTAAGAGGAAGTGTACGCATTACCTCACTCATGTAACTGTAACCCTCTGTATAGTATCTTTACAATTAAAAAAAAAAAAAAAGGTTACTAAACGATCAGCCCTTTAAAGAACAGTACCATTTTTAAGGCACTCTAGATAATTCAAGTCCTTCATTCCCCCACAACCATTACTGCCAGTCACAAATCATTGCCAAGTGAATTTCCAGTTCTTTTTGATGTTTCAAATGGCTTAGGAGTAACATCAACAATAATTCAAGTTGTTGAGAATATTTAATTTAGAATACGCAAACAAATCAGATTCAACTCCATAGTGTAACCTTTAGGAAAAATGAACTGAGGAATATGGCATGTCCTTTTTAATTTAATATTAGACATGATGGCAAAATGCTGGAAACAGACTCTGCAAGAAGGAAACAGAAGTCTTTGATAAGATATATTAAAGATTACCTAGGGACAAGTAATTTTACCTACATTTTTTATTATATGACAACATATTTTTGTCTGCTAATCAGAGACTCTAAAAGATTTTTAATTATTATATGAAAAATGAATCATCATGAATGAATGAAATCAGGGAGTAAATGGCTCAAGAGCTGGATGGTTCTTTTAAATATTCTCATTATTTTGAATGATCTGGTATTTTTGTATGTGTGGAATTATGAATATATTTTATATCTGGGCAGGAAAGTTTGATTATTAGATCATTGTCTGATACTCAATGTCAGGAACCTAACCTGAGTCAGAGTGGTAAATATGTGTGTATGTATGTGTGTGTGTACGCGCACGCGCGCGCATGTATGCTTGCAAATCTGTATTTAGAAGGAAGAATCTTATTTCTCTCAAGGTATATACTTAATTGTATTAGTTATACTACATTAATGACAGCAGATAAAGGTAATTAACATTTTGTGCCATATGTTTATGGTTCTATGATTGCATGAACAAACTAAAAAGTTATGTTTGGGGTATGATTTTGTGGAAGGTCAGCAGAAAATATAAACATTTGGAATCTTGAGAAAGGTACAATGGCAATTGTTTCAGTGTAGATCAGTTTTAGACAACACTTGAAAGGATATGTAATCCTATATGAAAATGCAACATTTATTGATTTTCCAAAGCTACACTATTCTATAAATTTGTAGGAAATTTAAATTATGGAAACATAAAAGTAATGTGATTGTTTATTGCATACAGTTTTACACTTTAGTTTTGTCAAATCAAACTACCATTTATTTCTACTGTATAGGAAGGAAAACCCTAAATATTAGAGTTTGTGCCATATTTGACATTGGGAAGGTCTGTCTGTATCAATATTTATTTCTTTTGTTTCTGCTTTTCTATTCATAGCTCTGTTTCTCATAGTATTCTAAGGACTTTTTCTTTCTCCCAATTTGGGCTTGAACATACCTCATGTTCTCAGTTTGTTTGTTAACAATAATCAGTCTACCATTTGAACCACGTCTCCAGCCCAGAAATTTTTATAGTTAATTGGATAGTAACTCATGAATTTTCCAACTAGCCTGAAAAGCATTATCCCCCATGTCTCATCCTTCTTAATAACTAGCATTGTAGAGATGAGTCATGGACCCCAAGAGTCAATGACTTTTCATGTCTTATAGATTCCACATTTGTTATTAATTGTAATAATACACTACCACAGATTAGGTAGCATTAACACAGTAAATACATTGCCTCTGAGTTGGTGGAACTAAAACTCCAAGATCAGAGTTGGCTTCTTCGGAGTCCTCTTTCCTTGGAATATTCAAGGCCTTCTGCTTCTCTTGGAGGAGACTTCAACTTAAATGCTACCTTTGAGATTCTGTTTCCAAATGCAGTCACTTTCTAAGGCAATGGATTTTTTATCTTTAGTGTGATTTCAGTGGGACAGTATCCAACACATAACATATTAGTTAACGGATAGGAGAAAAGCTCTGATAGGAAATTATTTGGTTTGGGCATGGAAGTTATGGTATATTTTTTTTTAAATACCAAAAGAGGTAAAGGTTTTATTAGAGCTTGTAAAAAGAGTGTGAAATCTTGACCTTAGACATGCCAAATTCTTGCCCTGTCACACACTTAAATGCCTAGCAGTACTGGAAGATTGAACCCAAAACTTTATACTTGTGAAACAGCATCTCTACTACTGCCATAACTGCAGAATGTAATTTGATTGCTTATTTTGAGGTAGTATCACTATGCCTGGGCCTGCTTGAACAAGCAAAACACATTGCACCCAGCAAATGGTTAGAGTTTCTGAAACTTCTTTTTTTGTCTGGGCTTGCCTGGAACTGGAATTCTCTAATCTATGTTTTCCAAGCAGATAATATTACAGGTTTGAGCCACTTTATCCAGTAAAAATATACAATTTCAAAATATCTTGATATTGCCTCTATTTGTGCTTAACATATGTAGCTAACCATTTTCTCCCTCTTTTGTTTAGTACTCTGAGTTGAAAACACTGGCTTTCTTGATATACTTGGCTTCGTTTTCAATGGAATCCTATCACAATGAAAAAAAGTCCTAAAAGTTTATGTTAAAAATCATGGAAAAGAAGGTTTCAGGTTGGAAAAAACCACTGATCCTTAAGTTATAAATGCAGTATATTTACAGGGTTAGTCAATGCTTTCTGAAGTATGAGAAGAGAAGGAAGGCAGAAATGTGAACAATGTCATGTCTCTGTAGAAATTCTGTAGTTGTCACTTCATGCTATCTTCCTTCCTTAAAGCTTGCTTTATTAAAAGCCTCTGGGTGAATATTGGTTGGACTGATTGGTAACCTTACCTAGGAAATGAAGCTGATTTTAGAAGGCAGATTGTGTGGTAAATAAAGGAATGATGAGAATGAGCACAGATATTGTCACAGAATGAGCTGACCAGTTTCAGCTTCCGAACAGAATAACAAAGCAAAGTTTCAAGTCTAATTATCCACATTGGAATATATCTAGAGAGAGAGAATATAGAATCTATACAGAATATATAGATATAGATAGATAAGTAGATAGATAGATAGATATATACATATACATATACATACATACATGAAAAAGTAAATCTCCAGTAGAATATAGAGAAACTTGGCATGACAAATATTAAACTATATCAAACTGATTGCAGGAAAGGTACAGTAAATATCAATAGTTTAGCATAGATTTTGCATACATTTTGTAAAGGCTGAACATCCTTTCTTTATTATAAACTTTACAAATATCCTTATTATGTTTTAAGTTTTTTTTTCTGTGAAAATACCATAAAGAGGGGTTACAATTACATGGCCAAGGTAATGAGTATATTTCTTATCAAACATTGTTGCCTCCTCCTTTGTTTCCCCTTACCATCCCTACCTATCTCCCCTACCCTGCTCCCCACTCCCGTGCCAAAGTTGTAAAGTTCGTTTTTCTACATAACATCTTGTACATCTCATTGTTGCAATAGGTCCATCTGTATCCCTATTTAAACAATTTGTTTGTTCCCTTTCCCCCCACACACAGACAAATTATACCATCATCAAATACAATGGAAACAAGGTTACTTTTTTATATATTGTAGTAAGAGCATCTACACAATGCTGGAAATTGGAATTACACAAAATATGCAACATGGTTAGGCACTGGTAGTTCAAGGATGTAATCTTAGCTAGTTAAGAGATTGAGATCCGAAGATCACAGTTCAAAGCCAGCCTGAGTAGGAAACTTCATTAGATTCTCATCTCCAACTAACCACCAGGGGAAATGGAGTTCAGTTCAGATTGTATGTCGAGTTCTGGCCTAGAACACAAAAGCACCATCCAGGTCCTGAGTTTAAGCCCTAGGACTAACAAAAACAAAAACACAAAATACAATATGGAGTTAGATATTTTATAATGAAGCACATTTTAATATATTCTACATTGTTAGAAAGACTAGACTTCTGTGTAAGCTTTATAACCTACCATAATAAGTGATATTGTCCATTTATTAAGCAGCTTACTCAGATTTACAAGTTCGAAGGTTTCAGGGTATGTTCAGTTGGTTTCATTGCTTTGGTGGCCTGTGACAAGACAATGTGAAGGTGGAGAGTATGTCAAAGAGAAAAGTTTTTGATTTAGAATGATTAAAGATAAAAGAAGAAAGAAGATGAGAGTCTATGTTCTCATGGGTTTCACTCTGAAGAACTTAATCTCCAGAGGAAATATTCAGGTATTCTCAGGAAATGGTAAATCATTTTTCTTTAACACAGGGCTTTCTGGGGCATTCTAAATTCAAATGGCAACACCTTCACCAATGATGATGACTTGTCCATGGGTGGAAGCAACTAGACATTACTATAAATTCAAGTCAGATCTCAGCAGACAATATTTTATGGAATTCCTATTAAAATATTTCCTTGCAGACTGACTGGGTCTTTATACTACACGTGTTTGTATGTGTGTATGTGTGTATTTGAATAAATATATAGCAACTGTTGGCAATGAAGATGGATATGCGTTTCTTTTATCAAAGAAACAAACTTATGAAGTGGTAGCCTTTATATATAAAACCTTAATAGTAACAATAAAATTAATATTATTACTACTATTATTTTTTGACGGCTGTAGGGCTTGAACTCTGGGTCTGGGAACTGTCCCTCAGCTCTGCAGCTCAAAGCTACCACTCTACTACTTGAGCAACAGTGCCACTTCACATTTTCTGAACCTTTAGTTGGAGATACGGGTCTCACAGACTTTCCTGCCCGGGCTGGCTTTGAACAGAGAACCTCAATTCTCAGCCTCCTTAGTAGCTAGGATTACAGGTGTGAGCCACTGGCACCCGGCAGTAAAGTTATTTTGAAAAAGAAAAAATCCCACAATTGTATACTTAAAAAAAAATCACAATCTGGCAAGTGTATCTCTAATGTTGTTATGTCAAGTAACCATAGGCAGCAATCATTTTTAGATCTCACAATGTCCTGTCCAATGCCAGATAATATTTCATTAATTTACTTAAATTTTTCATAACAAAGTTCATTATGAATGCCCAACAGCACAATTTTCTAGTGAGTATAAAGAATTATTCAACATATTTCTTTCAACAAACAGCATTTTGCGCTTGGTTGGTTTGTTTGTGTTTTTGTTTTTAATTTTGCCAGCACTGGGGGCTTGAAATCAGGGCCTGGGCACTCTCCCTAAACTTCTCTTGCTCTAGGCTAGTACACTACCAATTGAGCCACAGCACCACTTCCAGTTTTTCTGCTTACATCATACTGAGGAATCAAATCAAGTGCATCATGCATGCTAGGCCAGCATTCTACCACTAACCACATTCCCAGTCATTGGGTCCTGGTATATTTCCCCTTCTAGATTAATAGAAACATTCCAGGTTCCGAACTTGAAGCTGATCTTTGCCATCCAACAACATCACATTCTTATGAATAGCACTAGCTGGCCTCATGAGCATAGCAGCCAGCTGGAACTCAGCTATCTGATGGCCTTGGCCTCCAACAATGCAATCATTTCTGTGCACAGACTGAAAACTGTTATAGGAAATTTTGATTTATTCCATTCTATTCTCAGCTACTTGCCATTCTCAGCTTTGTATATTTTAAATTCTGTTAAACATTTATTACTATTTCCTGCCATTCTCAAAAGTAACATATATGTTTTACTTTAAAGTTCATTCAAACATGCAAAAATGTTAATGAAGTTGCTATCCACCAGTGGCTCATGTTTTAAAACCTAGCTACTTTAGAGGTCAAAAAGTGAGGATTCAGGTTTAAATCATCCCATGCAGAAAAATCTGAGATATTTCTCCAATTAAGAAACCAAAATCGAGGGGCTGGGAAGGTGGCTCAGTGATAGAGCGCTTGCCTTGAATGCCTGAGGTCCTGGGTTCGATTCCTCAGCACCACATAAGCAAAAAGAAAAAAACCAGAAGTGGCACTGTGGCTCAAGTGGTAGAGCGTTAGCCTTGAGCTTAAGAGCTGAGGGACAGCGCCCAGGCCCTGAGTTCAGGACCCACAACCGGACCCCCCCAAAAAAAAAGAAACCAAAATCGAGAAGTGGAGATGTGGCTCAAGTGGTAGAGTATCAGCTTTGAGCAAAAAGACTAAGCAAGAATGATAGGTCGACTTCTAACTCTATTATTTACTCATGAAACACACACACACACACACACACACACACACACAGTCAACATTCTACTAGACTCCCCTTCTTGAGCAGTATTCAATGCCATTAACTGAATGCAAGTTTTCCCCAAATTCTTATGGTAGGGATTAAACTACATTTGTATTTATGATAATGTATTTTTTGTACTTTTTGTTTTGCAATTTTTTGTACTAATGTGAGAGAACAGTGTTTTGTGAAGACTAAACAGAAATCAATGTGTTGGTAAATAGGTAGGTGACAAGTAGACTGAAAGATGCAGATAATACCACTTGAAATTTTATTTCTCCAAATTTAAATATATATACATATGTATGTATTTATAATTTCTGCCAAGATTTTATTTCCATTAACAATGATCTATTTGTTCCATTACATAAATTTAACATATTGTGTGCTTCATAGTAGATTAATATTTATAGAATTTCTTTCATTTGGAGACCAGGTTCTGCAGTGTAGACCAAGCTTTCCTCAACTCCTTATTCTCCTGAGTATTGGCTGGCATTACTATGTGGTTGCATAGTACCATGTCCAGCTATATTATTTATATTTTGTCCAGTAGAATATTACTGTGAACAGCTTTAAGCCATATATCTTCATAAGTATGAATGAATTTCTTGCAGAAAATATAATAAATAAAGATACTGAGTGAAGCCAATTATGGTAGGCATGCCTGTAATCTCAGCACCCAGGAGGATTGTATGTTTAATAGCAGCCTGAGCTACACAGCAAGTCCCTTTTAAAACAAAAAAACAACAACTGGTGAACTTGGAAGAGGGAAAGTATTATTAAGTGGGATGATAGGAACATACAAATTTTAGTGTGTGTGTGTGTGTGTGTGTGTGTGTGTGTGTGTGTGTGTGTGTGTGTGTGTGTATATGTGTTTGAATACTGGGGCTTGAACTCAGGGAGCTGACCTTTAGCTTTTTTACTCAAGGGTAACCGTCTACGACTTGAACCAAACTTCCACTTCTTCATTTTGAATGGTTAAGTGAAGATCAAAGTTTCACAGGTTTTTCCTACCTGGTCTAGCTTCAGTTCACTTTCCTCAGATCTCAGATTTCTAAATAGCTAGAGATACAGATGTGAGCCACTGGTGTTGCTTGGCTTACCTTCTTTTTGTTAAGTAATTGAAATGTAAAAGATAGTTGCAACCGTAGTAAAAAAAAAAGAAATCAATCTAACTTTCCAAGCTTCATTAATTTTTAATATTTTGTCACATTAGATATGTGCAGAAAAACATGTTTGTAAATGCTCCTGAAATTTGGTTTTCATCTGGGTTTTTTCCTCATGATGAACTTCATTTTATATAGCTTTTTACCTACTAAATATTGATGAGAATATGTCCAGAGGGCATTAATGACCTTTTGTTGGATTTCATAAGGAAATGGTGCAAACTAACACGTGATAAATTTGTGTGCAGGACCCCGATAATATATCCACATTCTTAGCCAGAAGTCAGTAGTGCCTGTTACAAATCATCTAGATCTGACAAAATCCTGACTCGGGCTTTGTTACCACCTTCTTTTATGACTCTCCGGTGACCATGACAGAGCCCTGCTGGGCCCTCTCAGGACACAGCCAAGGTCATGTCACCATGGCACCTATGGTGTGATGAGAGACTGGTGACTGCTTCCTATGATGAAACGACACAGGAAATGTTAGGTTCTTAAGCTGTCATCAGTCCCGAGGGTTCCTCATTGAGTATTCAATCTTAAATTTAAGGAGACATCACATTCTCTCTTCCTTGTGCCATTTGTGGACTTGTTACAGTTTCTTCTGCTTTTGTCATCTTCTGTGGAAAGAAATCATCTGAGCTCTATAAGCCATTTTGTTTATTCTAGGCCGTTAGGATAAGTCTGGCTTTTATACTTAGACAAAAAGAAATGTAGTGATAAAAAATAGCAAACTTAACATTTTTTTCTGGTCTATTTATTACCAAAATATGTTTTCAAATTCTACCAATAATTAGTAAGAGATTCTTAATTAGCAGTTACTTTCTCAAACTCTTAAGTTCCTCAGTGAGCTGTGAGAGAGAAACCACAGCGAGTGTCAGGGGTCCTCCAGTCTAACTTCTTGCCCAGGGAGGAGGGCCTTTATGCTAGGCCTCCAAATTGAACAAAGAATAATTCTTCTACGTCAGATTATATGTCCAGGCTATACATACCAAAGAAAGCTAAGGACAAGAGATTTGTCTGACTTGGGAACAACGCAGATCACAAACATGAATTCTACATAAACAGAAATGAAAAGAAATTTTTCTTTATTCATATAATACAATAAAAAGCACTACTTTTCTCATTGTCACTTAATTGTGGTTAAGTCCTAAAAAAACACTTTGACATGAACTCAAGTTCTGTTGCTATCAGCTTGAGATTTTATAAAGAAAACTTTTTTAATTTTTATATTTCTAAAAATCTAATTATAAAGATGCTGTACAGAGGGGTTACATTTACATGATTAAGTTACATTTCTCATTGAACATTGTTACCTACTCCAGTGATTTTCACCCTCTGTCCCTTCCCTCCACTCCCCCCCTTACATTGTAAAATTAATTTCTGCCATAGTGTCTTGTGAGTATCATTGTTGCAATGGGTCACCTTTTGTACTTCTCTCAGCATTTTGTTATTTCCCTTCCCTTCTCCCAATCAGATAAAGGCATATACAGGATGCAGGGTACCAGAATCAAAGACAGGAATTTCCATGGATAAAACCAATAGGAAAAGAAAAATGACATAAAGAAGAAAGAACTAGCTGCAGTACGTTGGCTACATCAAGATTGACAACTAAACAAAAGAAGACCTGCTGTTTCTATGTCTTGGCGTACATTTCAATTAATATCATGTTGTATGGTCATATATATGCCCATAACTCCTCAGCTATTATGATCCACTTTCAGGAGTAACAGTCTAGTACTAATCATTGCAAATGAGGGAAATCATAGAGCTCATGTTTCTTTGGGTCTGGCTTGCTTCACTTAATATGATTTTTTTCCAAGACTTTCTTGCTTACAAAAGGGATGATATTTTTTCCGATAGAAGCATAAAATTCCATTGTGAAAATATACCACATTTTCTTGATCCATTCATCTATTGAGGGATAACTGGGTTGGATCTATATCTTGGCTAAGATAAACCATGATGCAATGAACATAGCTATGCTGGTAACTTATTGTGCCCTAGTTTGAGATCATTTGGGTAAAGGCTGAGGAGAGGGATTGTTGGATCTTAGGGGAGTTCTATGTTTAGTCTTTTGAAGAACCTCCATACTGCCTTCCAGAGTGGTTGAACCAGCTTACATTCCTACCATCAATGTAGTATTGTTCCTATTTAGCCACATCTACCCTAGCATCTATTATTACTTGTTCTCTTGATAATAGCCATTCTAACTGGGGTGAGTGGAATCTAAATGTGATTTTGCTTTTGATTTGCATTTCTTTTATGACCAGTGATGCTGAGCATCCCCCTTCTCTTTCCGAGAGGCCACACTATTACAGGTTTCTAGTGTCTCAACAGAGGCAGAGAAACTTGTAATATTGTGTGCTTTTTGTTGTACATTCAGTTCACTTGGAGCTTCCAATGACTCCTATAATTTACACTAAAGGCTTATACTATTTCCCTTACTGAAAAAAAAACACTGATTTTCAAAAAGCATAGAAAAAAACCTTTGTCAGGAGTCCCAGTGAATACTAAGGAAGATTCTTTACTGGGAAATTTTATTTGGTTGCTTGTTCGTTTTCACACATGTTGAATTTGGGGCTCCCCACCAACTCTTCAAGAGACTAGAAACTATGTTGCCTCATTGGATTTTGCCTCAAAAGTTACAAAATATTTTGACATATTTTTGGTTTGATGTTTTGGGCTTTTGGAGTGTTAGTGGGCCAGTACTCAGGCTTGAACTGAGGGACTGGAGCTCTTGCTTATGTTATTTTATTCAATGCGGTCACTGTGACACTTCTTGCTTTTTGCTACTTAATTGAAGATAAGAATCTTGAGGACTTATTAGCTTGGGTTGGCATCAAACTGTGATCCTCAGATCCCACCCTCGTGAGCAGCTAAGATTACAAGAATGAGCCTGGATATATTGTGCTCCCTATGAAACCTAAACAAGGGCACATCATTCTGAAGCATGTGTGTATGGTTATGTATTTCAAAATTAATTAGAAAAATGTAGCCCTTTATGTGTGTGTGTGTGTGTGTGTGTGTGTGTGTGTGTGTGTGTGTGTATACACACACATAATATAAATATACACACAATATAAATGTGCAGAGGGAAATGAGGGTGTAGCTGCTGGTTTTGAGAAAAGATTTCACCTAGGGCTTTTCACACACTGAGCTATGCTGCACAGAATGCTTGAGACTAAAGTTGAGGTAAATGATGTCATCATCCCATTCATCTACATCCCTTGTTAACATGTGCATATACTGTGGTGTTGACATGATTATTTTGTGTATGAGAGCCAGTACTGGGGCTTGAATTCAGGACCTACATACTGTCCCTTAGCTTTTGTATGTGATGCTAGCACTCTACCATTTGAAGCACAGCTCAGCTTTCTTTTAATTTAATCTTACAGGAGGTAAGAGTCTTTTTTGCTCAGTTGTCTTTGAACTGAGTTCCTCATATCTCAGCGTTCTGAGTAGCTAGTTTTACAGGCCTGAGCTTCCAGTGCCTAGCTTTTCATTACTACTTTCACAAGCTACATGCTCACACACATTTCATTCAAAAATCTCACTGTTTAACCCCTGCTTTCACTATATTTGATGTCGGTATAATTTTTGGAGGAGATGGGGAAAAACAAGTCGTTTAAGAATACAGGTGGGCCTGTTGCTACAATGAGAAGTACAAATTGTCATGTCGAAAACGAACTTTACAACTTTGGTGTGGGGCGGGGGGGGGGGGGGATTGAGGGGGCGGGGGAAGACTGGGAAGGGATGTGAAGGGTGAACAAAGGAGGAGGCTACAATGCTTGATAAGAAATGTACTCATTATCTTGCCCATGTAATTGTAACCCCTCTGTACAATATGTTCACAAAAAATAAAAACAAAAAACCAAAAATGTCACTGTTCAGGCTGACTGACAAGTTGTGAGGAAAGATGGTTGAATGAATAAGTTACCAAATAGGCCTCTAGCCCTATTAACATCATTCTAGTCAGTGACTTAGCTTTCAGTGAGTGAGTACATATTTCCACTTTCACTCTGCCTTTTTTAACTGGAACTCAGTGAAATGTTTTTGATGCATCTTTTAAATGTTATATCCCAAACAGAAGATATTATTTGAATGTATTTGATAATATTTTAGATGCGGGTGGTCTTGTGTGTCTGGATGTCTGTGGGCAGAGGCCATCCAGCTGGGCTTCAGGCCCAGAGCTGATGGTTCCTGTCTGCTGGTTGCAGAGAGGAAGGTTTTCTTCCTGGCCACTCTTTGAATTGAGATCCGTTCATTTTAGATTTCTAAGTATCTAGGATAAAAAGCATGAACCACCACCAACTGGCTTGTTTTAGAAGCATTAATTGCTTTTCATTCATCCCTTTTTTTCCTGGAAGTTTGATCTAGACAGGCTGCTTGTGCCTCATGATAAGGTGATTTGAATAATACTCTTTGCCTCTGGCATTTCTGAAACTCATTTCCTCAGTTCCAGGCTAATGAATTTGTTCTAAAGTCAATAGCATTTTCCTTCTGAGATGTTAGGTAGCTTAATTAAATCTCTTATCCTTTGATTTGGCAATGCAATCAGGATGTTTCTGTAAAACCCTACTTCTTGAGAGTATTATAGTTAGAAGGTATCATGTGTACACTTTCATATACTCTCTAGTTTTAAAAACTTATGTTACAAGATTGGGTGGAAGAATGATGACTGTTGAATTAATTTGATAACCACTCTAGAGTTTTTAAGCCTTAATGGTAATTAACTCAAAGGGGGATTAAAAATATTCAGAGTAGTGGAATGTGGTTACTATTCATTTCATGTATGTGGATAGATGATAAGAATTCTTGTGATTAATGAAATAAATCTTCAAATTTCCAGTGGTAGACTGCTATGTTAACTGGGAGGAGACAGTGGTGATGCCAGGACTTTGAAAGCTGGTAATGAAGCAAAATATCCAGGAGAGCATTTGCTAAGGATATAATTCCAAGGCTCATACCAAATATATTGAACTAGAATGCTAAATGATGAATGACAGCACCAAAATTTATTTGTTAGCTTCTTTGTTTTGTGAAGTCCTTGGATTTGGACCTGGGGCCTGGGTGCTGTCCCTTAGGTTTTTCCTCAAGGCCAGTGCTCTACCAGTTGAATCACAGCTTCATGTCCATATTTTTGGTGGTTAATTGGAGATCAGTCTTACCAAATTTCCTTTGGGCTTGCTTCAGTACAGCCCAAATATCTCAGATATCAGCCTCCTGAGTAACTAGGATTCCAGTTATGAGACACCAGAGACCCATATGTTTGACTACTGTTTGAGCACTTTGGTTCCAGTGGGTCACGTCAGATTTAAACTAAAATCATAACTTTTCTTCTTGTAACCCGCAGCATCCAATATATATCTAATTTATTCCTATCTTCATTTTGATCTCTCTTTTCTTCATTGTACCCTTCCATTCTTATTTCACAAGCAAGCATGTCAGTGCTGTTTTCCTTTTCTGAAGCAAGTCAGATCCATTCCCATCAATGGGGGATGTACTTACTGTTCTTACTGCCTGGAAAACCTGCTCCTAGGGCTGGGAAGATGGCTCAGTGGTAGAGCGCTTGCCTTGCATGCATGAGGCCCTGGGTTCAATTCCTCAGCACCACATGAGCAAAAAGAAAAAAGCTGGAAGTGGCACTGTGGCTCAAGAGGTAAAGCCTTGAGCTGAAGAGCTGAGGGACAGCGCCCAGGCCCAGAGTTCAGGCCCCATGACCGGACCCAAAAAAAGAAAGAAAGAAAACCTGCTCCTAGATAATTGCCTGGATGATGGCTCTCATATCAACTATCTCCTCTTTAAGGATGTCTCTCCCCATCCCCAATGTGAACTTGTTGCCAAAAAACCACCAATTTCATGTCTCTGATTTATAGAAAGTATCATTATGATTTCTGGTTTTCTTTTCAGCATGAAATTGGTGAGGAGAGAGCCATATTCACTTCTGTTTCTCCAATACCTGTAATAGTGCCTAGTCCTTAGTGCTCAGGAGCCTTACATGGAGATGAGCCTTCTCCAGCTCAATTTATCCTAGCTTCTGGTCAGGACACCTTCTCAAGCTGAAGTCTGGTGGCTAGTAATCATTCCCTCTTATTCTTTGTGCCTTTTGGTGGTGTTGAGTCTACTTCAGGGAAAAATCAGTGTTTGACACTTATTTGCTGCTATGGCAAAGGTGACTGTGACATCATAGAAGTTATGGCTATTGTTTTGTAAAGCTGTGTGAGGACACCCAACCCCACACAATTTCCCCAATATATGTGTCTCCTTTGCTCAGGAGTGCCTTCAAAAATTCAGCAACCAAACTGTCACCCAGTTCCTGATACACTCAGAGTATGTTTCCATTTCCTTTAAAAAAAAAAAGAAAAAGAAAAATTAAAGACATGCCTTTGACGATTTTCATTGAATTACTAAAACAGAGTATATAATTTTATGTATTTGTAAATATTTGCCCATCTCTCCTGAGCCCTTCCTATATTTCTATGTGTTTGCAGCTTGGGAAGGGAAATATGGTTTAATTCAGTATAGTCAGAGACTATAGTTCAGAAGGCTCTTTTTAGACCCTTTTTGAGGGAATGCCAACTTTCCATCTGATGTTCTACAGATGGCCATCTTGGTACAGGAACTGAGTAGACTGTCATAAGATAAGAGGCTTGTCCTGATTTCTACTGACTTTCCTCTGGGGTCAGGGAGTGTGATCCCACTGCATATATGTCTCTTTGCTACACTGAAGGGTCCAGGCCTCCTCAGAAAATCTAAGGCCAAGCGGGTAAGACAGATTAAAAGTCAGAACCCAGCTTCCCACATCACTGGGATTACAGGATTGAGTCTCATGGACTCAACTCATAGCTGCTTTTTTATACATACTGTAGTCAGTTTCATTATATTCACCTCACAGACAGATATATACAAATATATATATATATATAATTATTCATCTATTTATAATCAGTGTTATATCTAGAAACGCACAATTATATATTCATATAATTATAATCAAATTATATCCCTACTTTCCCCAATAATATTTAACATTAATGTTTTGTGAAAAAAATACTAGACTAAAAATTTAAATGCCTTTGTAGTTTGAAAAATCATATTCAATCTTATATATTATATAATATACTATATATAACATAAAGAATATAACACATATTAACATATAACTAATTTAATTGTGTTTTTTTTCTTCCTGATTTTCTGTTTTTTCATCTATGTAAACTTTCTTTCTGGGGCTGGGAAGGTGGCTCAGTGGTAGAGCGCTTGCCTTACATGCCTGAGGCCCTGGGTTCGATTCCTCAGCACCACATAAGCAAAAAGAAAAAAGCCAGAAGTGGTGCTGTGGCTCAAGTGGTAGAGCGCTAGCCTTGAGCTGAAGAGCTGAGGGACAGCGCCCAGGCCCAGAGTTCAGGCCCCACAACAGGACCCAAAAAAAAACAACTTTTTTTCTTCTACTGATGATGGCTTTTACTTTCCAGTATACATATTTTCTATTTATTTTGTCAAATATTTTCAGCCCTAAGTAGGTTTTTTATATTACTGGAGTCAAATTTTTCTTCCATATTTACCCAAATCACAATGAAGATGTATACAGATTTGAACTCACTGTTGGAAGAGCGTCCCACATACCACTATAAGTATTGTGGCATTTGTCCCAATTGACAGATTTCTAGGACATCTGATCTGCTGTCCTAGACCTTTTGTAGCCACCTTATCACCCCATGCAATCATGACCTGCTTCCTTGCCACTCCCCGTGCATTTAACAGTTCCCATTATATACAGTAGGCTCTCTTGTACAGCCCCCTGTCACTCTGTGTTTCCCCCCCACAGAACATGTATGCATGATGTTTCAGATTGTAGGTTTAAAAAGAAACATATTTAGGATTCATGAATTTTAGAATATATCAAAAATATTGACATTTTAAGCCGGGCGCTGGTGGCTGACACCTGTAATCCTAGCTACTCAGGAGGCTGAGATCTGAGGATCGCGGTTCAAAGCCAGCCAGGGCAGGAGAGACCGTGAGACTCCTATCTCCAATAAACCACCAGAAAAACGGAAGTGGCACTGTAGCTCAAGTGGTAGAGCGCTCGCCTTGAGCTGAAGAGCTGAGGGACAGCATTCAAGCCCCACAACCGCCAAAAATAATTGACATTTTAATAAAGTTAGAAAAATAAATAGAATGAACCTTTTACAACAATCAGGACAAAGAGAAAAATAAAGATTTTCCCAGGAAGGGGGAAAGGAATCTCTAAATCTAGATTGGCCTCTAAGTTGCCTTCAGGCAGAAATTCTGCCTCAGAGTTCTCAAAGTGATCTACTTCCTCATTAAAGATAGAATTTTCTTCCTGAGTCCAGAGAGGGACAGATTCTAATTTCTCAATTGGAAATTGGATCCCTTGCAGGAGGACAGATTGGTCTGGGTATTCTTTGAGGAAAGATTACTTTTCCTCAACTAAATCTAGATTTTGGACCTCACTTATTGGTTTCACTGAACATAGACTGGGGTCATTTTCCATTAGCACACATTTACCCTGCACACCAAGATGTGTTTTTTTGGCTGGTTTGGAGCTGATCTAGCTGGATTGTGAACATCAATGGAAGACATTCTGGATCGTCTTCTTCCTTGGTGGTATGTGCAGGTACACCTGCATCACATGTGGAATTCAGAACCAGTGGGATGTTCACAGGACTCAAAACCTGCTTGGGCCTTTCTACAAATTGAAAAAAAAAACTCTATGTTCACATGCTTTCTGGAGATCAGTGATGGCTTCTGATCTCCATCAGTTCCCATAGACTACATCACTGAAGGGTTATTTATCTGTAGTTCTGCAGGAGCTGCTCTACGCTGATGCAAACCTGAGAATGGAAATAGGTACAGGATTCTTAGAGTAGACTCTAGAAGTTAAGGTGTGACTAAACTTCCATGAGGATCTAATGGGGGAAGTTGTAGAACTTGAGTTTGGACTGAACACTGATGGGAAGGTAGGGTGTTTCTGAGTGGATACTTCCAAGTTCTTTCAAAAAGAGAACATATTACCCGCAAAGAATATCCATAAAAGGACATTTTGCCAAGCTGGAGAGTACTAAGGGCTGTTGGCCAATCAGGCCCATCTCTAGAGACCCAGGTTCCATCCCTACTCACAAGCTCTGAAGCATTGAAACAAGGACTTCTTCCTCTTTTTCTGGGTCTCATGGGTCATGTGCTCCTCCAGATGGTCCAGAAGAATATGTAAGCGGAAGAGCAGGTCTGAAGAGGGCATGTTGAGCTTGACATACTGTGTAAGTTCTTTTAAGGTGTCATGATTCTTGGGTTCATAGAAGTCATCAGGGTAGAAGTCCATCCACATAAGGAGGATGGAATAAACGATGCTGTGGGCAGATTGGTGACGAGGAAAATGACAGTCCACCCTCCCCATCCTGAGCCTTGTACTAGAGCTTCTTTCTGCAGGACTTGCAGGTTGGGAAATGGGAAGAGACTTCTGCAAGCAGGATGCTCCTCAAAAGACACTTCTAGAAATTTCTTAAATATAATCCTCTAAAATTCTCCCTGTGATAGGAAAAAAAAGTTGTTTCCCTGCTGAATCTGATTTGCTATACACAGCCCTCCCTGTCTTCCATGAGAGTCCAAAACCACAACCACATCCACAACTGTGTAATCTGCTATGCACTGAAGTGCCAAGACTCAGCCCCCTGGTGAAAATCACAACTTCTGTGCAAAGAAGAAAGTTGGCTTTGATTCAGAAACCTCAAAGATACCCAGTTTTCAAGGACAGAACTTCTCTTTGTGCCAACATCCACTTACTTCCAGTTATCGTAGTAGGATCTGTACCAATGGGAGGAGAGAAGGAAGTTAACTCTATGCTTCTCCTTTTCTGAACTAACAGGACACACATGGGACTGGCTAAGACACACATGGTAATGTAAACATGACAGAAAAAAAGTGGAGATATGTTTATACAATTTCATGCAAATTCTGTGAGGATGCTTATATGCATCTGTCCAAATAAATGCACAATGACTCATGCCACTAATCCGACTAATCACAGTTTGAACGCAGTCTAGTTTGTAAAATTCCAAAGACACTAATCTTCAATTAACCAGTCAAAGGCCAGAACTGGACCTGGGGCTCAAATTGTAGAGTGTTACAAATGGGACAGCACTCAAGCCCCCAATTCAAGTTTAAGTTGCATCCTTTCTTCTGTCTATATTCCTTCAAAGGCCTCCAAGATAGTGATTTTCTAGGTGAGGGTGGACGTTGGATGCCACTGGCTCATTCCTTTAATCCTGGTCTCTCAGCAAACAAATTGCTAAGGCTCCACTAGCTTCTAAGGCAAATGAAATGTCTGGCAACCCAGTCCTAAGGAATTAGCCAGAAAGTGTACTTCTTTGTCTCAAGCCAAGCTCCTTGATCAGACTTCAGTGAAACAGTCTCAGAGAGGTGCCAATATTCCAATACTCTGCCAGGGGGTCTGATTAACCCTGAGTTTGAAAGAGGAACACTCACTTTTTTTTGTCGGTCGTGGGGCTTGAACTCTGGGCTTGGGTGATATCCCTTAGCTCTTCAGTTAAAGGCTATCACTCACCCACTTGAGCCACCGCGCCACTTCCAGTTTTCTAGTGGTTTATTGGACATGAGTCTCATGGACTTTCCTGTCCAGGCTGGCTTTGAACTATGATCCTCAGATCTCAGCCTCCTGAGTAGCTAGAATTATAGGCGTGAGCCACTGGCACCTGGCTTAGGAACATTCACTTTTTAAACAAAATATCCAGCAACTGCTCCATTATCCCTCACTCTCTATAGTGGTAGAGGAAGTTTCCAACATAGAAGGGATCACCTTTCTGGTAGTCAGGGACCAGGTCCATTAACAGCATTTCCAGCAAGCCTGAGTCCAGGATCCATATGTTATAAGGCACATTCAGGGTTTGGGCTGATTCATTGTCACACTGTGGTGGTAAAAAGAATGGATCTTTGAAACATGGAAGTGGGAGTACCCTTCAAATTGAGTAATTGTAATAGAGTGGATTGAAAAGTACATAGTAAATATTTTCTCAGTATACACATATAAAAGCACACAAGAAGAAGGTTCTAATGTAGGCTGGATGAGATTAGATAGATTTCCTGTCATAGTTATACCTTGCCTGAGTTGCCTTGTGATTCCCTTGGTTTCTTCTTATAAAAAGGCCTGAGACATTGGATTCATGGTTTGGCACTGATCCAAAGTCTGCAGCATCGAGTGAGGCACTCATACCTCTCATGCTTGAGAGATGAGTCTCTTGAACTTTGAAAACAACACAGGAACATCTTTCTTGTTCCTGCACCACAGGCCAAGGGAGCTGGCTTGAGCTGAATGTCAGTTACAGTTGCTTGTCTCTCAGAGTTCCATATTCTATTCCATTGTGAGGGAGGTAGTGTCATTTCTCAGAGCCCAATGATCTAAGCTTTTTGGTCACATAAGGCCATCCAAAAGACAAACTGGAAATTGAAATCTCCCCTCTCTATCACTATATCCACATGTGGACATTGTGAATTCCCAACATCCTCAGCTAGGCCTAGGTACTGGCATGGTCTCAGCCTCAAGGAGCCCTTCCTAGGTCAGATCCAGGCCTTATTTGGCACTATTTCTCTCATAATGCACAAATCATTTTGCCTCTCAGGGCCCTCTCAGCCTGCCATGTGCTTCTTGCATCTATTTTTGATATCTACTTCCTAGGACATTGTAAGGTTTTTGTTTCCTAGTCTTCTGTTTGCTCTTGGTGCCCCTGTGTGCTGTCATCTGGAAAAAAGGCAAGTACTTAGAGGTGGGAAAATCAAATAAGTATTGAAAAACAAACATTACACATATAGTCAGACATTTTTACAAGTGTTCATTCTTGTAAGATAAAAGACTATTTTTGATAATTTTGTCATATTTTATGACAGAGGGGAAGGGGAGAAGGGAAGAGGTGCTGCATTGTCTTCTCATAATTCAATGATTATTATTTAAAAATAGTATAGTTGAAGGAATGTACTATTTAAAGATAAATGCTGTGCTCCTGTTCTTTTTATAAGCTAGTCGTTTATAAAGCATTCCTCACTAAAGTCTTGTCATCTGTGTCCCATGAACTATCCTCCTCCTTCAAAATAATCAAGGAAAACCCTTCACAAATAAGTGGACTGTTGTCCAACCCCTGGGTAAGAATTTAAGGTACAACATTGCCTGCAATTTTGTTCGTGTACGTGTGTGTGAGAGTGTGTGTGTATGTGGGTGAATGTGTGTCTGTGCATATGTGTGTTTTAGGGCTTGAACGCGGGGGCTATATGACAATCCCAAGTGTCTTTCCCTTGAGTGTAGTGCTCTACCAAATTGTGCTACCGTTTCACTGCAATTTTTCTGTACTGAACTGGAGAGGAGAGACTCATAAAATTCCCTGTTCAGGCTAACTGAACTAAATCTCAGGTCTCTACCTCCTGTTAGCTAGAGTGATAATTATGAGCTTCCAGATCCTAGTAAGAAAGCATTGTTATTGGAGGCAGTGGGGTTGCAAGTTTCAGTCCATCTTCACCACACTCTATATTATTAAACAACAACAATAAAACCCTATATCAAAATACAATAATAAGAAGTAATTAGAATAAAATTTTGTGATATAGTCTGCTGGCATCACTTTCAGGAAACCTTGGTCTTAATGATTTAGCATCACAAAACCAAACAAAATGAGATAATTACAGTAGACTCTACGAATTTTAATTCCATCTTAAAATAATTTCAAAACATTATAAGAAACAAGAAAGCATTCATACTTATAAGGAGAATGTAAAAAAGATAAAATATGGCAGATTATGAAATGGAAAATTCTACACCCCAAGAAAATTATTGTCATGGTGAATATATGGTGGTATTGTCACAGTGAATATATGATAATGTTCTTCAGAGCACCAATGGATAAATATCTATTTACTACACATAGTCTAGCTTGTCTCAATCTCTATAAACTTTCAGTCTTCTAGTACACATTATCAATGTATTCATGTTTATGGTATATTCTAAAATAACTAGCACAGTCAGGAGGTTACCAAAATACATTAGCTTCAATGTTTTAGGAGATAAACCTGCTAATTGTATTGACTTCTATATGTTAAACATGTAGTGTGTTATCATTGTACTCTCGAAGTATGTACAAACACTACTTCAAAGTGAAATTGAATACAACAAGGTTTTGAAGGCAAATGCCTGTAAAGCTACCTATTTGGGACATCAGTTCAAGACCAGTGTAGTTTTACCTGCAATGCTCCCCAACCACTGGCTTTGCGTGATGGAATACATCTATCATCCCAGGTCCATTGGGAGCTGAGAGCTGGAGGATTTCAATTTCATGCCATAGGCAAGAACTTCCACATGGCTCCATCTCAACCAAAGAAGGTTCAACACTGGCTAGCACCTATCACCCCCACCTAGGTGAAAATAAAAATAAGAGCAATGTAGTATAAGAAACAAACAATATCAAAACATGCCAATGCAAACCATCATGAACAACACACACCTAGTGTTTGTTTCTCATAACTGTAATCCTAACTATAGCTAGGATTATATATGTGAGCCAGAGGCATCAAGCAGTTCATCGTTTTAAAAATGACTATTTGAAGCCAGGTGCCAGTGGCTCATTCCTGTAATCCCAGCTACTCAGGATGCTGAGATCTGAGGATCACAGTTCAAAGCCAGCTCAGGAAGAAAAAAACCCCATAAGACTCTTACCTCCAATTAACAACTCAGAAGTCAGAAGTGTCTCTGTGGCTCAATTGGTAGAGTGCTAACTATATTGAGCACAGAGTCTCACAGACAGTGCCCAGGTCCTGAGTTCAAGCCCCACAACTGACAAAAAAAATAAACATTTAAATGTCTGAATTTTTTGTGAATTAAAATTATGGCGTTCGTACACAATTCTACAGACAACTACATATTTCATTGTATTTGTGGTTAGAAAAAGTAGTAGCACTTGAATAATGGATATTTTTTCATTAATTAGGGCATACTGATCTCTAATTAGAGGAAATTGCTGGACTCATAATAGTATTTTTTGGTTGGTTTTTGTTTTGTTTATAGAACAGGATGAGAAACCTTATTTCTGCCAATGACCATTTGGATATGTATAACATCATCCACATGCCATGCAGAATTAACAGTAAAGACATGACACAGTCAACTGGCAATAAACTTATTTGTCTTTATGCCATGTTTCCAGTGATTTGTTTAGCTTATATGTCCCTATGGCCTATAGTTTCTTATTCCTGCCTTCCTCAAAATACAGCATGTTCCACCGATTCAGATTTGAGCCAAGCAATATGTAGTATTAGTGCCAAGAGTTAAGGAAAGTTGTAACACAACCAGGGAAGCATGAAACCAACACTTTAGTAGCTGGACACTGGAGACTCAGGCCTAGAATCCTAGCTACTCAGGAGGCTGATGATCTCAGTTCAAAGCCAGATGGAGTGAGAAAATCTGTGAGACTCTTCTCTCCAATTAACAACCAAAAAGCCATAAAGGGAGCTGGGTCTCCAGAGGTAGAGTAGCCTTGATTACAAAAAACTCAGGGGCAGCACCCAATCCAGAGTTCAAGCTGAAGGTCAGGAACAAAAACAAAAACAATCAACAACAACAACAAAAAAAACAAACTGGGAAAAAGCTCAGGAAAGGATGGCATTGTCTACAAGACAAATGCACACATTACATGAATTGTGAAATGGTAAACTCATTGTACACACCTTAGTAACAATTATAATTAAAGAAGTATGTGAGAAATCACAAAGCCATGGGGCCTTATGATGTGCATCTGCTTTCCAGAATTTCAAAGTCCCATCATCTAAGCTGGTAGCACACAAGTTGTAGCTCAGATGAGAAAATAAGAAGCCAGAGATCCTTTCAGATTGTCCCACCAATTCTTCTATTACTTTAAGCAAAAAACAAAACAAAGCAAAGCAAACAAAGTAGACGTTAAGGTTAAACTAAGCTGCTATTAAAGATTCCAGGCAGAATTATACGGTGCCTGCTTCAAGGCGAGAGTGAGGCCAAGCCCACAGCAGAGCTGGCCCTCACTCACTTCCAAGGGTCTCCAGAGAGGCATGACTACCATCTGTCCAACACTGCTGCCCTCCCCGCCCCCAGAGTTTACCTACAAGTCCCTGCCTTTCTTCTTGAAATTCTTCAGCCACTGGTTGTCTCATTTCTCATTGTCTGTTTAGGTGGGATTTGAGACTCCTTCCTCTCCTCACCCTGCCACCAGATCCCAGGAGCCAAACTCTGTGCCTCACACACACTCCCCAGAACCCCGCTGCCTTTGCAGCAGCTGCTTCCTGAGCCACTGGGCTACTCCCTCCTTCCTCCCTTCACCAGCCTCTGCCAGGGCCTCCCATCCTCTCCCTATAACCCCCAGCCCCAATCCCAGCTTGGCCTCCCCCATGGCCTCCCCTCCGCTCCACAAATCTCCCAGCCCCAACCCCAGCAGGATCACTGCTCTGGCGATACAACTGTGGGCCAGGCCCAGCAGAATCAAAGATGCCACAGTGTGCAGCTGGCTGAGAACTGGAGGCAGCATAGGTCTCTGATCAGTGTCTTTCACTTCACTTACACAATTATTAATTGTATTGATTTTGTATTTAAGTTTAGATTTCATAACTTCTTATTAAGCCTTTGCAGAATAGCTGGTAGAAATATAGTCCCCAAATTCGGATTGTCTCTAGTTTAATTCTTTCGGGATTCAGAGATGTTTAAGTAGTTATAAGCATCATGAACTCTCATTTTCATAGCAGAGTGCTACTCAGAAAATAATTGCTTATGCATCTGTTATCAATTATTTACAAGACTTGCAACTTTTAAAGTTTCAAATATTACAAGAAGATCTTTGATTCATGTTGAATGGATGTGAGTATGTTGAGCTGTTGCATACATTCTTGTGTGTGTGTGTGTGTGTGTTTCTGTGTGTGTGTAAGGGGGGGTGTATGTGTATCATTGAAATCAAGGATAAGGAGGTTGAGCCCTGGTCTGAACTTGTTTTCTTTTTCTGAGATATACATTATGGTGTTTCTTTGTTGGTGGTAGGCTCTGATTGCTTGCCTTTGCCTGATGTGCACAGTCCAGCTGAATTTTTCAATTAAAGTTTCTTATTTAGTATTGAGCATATAGGGCTCTGATATTGCTTTGTCTTTAGTCTGCCATCTAGGATCTTCTTTTCCTCTTTAAAAATTTACATTCAATATAAATTTTACCTCCTGACTGATTTTCCCTTTAATTTGCATTTTGAAATAAGTATTATAAGAACTTTGATCTCTGTATTCATGAAGAAAAACTATTTTGAATTCTGTTAAATGTAACAACACCTGGACACATTTGTTAACACCAAGATCTTAAAATTTCCTTTGTAGTTTTAGTTTAAAATGCCTCCTCCATGTTTACAGCATGAGGAGACAAACAATTCCTGGTAACAATGATAACAGTTTTATTCATTAAAATATCAGATAATTCATAATTTTGAATATGGCTAGTGGCAAATGAATACATTTGGTAAATAGATTTGCTTGATAGATCTGTGCACAAAAATACCACTCCTAAAAGCTGAGAAGGTGGATCGGTGGTAGACAGCTTATCTTGAATGCACGAAACCTTGCGTTTGATTCCGCAGCACCACCTAAGCAGGAAAGCTAGAAGTGGTACTGTGGCTCAAGTGGTAGAGCACTAGTCTTGAGCTGGAGGGCTGAAGGACAGTGACCAGGCCCAGAGTTCACCACCAAAAACAAATTAAATAAATAAATAAAACTCATATCAAGTACATTAATTTCAAAGGTTGATTACCATTTTGGTTAGGGGCAAGGTGCCAAGATATAGCAGACCTCTGTTGCAAAGCTTTAAGAAGGATCTCAACACCTGACAAGTACTAAAGACAAGAAGGAAAAAAATTAGCTCTGCCAACAACATATAGAATCACCACTCAAAGAGAAACCGGTACTAAGAATGAAATGCTTTTCATAAAATTTCTTAAGAGATTCTGGCTCTATATCAATTATCATATAAGTTAACCTTCAAAAACTCCATCAGTGGGCCTGAGTCTTAAGGGCACCTACAAAAACTGGAGGAGAGAATCATCAACCCAGATTTTTAATTTTGTAAGTCAGGTAATGAGTTCATTTCTGGTTTGACAATCTCATCTCTTCCTTTGCTCTCTGTCTCTGATTTTCCCTCCTGTCCCTGTCCACAGTGGTATAGCTCATTGTGAACATAATATCTACACAGTACAACTGCTGCATTTGTTTCCCTGTTCTCCTTGAATATCTCTAGCTCCCTCAATGCCCATAAATGGGTAAACTAGAACAGAAAAATCCCTCTTGTTTCCAATTCCTGGAATTCATTTCAATATAAACATCAGTAGTTTTATGAGAGTGTCAGGCTCTGTACATACATCCTGAACACTTATACTTCCTGCACTCAGTCATAACTTCCACCAGATCCTAAGGTCCACAAAGTAATTCTCTTCACTTTCCACAAATGAAGAAGCTGAGATTCAGAAAGATTAAGTAACTTACTGGAAATACTGGGCTGAGCATAGTGGCTCACTCTTTTTTTTTTTTTTTTTTTTTTTTTGTCGGTTGTGGGGCTTGAACTCTGGGCCTGAGTGCTGTCCCTCAGCTCTTCAGCTCAAGGCGAACGCTCTACCACTTGAGCTACAGCGCCATTTTCGGTTTTCTGGTGGTTTATTGGAGATAGGAGTCTCACGGTCTTTCTTGCCCGGGCTGGCTTTGAACCGTGATCCTCAGATCTCAGCCTCCTGAGTAGCTAGGATTAAGGCGTGAGCCACCAGCGCCCGGCTAGTGGTTCACTCTTAAACCTTACCTACTCCAGAGAGTAAGATCTGAAGATCATAGTCTGAATCCAATACAGGTTGACATATCCATTACATGTTTATCTCCAGTTAATCAGAAGAAATTGAGAATTGTGTGTTTCAACTGGTAGAGCTAGAACACCACCAGACTTGAATTGGAAATCACAGCATCAATATTGTGATTTTTAAGAACCAATGCTGTCCCATACATAATCTCAGACACCCCCCCCCCACACACACACATCTTAAAATAGATGTTAGTACTAAAATCCAAATAGGTTTTTTTTATTTTTATAAGTTTTATTTTTAGCTTTAATGAGGTTTGACTTGATAGTTTCTACTGATGAGCCACAACTTAGAACTTTGTTATAATTTTACCATGTCTGTATTCAGAGAAACATTCTCTGAATTTCTCCATTTCCAGCAATAAGTTTTCTCTTCTTGGTCCAGTTTCTTCTTTTGGGACTCAGTCTTAGACTTTTCTGTCTTGCATTGTCTGTAAGTTCATTGATCCAGTAGATCTCAGCCATCCTAATACCTGCACAGAACCTGCCTTGGGAAAAGTGTTCTAAGCTCACCATGCAGTGGAGGTTGTTATTACTCACCCATAATAGTTTTTTCTTCAGAAATGGGAACTTGTTAGGTCCAGGAATTCAGGGGAAGCACTCACTGTGTGCTATTTCATATTTTTTTGTGGAGGGGGGGGTGATCCAGTCGTGGGGCCTGAACTCTGGGCCTGGGCGCTGTCCCTTAGCACTTCAGCTCAAGGCTCGCACTCTACCACTTGAGCCACAGCGCCACTTCCGGCTTTTTTTTTCTTTTTGCTTATGTGGTGCTGAAGAATCGAGCCCAGGGCCTCATGCATGCAAGGCAAGCGCTCTACCACTGAGCCACCTTCCCAGCCTGATTTCATACTTTTTTGATTTAATGTTAGCTTCCACCTATTGTCTACTTTAAGCATTCATTGTGTGAAGAGAAAGATTGCCCCTAAGAGACAGAAGTACTGTACTAACTGTTGCTTTCAAAACACAGGAGGGAAAGAAGTTCTGAAGGAGCCATATAGCTTAGAAACTGAGTTCTTAGAAACCCAAACTGCCTTTTATCTTACCTTCAACATAGAAAGTCAGAGATTGCAGTGGCTTGTAAGCTCCATTTATATTCCTGTGCAGGGGTTCCCTTCCCCTTTGCCCTTCTGACTGTTTACATCAGTGGCAGGTGGGAAGACATAACAAGAACACCTAAAGTTAGGGCCTGGGATTAAAAACTCCATTTTGTGATTATAAACATTGCACCACTTCCTGAATTGAATCTGAGGGGCAGAAGAAAGTTAGGTTAGGAATTCGTATAATTACTTCTAAGTTTGCTATCTAAAATCATCCCTTCCCACCCCTCAGAATCCTATTTTCCAACTGTGTAGACACCCTTACACTCTGTTCTCCTGGAGCATTTGAGTGTGGGGCATCATCTGCTTCTTATGTGTACTGCTTTTCAAATGGAGAGTTTCTCCTAGGCTCAAAATGATTTCATTGATGAGGACACTGTGCAATAAGCTAACCTGGGTTTGTTCATGTGTTCATACCCGAGGTAGAACTAGTAAGGGCTAAGTAGTAGTCAGGGCTCACTTGCTGCTAGTGGTATTGCTCTGAGGAACTACTGTCAATGTTGCCCACAGTACCTCGTCCAAGGCCTCTCAGAAAGGCTACAGACCCAAACCGCTTGAGTCTCTGTGTGAGCTAATCATCATTGGCCAACTATGTTCCATGGTTTGTGAGACATTCACTTCTGTGAGCATATGCATATAAGGGCCCAAGAATAGACTTACTAAGAAGGAAGATCCTAGAATGCAAAACTTCTACTGGGACAATGGAAACCCATGGTTTGGCATGCTTAATGTTTTAACCTGTGCACTGAACTAACAGGAGAAAATGACACACTAAGAAACTTGCCAATTATGCCAAATAAAGAACTATGGTGAAGGTCAGAGAAAGGACATTGATTTCATGATAGTCATGATAAGACAACACCTTAGCATGCCTTCAGAATACTAATCCATACTCACCTACTGTTTTATTTACCCATGTCATTAAGTCTGAGTTGTATGTAGGAGTCCTCAGGGCCTTCAGAACAGGAAGATCTAGGTTAGAGCCTAAGATTGGTCTGCCATTTTGGACATAACATAACTAGTCAGATGCAAGCCCTTAGTAGTGTCCTACAAATATGTGCATTCATCCTACTACATTTGATATGTATCCCCTCACAAAATTATCTTTGGTTAGGTCACTTTCTGACATAGCAGCTGTCTGGTAGCTCCACTGTGACTTCACTTTATTCTGCTGAGCCAGAAATGGAGAAGGAGAGACTGACCACAACACATTTGCATCTTTCTCAATGAGAAGTGAATGGCATGGGAGTAGTTAAGATGCTTCCCATGTTCTCAGTGAGCTAGTACCATCTTGGATTCCAGCTCAAATCTTGATAAACAGATATAGAAGTTACATATAGCTTGCTGTGCCAGATTCACAGCTACAGAGGTAAATGAGAAAGTGGAAGGCCTTGGTGTGATATGAAGCAGAATTCAAAGGATGTGGGGATGAAGTGAGCTACCTGGAGGGAAAAGGAGAGGCAGCTGAAGCTGAAGCTGAAGAGCACCTAGAGAGAGAAGATAGAGCAAGTTTGAGGCCACCTGGACATCAAAGTAACCCATCTGAGGTACAAGAGTCTGGCTGTCCAGAGCCACAGAGAGAAGTTGGAAGAGCAGTAGCAAGTGCTCTTTCCCATTGCTAGGGAGCTCCCAGAATGCCAGAGTAAGAATTGGTAGCTTCCCAGAGCACTGTTGCTGAGCACATCTCAGATCCCTTGCTATCATAATTGACATTGAAGAGGAGCAGCAAGAGTTGTATGAGGTGATTGCAGCTCACTATATGGAGCCTGTTCTGCAGCATTGTGGAGTGTGGTCTCTCAGGATGTTTAGGGCAAAGATCCTATAACTGGTGTCAAAGAATGCAATCTACTTGGAGTAGACATTTATAGATGGCACGTTCCTGAACACAACAAGCTGATAATGAGCTGCTAGAGGTAGTTTCCCTAAAGATCTAACAGCCAAAACTGGAGAGGCAAACCCAGAGCTCTGCACCACATCAGTCCACCATGAAAATTGCTTCTACCATAGTACTGGCTACCCAGTTTGCACACTCATGACCTTTTTACCCTGATTGTGCCCCACAATCCCTCACAACTTTTGCTCTTTCACTTTGTCTATGCTTCCTTGTCCCTGCTAAACAGTTCTGGATGCCTGTATTAGCTACCCCAACCCCTGCAAAGCTGTTGCTGCTACCCAATTTCCTGACACTGCAACTCAGCAATTACAGTCAGTTACCCTTTCCCTGGTATCCTAGTCTCTACTACTCTTTTCTGCTACCCATAATTCATAACACCATGGTTCCAGCTACTTGATCCCTGACACCCCTCTCTCTGATACCCCATTCCCAAACAAAGGGTAGATTTGGCACAGACAGTAGACTTGGGTACTCCTCTTGCAGGCACATTGGGCCAAGTTATTCCTCAAGTATTTAACACGAGGGACTAACTGGTGGTGGAAAGTAAAGAGGTTACTCAGAGGTGACTAAAATACAAGGACATCACTTATAACTTCTTGCTAGGAAAAGAAGGCCCTAAGGTGAGAGTTTATGAGAAAAGAAAATTTTACAAAAAATATTGATGATGATGCAAAAGGTTTAGCTTAGTCTCTTCTACTAGTGGTCTGAATTATTTTTTGACATAGATATGTAACTACTTTGCATTTTAAAAATTATACGAAAATGTACATTTATGTGGTACTTATATTAATTTATGGAATAGTTGTATAGGATCATGTTAATGATATTCAAGATTTTATGCTCTATGATATGCTCATGAGGCTGCCTTTGGCAATATAAATTGAGATCTCTAACAACAAATGAAATCTCATTGTCAAATACTACAAGGAGATTATGGATGCTAGTACCAAAATGAAAGCTGTAACAATAAAACTGAATAAAGCTGCAAGTTTGAAGGAAGGGAGTCAGTGGTAAGGGCTATTATAAAAGAGAAATTCTTCACCATGGAATCTTGGAAGGATAGAATGTGTTTGTTGAATTACTAGCTTTTAAAACCTTCTTAGAAAGCAAAACATTGGTTTTTATTGTTGCTATTTGGAACCTCTTTAATGAATGGTTTAAAAAAAAATTATCAAAATAACTTTGAAAATTCAATGATGTGAATTATCAGATTAACATTATACTCAAAGTTGCCTTCAGATGCAGGCAGGCTGCATTCCTTTTCTATTAAATTAATGGACTAAGCTTCCTTTTGAATAGTTGGACAGTCCATGACACTTGTTCCAAAACAAGAAAAGATACTGGAGGGAAAAAAAAAAGAGGAAGGAGATTCAAGACTGCTGAAATTAGCATATTTCCTATTTGGACTTTAATGGGATTTTTCTACAAAGAATAAGATTTTGATCTTACCATAATAATGTCAAAAATGATGTGTTATAGGATAGCTTCTAAATGTAATATTTAATACTGTTGGATTACTTGAAGACAAAAGTTTATAGAAAACTTTAAATTTCAGAAAAACTGTAATATTCCAATAAACACGTAGAAGAAATATAATTTAAAAATTCACTGTTCAAAGCAAACCCTGGAAGGAAAATCTGAGAGATGCTTGTCTAGAAATAGGAAGTGGCACTGTGACTCAAGTGGTAAGGGCTCTCCTTGATCTGAAGAACTTAGGGATATGTTGACACCCAGGTCCTGAGTTCAAACCCCATGACTGACAAGAAGAAATTTTAAAGAATTAAAGCATTAGGCCTTTGAAGGAGACTCAGTGGTAGAGTGTTTGTCTTGCATGCATGAGGTCCTAGGTTCAATTCCTCAGCACCACACAAGCAGAAAAAAGTGGAAATTGCACTATGGCTCAAGTGATAGAGCACTAGCCTTGAACTGAACAGCTCAGGAACAGCACCCAGACCCAGAGTTCAGGCCCCCCTACCACTACCAACAACAATAAAAATTTAAAGCATCCAACAACCTGAAGATGTCCAGAATAATGAATGGGGCATTATCCGTTTACATGACTTAGTGACTTAAAACCTAGTTTACCAGGGTAGGTGGTGGGCAATTTGTGTCTTTGCCAAAACCTGCAAAATTATTTTGTATTTTCCCAAGGAGGGAGAAATGAGGGGATGGGGGGAAGAGGGGACGTGTTTGGTGACTTTGTCTTTTGGTTCAGTGATTTTTCTGGGGACAAATTCAGAGAAATACTGTTTGCAATCCTAGTTGCATGGGGACTGAAGAAGCCAGGCCCTGGAAGTGGTTTTGTCCTTGGCCTGGTTCCAACAACCAATGGATAATCCAAGTGCACTTCAGGACCAAGATGCCTTGAAGACTACTGATCCACTGGACAAGCAGACCTAACCACAGCCAAAAAAGGCAAAAAATGCAATGCCGAGGGCAGCATTGGAAATCTACACCAGGCAGAGATTTTTTAATATTTTTTATTGTAAAAATACTGCACAGAGGGTTTACAGTTACATGAGTAGGATAATGAGTACATTTCCTATTGAGCATTGTTACCTCGTCCTTTGTTTTTCCCCTAGCCCTTCCCTCCCCACCTCTCCAACTCCTCCCTCCTTGACCCCTGCCCGACACTGTAAATTCATTTTTGACACAGGGTCCTCTACATCTCATCATCACAATGGGTCAACCTGCATCCCCATTTAAGCATTCTGCTATATCCCTTCCACTCCCCAAATTACAAAAATGTATATGCAAAATGCAGAACATTTGAATCAAATGCAGTGAAAACAGGGATTATACCATGGGGGGGATGAACCTACAAAAGAATCACATAGTACATTATAAGTATATTAAAAACAAAAGCAAGAAAGAAAAAAAACCACTGTGTCTCTGACTTGGGGTACATTTCGCTTAACATCATTTTATATGGTCATATGTACACAGCCTTTGATCTTCTCTGCTTGTCCTAGACATGTACCAGTCCTTGAAAACAAGGGAAACCATGGACCTATGTTTCTTTGGGCTTGACTTACTTCACTTAATTTAATTTTTACCAAGTCTTTCTATTTCCTAACAAATGGGGCAATGTCATTCTTTCTAATGGAGGCATAGAATTCCATAGTGTGTGTATGTCTATATCTATATATCTATATATCTATATATAGATATATATAGATATATAGATATATAGATATATATCACATTTTCTTGATCCATTCATCTACTGAGGAGCGCTATGGTGACTAATTCTGCAATAAACATGGTTGCACTGGCAGCTTTGGTATGACCTTGTTTGTGATCATTTGGGTAAATGCCCTAAAGTGAGATTGCTGGATCATAGGAGAGCTCTATGTGGAGTCTTTTGAACAACTTCCATACTGTTTCCAAATTGGTTAAACAAGTTTACAATCCCAGCAACAATGCAGTAGGGTTCCCTTTTAACCCCATCCCCTCCAACATCTGTTGCTATTACATTTCTTGATTATTGCCATTCTAACTAGAGTGAGGTGCAATCTCAATGTTGTCTTGATTTGCATTTCTTTTATGGCCAGAGAACTTGAGCATTTCTTTATGTGTCTAATGGCCATTTTTATTTTCTCTTCAGAGAAGTCTCTCTTTAAGTCTTTAGCCCACTTAGTTATCAAGCAGTTGTTTCTTTGAAGATTTATTGTTGGGGGATTTATTTTTTTTGAGTCCTAAGTATATTTTAGATATAAGACCTTGTGTCGTGAAGATCTCCTCCCAGTATGTGAGCTTTCTATTGATCTTGCTAACTATGACCTTTGCCTTGCAGAAGATCTGATGTTTCATGCAATCCCATTTGTCCAAACTTTCTTTGATTTCTTTTGTTTCTGGCTCTCTATTAAGAAAATTTCAGTCTGTGCTTAAAAAAAGCCCTAGAGTTATTCCTATCCTTCATGTAATGTTTTCATGGTGTCTTCTTTTATTTTGAGGTCTTTGATCCATTCGGAGTTGATTCTCGTGCAAGGTGATATATACAGAATCTAGCTTTAGTTTTCTACAGGTGTTTAACCAATTTTTCCCACACCATTTACTCAAAAGGCTGTCTCTCTTCCATTATGTTTTTTTAGCTCCCTTGTGAAAGAGTAAGTGGCTATAGGTCAGTGGATTCATTTCTGAGTCTTCAGTCCTATTCCATTGGTCCTCAGGTCTGTTCTTGTGTCAGTACCAAGCTGTTCTTTTACTATGGCTTTTTAGTAGAGTTTGAAATTTGGAACTGATATTGTTACAGTACTGTTCTTTCTGTTAAGGACTGACAAACCTACAGTCAGTATTATACTTAATGGTGAAAAGTTACAGCCATTTCTTATAAATACAGGAGTGAGATTAAAAATATCTACTCTCTCCACTCCTCTTCAACTTAGTATTAGAATGCTAGCTGGGGCAATAAGACAGGATGCAAACTTAAAGGGGATCCAAATAGAGAAAGATGAAGTAAAACTCTCCCTCTTTGCAGATGACATGATCTTGTATTTAAAGAACTCCATGACTCCACTCCCAAGTTACTTGAGCTGATCAGAAATTTTGGCAAACTAGCAGAGTATAAAATTAACCCTCGGAAATCAATGACTTTCCTGTATTCCAATAACAATAAGAGTGTGACTGCAATTAGGAAAGCAACCCCTTTTTAATAGCCGCACAAAAAAATAAAATACCTAGGAGTTAACTTAAGAGGTGAAGGACCTCTGTGATGGAAACTTTAAAAACCTGAAAAAGAAAATGAAAGCAGAACTAAGGAAGTGGGAAACCTCCCATGCTCATGAATTGGGAGGATTAACATCATGAAAATGGCAATACTGCCAAAAGCTATATCCAAATAAAATGTGATACCTATCAATATCCCAATCTCACTCTTAAATGAAATAGAAGAAGCAATCCAAAAATTATTATGGAAGAATAAAAGACCCCGAATAGCACAGAGGGTTTTTTGTGATTCTCATTTTGTATTACCACTTTGATTCTACAAAGTCATCTATGGATTTTAACTTCCTTCCCTCCCTTTGGATAAAGCTCACAATAACCCTGCCTCTAGCTCCCAAAACACTTATATCTTAGGTCTGAAAAATTGTTCCTAGATAGTGAATTACTTAATTGTATTTTGAACGTATAAAACATGCATAAAAATAGCACATTTTGATCTCATGATAAAAGAGCCTTTTCCCCTCTCAAATTTATTTCCTGAAAGGCAGTTTTAGAGAGAATCTGTTTTCATTTTTAGATGAAAGGCTTGTAGGAAACTATGTTCATAATCTGGCTCCTCCTCCTGTACCTCAAAACCTAAAACACAAATTTCACAACCCATTTACAGGAAACAACACAAAAACCAAACACTGAGAATGCTCAGATGCAGAACGTTTTACAAAACCCAGAATATAACTTTGCTGTCTGAAGGAGAGGCTCTCTGAATAAATTAACAAACAAACCCAAAAGAGCAGCCAGGAGTATCAGACGTGAGTGTTCCTGGCTACTACTCCATCGACCAGGAGCGTGGAAGGGCTTCCTGAGCCTGCTGGAGAGTGCGTGGAGAAAAGTTTCCTTGCCAGTCTGAATACAACAGTTGGCATCACCCCTCCTGGGCCTGTCTTTCTTGTCTTCTCCCCACAGCGGAGCAGAATCATCCCTTGCTCCATGAAGGATAAATACTGTACAAGCTGATCCACAGAGTGGCTTCTATTCAGTCTGCACTCCTTCCTAGGTGGGCGGTCCCTGCCCCATGGTGTGTGTGTGCTCCCAGGGGCTGATCCTCATAGCCCATGCCCACGGGGCAGGCAGGTGCTAGATGTGAGTCATTCACACAGAAGCTACGGGGTTGCTGCCCTAGCCCAACAGCAGGTGTACCCTGATCTTCTCCCACAGTCCCAGGAGACGTGCCCACAAGGGTCCGATTTAGACAGACTGCCACTAGGATCCTACTTCACCAGAGGGATCAGCATGCCAGATGAAGTGGCTGCCACCTGAATTACTACTTATTTTATGGAGCAGTTTTAAACAAAGTGATACACATTACTGTATGATATATAATGCTATATCCTTGAGTCTCTAGTCCAAAATCATTGAACTTGATACTAACAAAAATGGATTTTATTGTTTGCATTTATAAGGCCATAATGGCAAACTGAAATAAAAGCACAACAAAACTCTTATCCATAACACATGATTAAATCTGAGAATTTGAAAAAAATTGTATGTAATTAGTGCAAATGAAGTTATACTAGAATAGTAAAACACACACAAAATATTTATTAGTTACATTCAAAAGTAAAATAAGTAATTACAGAAAGAATTACTACTAGATAAAAAATATTACAATGGTTTAACAGGTTGAAGTGATATAGGTTAAATATTTGGTTTTTATAAAATTATTTAAATTTCCCAGTTCTGTTTATCTCAGTGAAGGAAAATGTTAGAAAGTAGAAATTATATGTGGCACCTCTTGCTTCCAGTACCACAAAGGGGAGTGGCACTTAATAATGGGAGTCCTGGGATGACACCCACACCCAGCCCATGTAGACCCATCAGAGGTCCCTGTGGTGACCCTGAGGGGGTCCAGGACATCACATTGCTGCTGCAGCAGGTGCAGCACTTGTTGTGGTGGGCTGCGGCCAACAAGGCTCCATCAGTGACCAGATCAAGCAAACCAGCCTCAGGGGCCAAAGCCAGGAGGGAAGGCAAGGCAGACCCCAAGTCCTGCCTCCCATCTGTGTGGACTACACTGCCAAGGCCAGACCCATTTCTCTGCTTTGGAGCACAACAAGGGTAGGGAGTGAGCCTCCAAAAGGAGCATCCCCAGAATGGCACCCAGATCTGGGCACATGCAGACCAAAAGGACGAAGGAGGAGGCTACACAGCAAACCCAAAGGGCTTCAGGCCCCTGGTGCTGCAGCTGGTGCATTGAAAGTCCAGACTCCTCTGGCACTGATGGGCATATGCAGGGATGGGCCCATACCCGAGTCCACAGGGACCAGAAAATGGAAGTCTGTGGGGATGCTGAAGGGGCTCCAGGGTGTTGAGCTGCGCAGCTGTCACAAGCCTGCTGGCAGAGGGGCCAGCACACAACTCCAGTCTCCAGACCACCTTAAAGACTGATGAGGTGAGAGCAGGGGTTATACCGTGCAGAAGGGACATACAAAGCAACAAAGAAATCATCTTATAAATATGTTAGAAATAATCGAGTGAAAGAAAAACATTTGAATACCCCTGCTCTCTCTGTATTTGCTGTTGGTATAATTTGTGGAGGGGAAGGGCAAAAACAAATCGTTTAAATAAGGATACAGGTGGACTAATTGCAACAATGAGAAGTACAAGTCGTTATGTCAAAAAATGAACTTTACAACTTTGGTGGTGGGGGGAGGAGGATGGGAAAGGGCTTGATAAGAAATGTACTCATTGCCCATGTAATTGTAACCCTTCTGTACGGTGTTTTCACAATAAATAAATAAATACATGACTGATAAGGTGAACCACAACTGGGCTGCTTGGCCTCAAAGGGTTGGACTGCCCGCCCAGCCTTCCTTCTCCCATGGACTGTACAGTGTACAAACATGGTGTCCCCCCACCCCACACCCATGAGGGCAGGAAGTGACCTCGGAACGGAGTCTCCCTGGGATGGCACTCTCACCTAAGACCACTGCAGACCAGTACCAGCACAGCTGGAGGAGGGGAAGGCAGCAGTGGATTCAACTCCAGCCCCACAACTGCCAGCTCCTGGGTGAAATGGAGCAACTGAGACTGGGAAGGGAGGTGGGAAGGATGGGCGGGGCTCATCTGGCAATGCTGGGGAGCATGCACAAACATCCTCTCACTGCACATCCACCACAAGGAAGGGGGCCCCACTTCTCAACGGGTGACCTGAGGAGGCACCCACACCTACAGGGACTACAGAAATTGAGGTTCATGTGGTGACTTGGAAAGGGCTCCAGGGTACAGCCTTGCTGCTGCACTGAACAACTGGCAAAAAGAAAAAGAAAAAGAAAAACATCCACTAAAACTTCTCATCAATGATAATGTATTATACTTTAAAAACAGTTTTAATTCCCTGTTGTATATTTTTGCATGGAGCCCTCTGAATTAACCAAAAATCTCCAGGATTTCCTCATGCACAGTAATACTAATAAATATAGCTTTTATTCTTTTTTTAATTAAGGGAGGTTGCATTTAGTTCCTTCCCATGTTTAATTCATGAAAAAGAAATCCTAAAGTATATCTGTCAAACACCAAACTCATGATTTCTTCTGAACGCCTCACTGAAGAAAGAGAATAAAATGACCGAACAACAGGTATCACCCATATTGTCACCGTGCTAGCTCTCTCTCTGATTAAAAATAATCCTGTCATGCACATGCAGATCACTTATGCAAAATTTTTTCCAACAATTCTTGTAGTTATATTACATTTATCTTTCTCCTTCTGTCTCCTCTCCTGCTCCTTTTCCCCAGGGTCCTGTTTCCCTCTTACATCCCTTTTCCCTTCAACTTTCTCCCTGTCCCATCCTCTTCTTCCTCCTGCTATGCCCTTCCTCCTCTCTTACACCTTTCTCCTCCTTTCCTTTCCTCTTTCTCCTATACTTTCACTTTCTTCTACTTCTTCTTTATGATCCTGGGGGTTGGACTCAGTGCCTTGTGCTCACTATGCCGATGCTCTGCTGCTCACTACAGGCCTCCAGTCTAGACTTCATCTCAATGACCATCTATTTCTGATTTGTTTTTAAATAGCAAAACCAACAAAGACTTTTGATTCAGGATTTAGTTCATTGTACATATTCTGTGCCATAAATATGTGCTACTTAATACATTGTGGCTAATAGGTTTTGATTATGCCTTGGGGTTCAGATAAACTCATCAGAAACAATGTGTTTGAAGGCAATCTAATGTGATCCTATGTTACTCCCAAATTAATGAACTGGTTACTTTGTATCTTGCACAAGTACTTCTATATTGTTCCCAGATTAATGAACTGTCACTTTGTGGTAGCACCCACAGTAACACTAATCCAAGGATTGCTGGGGATCAGAAGATTAAGTCCAGACAGGAAAATCCATGTGATATGTATCTCTAATTAACTGCTAAAAAGCCAGAAGAAGACCTGTGGCTAAGTGGTTTAGTGCCATCCTTGCACTGAATAAGATGATGACAGGACCCAGGCCTGAGTTGAAGACCTGTGGTGGGTGCACGCACACACACATACACACACACACACACACACACACACACACACACACACACACACACACACACACACACACACACACACACACAATTTCCCAACTAGAGCAAGTAGAATATCTGTTTTTCTGATAAGATGTCTGAGTTTCTGTCCCATGTGTTTGTATATTTTTGAAAGCTGTATCATCAACTTACCTAATTTTAATAAATGACACCTTGTTCACTATTATTTACTCCTGGTTTGAAAATATTTTAAGACACATTTTTATGTAGAAAATTGAGTTTGTTCCCCAAATTGTGACTGTCTTGGTTTGTAAAAATGAAAGAATTGTGCCTTTAATTCATTAGTTCATAAATTAGAAAAGTAACCATAACCCTAGAACCAATTGCCTTTGGATTCTTAAAGCCACACAAATATATTAGTTTTTATTTATCCTATCTTTGATTCAACTCATCTTTCTCAAAATAGTTTTTAGTTTTACTTAAATATCCTGCCATTTTTCTAACCCGAACCCTAACTGGAACATTCAGGCTAACCCTCACACTAATCATACCCTAATACTTCTATTATGTACAGTTTCTTATTTCACATTCATCCTAATTGTAACTTTACTTGTTTTTCAAAAATTTGCTTTCAATTTGACCCTAAATTTTCCATTTTCCTAATGCTAACATTACACCCATCTAGAACGGAAACCTAATTTTCACCCTAATGATAGTCCAATTCTAATGTTTAAGAAAAATATTCTAGTTTTTATTCATTCTAGTGAATGCTCCAGTTTGCACTATGGAAATGAATTTCAATTTGCCCTAATTCCCACAAATTTCCTGACTCTACATCTGAAGTTATCTTGTTCCCTAACATGAATCATTATATTATGTGTCCTCAAATTCTCACATCAGGAAAAATATGGTAGTTTCCCTTGATCTTACCTGTTCATGAACCCCTGTACCCTAAAACAGTTTCAGATTTACTCATCATCTAGTCCATTACTTAACACTAACTCTCAACTGAAATCTGGCTGGAAAACTCTCATTAATCATTACAAGAATGATCACTGCGAAATAAATATAATGATAATGCTCTAGTTACTATTCAATCTCACATTTTTTGCTTCCACTTGTTAGTGAAAACTCAATTTCATACTAAAAATATTCCTATTCATAACACTAATCATAATCAGAACAAAATACTGACCCTAATCTTAATATAAGTTATATGTCAATACTAACACTAACACAAGTAAACTAATTTTCACTCATGCTGACTTGATTCAAATAAGCCTTCCAAACATAGGTTACAATTTTTTCCCAATATCTTAGACATTTTCTAACCCTAAACTTAACCTTAACTGGAACAATGAGAATAACTATAAGCCTAATTGTAAGTAGATTCTAATATAGCAATACTCTAGTTCACATTCATTCTAACTCTTACCAGGCTTATTCTAAAATTTACCTTCAATTTGAGCCTCATTCTTTTTCTCCTTCACTCTAACCCTAATCATGGCTGTAATCCTAACCATAAACTTGACCCTAATGGTATCCCAATTATAAAATTTATGAAAATCCCTCATTTTGTGTGATCCTAAATGAAATTGACTTGTAATTCTTGAAATAAATTGCAGGTTTTCCTAAACCCTACAGATTTCTCACTCTTAACTCTGAATCTATCTTGTTCCATAACAGGAATCATAATACCCATTTGATCTCAAATCCTGATATTATGAAATAGAATATATTTCCATGATTGTAACATTTCCTGAATTCCTAGAACCTAAAATAAGTTCAGATTTATTTAACATTTAACCCATTCCTTTTTTTTTTCTTTTTGTTGGTCATGGGGCTTGATCTCTGGGCCTGGGCATGATCCCTGAGCTCTAGGCATGGACACGATCCCTGAGTTCTTTAGCTCAAGGTGTGCACTTTATCACTTGAGCCACAGCACAACTTTCAGGTTTTCTGGTGGTTAATTGGAGATCAGAGTCTCACAGATGCTCCTGCCTGGACTGGCTTTGAACTGCAATCCTCAGAAATCACCTTCCAGGAATGGGAGTCCAGGGAAACTGTAACCAATCAACTAAGTGATTTGAGAATAAACACTGAACACAAATTAAGGAAGTAAAGAAGTTCATACAAGATCTAAAACAAAGCCCCAACAAAGAAATTGAAGCCATCAAAGCCAAACACTTATAAGGAAAAGAAATGAAAAACAAAGTAGAAAGTCTTGATAGTAAGTTAGACCATGCAGAAGATCGAATCTCGTGGATTGAAGACAGCCTAGATATTATAGAGAAAGAATATTCAACCATCCAAGACAAATCCAAGAAATATGGTAGATCTATTCAACATTTTGAAGACACCATCAGAAGGCCTAATCTGAGGATAATGGTTGTAGAGTAGCACCTAGAGACAGAAGTTAATGGTCTAGGAAATTTGTTTAATAGAATCTTAGCAGAGAACTTCCCAAACATGCAAAAAGATAGGCCTATTCAGACACAAGAAGCTTTTAGAACTCAAAATAGACCAGACCAAAACAGGACATCCCACCATCATGTTATAATCTGCACAGGATCAATTCAGACCAAGGAAAAGATCCTTAAAGCTGTCAAGGAGAAAAGATCAATCACCTATAAAGGGAAACTAATTAGAATCACCTCAGATTTCTCAGCAGAGACAATCAAAGCAAGAAGAGCCTGGAATGATGTATGTCATACCCTAAAGACAAACAACTATCAACCAAGAATACTGTATCCAGCTAAACTCTCCTTCATAACCTCAGGTCAAATAAAAACCTTCCATAGCAAAGAAAAACTGAAACAATACATCTCCACCAAACCAGCCCTACAAAAGTTTTTTAAACATGTCCTATACATAGAAGACCACAATAAAGGCCAAGAAACCTCACCCAAACTGAGAATCCAAGAGCCATAGGAAGAACCTAGTTGCTGCAGCCCCCAAGAAGGTGGATTAAATGGCAGGAACTCCCAAATACCTCTCAGTCCTATCTCTCAACATTAACAGACTTAATTCTCCAATTAAGCAACATAGACTGTCTAGTTGGATTAAAAAGCAAGATCCTTCTATCTGCTGCCTTCAGCAGTCACATCTTGCCCATAAAAGCAAACACATTTTCAATGTGAAAGGCTGGAACAAAATCTACCAAGCAAATGGCCCCCATAAACGGACAGGAGTTGCAATACTAATATCAGATAAAATAGACTTCAAATTAAAATTAGTGAGAAGAGATAAAGAAGGTCGCTACATACTAATTAAGGGATCTCTCCTTCAGGAGGATATTACAATTCTAAATCTCCATAAGCAAACAACAGAGCACACAAATTTATCCAAGAAACACTACTTTAACTCAAATCCCACATAGATCCAAAGACATTAATTGTTTCGGACTTTAACACACCACTCTCTCCACTAGATAGATCAACTCCGCAAAAACTCAATAGAGAAACCGCAGATCTGAACAACTGCATAGCTCAACCAGATTTAACAGACATCTACCAAATATTTCACTCAGCAGCATCAGAATACACCTGGGTTTACATGGGACTCAGTGTCAGGTGAGCCTACACCACTTGGCTAACTTCCCCATGTACCATGCGTATTGTAGGCAGTGTGATGTCAGTGGACCACATTTTCAGGGTGTGAAAAGTCTGACATTCTTAATGCATATCTGTAATGTAGTGCAGCAGAAACTAGGAAAATATTGCTTGGCATTCTGGTTTGGTTTGAGAATAAGACTTACAAAGCTAAATATTGTGGTGCATGCCTATAATCTCAGCACTCAAGAAACTGAAACAAGAAGATCACATGGAATATACAGAGACTCTGTGTTCAAACAAAAGGAGGGTAGACAATAATGGAAAGGGTAACACTGATCAACATGCATTGTCCACATGAAATAAAATGAAAATCTCTTTAAAACTATTTAAAGAGATAGTATTTATTATTTATTTTACAATTATTATTTATTTTTATTATTTGCTTATTTGTTACAAATAAACTGCTGATGGCTCACACTTGCAATTCTAGATAGTCAGGAAGCTGAGACATGATGATCCCAATTGACTTTTGGGGGATGGTAACTTGAGGTAAAACTCTCATGGACTTTCTGGCCCAGGCCGTTTGAATCTTGACCCTCAGATCTCAGACTTCTAAGTAATTAAGGTTACAGGGGTGAACCTCCAGCTCCAGGCTTCCAAGTGACTCTTATCTCCAAATAACCACAAAAATGCCAAATGTGGCTCAAGTGATTGAACACCAGGCTTCAGTGAAAAAAATCTCAAGGGACAATACCCAGGCCTCAAGTTCAATTCCCATGAACAACAACAACAGAAATGAAAGAATCATCAATAGAATATGCAATCACTGTTGTTGTTGGTACCCTGTGCTTACATGGTAAATATCAGTAATTTTTCAATGATCTCTTTGTGCATCAAACTATTAAAATCATCTTTGCCATACATCCTGACTCCACATGAGGCAAAAAGATCTAACAAAGATGAAATAAAGATCCTGTGATCATTACTCAGACCAGTTCTCCCCACATTCTGGTGGCTGTTGGTGACTGTGGGAAGAGGCTTTTTTTCTGAACAGACAATGTCCACAGATGCACAGTGAGGTCCCTCAAAAGCTAGCAGAAGGCATGCACCTATTCCCATCCTCAATCACTGTAAGCATGGTGGGACTCATTTTCTGAGAAGCTTTCACACTACTGCTGTGTGTAGAATACAGTCATCAAACTGGAAATGAGTTAATATTGATACTAAAGCTAACTCTCAGCATCTATTATTGCATCCCAGAAGGAGGTGATGCACAGAGATATGTGCATGTGTGTGTGGAAGTACACACCTGTGTGAACAGCAGTATTGGGATTTAAACTGAGTCTCACACTCTCACTTGGCTTTTTCACTCAAGTATAGCACTTGGTGCTATACTTCTCAGGCCAAAGTTTCACTGACTTGTTTTTTTTTTTTTTTGTTAGTTAACTGGAAATATGAGTCTTGGAACTATTCTGCCCAGATTTTTCTGCAAACCCTAGATCTGAGCCTTCTGAGTATTTAGAATTATAGGTGTGAGACACTTGTTGCCAGCTCCAACTACTATCCAAGGAGACACATGGCTTTATTGATACAGCTGGTTGGCCTTGGTTTATGATTAGTGGAGATTGGAGTTGGAACTCCAGCCTTTCCTAGGGTCTGAGTTGGTAATTCTAGGCATCTTGTCACCACTCCTCAGACAGAATTGCCTTTAGCCTTTAGCCATCTTGTCACAGAATTGAGAGGTAACTGCCAAGTCTCCTGGAATTCAGGGCCAATGCAAGGGATATCTGTTGGTTCTGAGTAACCAGGGCTGCCGTTTCCATGGCGTTTCAGGCTTCCAGATTTGCCTGCTAGATCACTGTGCTTCCTATGCTTCCAGCACCTTTCACTCACAAGGACTAGGGCAGGCCCAGGACTCTTCTTTGAGGTGCCATGTTTGTTTATTGGGTGAAGAATATGAATGTAAGAATAAGCATACTCACTCAATCCAGGGCATAGAAAGCTGTTCACAGGCTTTCAGGATTTCAGCTTGACCATTCTGGGGTTGACTCCCACTGCCTCTACCTTGAAACATCCTCTTCAGAACCTAGATCAAGAGGGTCCATAAGGGGCCTGCATTGCATCTCAACACTGCCTAGCTGCTTTCCTGATAAGCTGCTCCTCCTGCACTCCTCCTGCTATGTGTGATGAAGGGGGCCAGAAAATCTATACCAAAATAATCCTGCTATAGCATGTGGGGTCAAAGTTCATAGGGCATAGAAACATTTTCCTGGGTTTTCATACTCAGGAAAATGAGTGATTATTCTCTTTTTTGATTGGTTTTGTTTTTCATTATTTCTGGATGCTGTATATGTAAACACAGACTGGTTCAAATGTGCTCTTTGAACAATGTCTTAATTTGATAAGCAGACATCTCACAATAAGTCAAATACCCAATAGCCCCATTTGTGAAAGGTCTTCTCTTCTCCAAAACCTTCAAGAAGATGCCAGAAAGACAAGAAGATATTTTTGTAACCCTTCTCTTTGATCCATGTGTGAACACAAAGTGTGGATCCAAAGTGTGGATCAAAGTGTGGTAGAGCAACAGTCTTGACCAAAAAAGCTCAGGGAGAGCACCTAGACCCTGAGTTCAAGCCCTTGGAACAAAACAAAAGCAAAAGAAAACAATCCACAATATGTATGAGATATATGGATATACCTGTATTATACCATAACTATGCTGTAAAAATAAACCTATTAGAAAATTTAAATTTGTTTTCTTTTGTAGCTCAGTACCAGAAGCTCAGGACTATAATACTACTTACTCAAGAGACACTTCTCATCAATTCACCAGGAAAAAGCTGGGAGTGAAAGTGTTGCTCAAGTGGCAGAGTGCCCGCCACAAAACTAAAAGCTAAAACAAAAAGCTTGAGCCCTGTATTTAAACAGAATACTGGACCAAAACATTTCTTTTGTGTCCCTGTCTACCTTCTATCTTTCTAGAGTGAACTGAATCAATACTGTTTCATTTTTACCAGAGAAAAAAATGGCTCTGAAAATGGTGCTGGGAAAACTAGATATTCACCTTGAGAAGATTGAAACTCAGTTGCTATCTCTTACGCCATACCACCTACACACACACACACACACACACACACACACACACATTAATTCAATTTAATCAAAAGATCAGTGCTAGAGAACCTGCTATTGATTACATGTAAGACTCAGATTAGCCCCTTCCAAGTCAAATCTCTGGGGCTAGGGAGTGAACTCCAGGCCAGACACACACTAGGCAATGCTCTAACATTTGAACTGTGCCTCTATCCCTTTTTTATTTAATATTTTTGAGGGGGTCTTACTACCTTGATTCAAAGTGCCATTGAATGTATAATATCCTTGCACTGTTCCCCAAAAGCCCAAATTACAGCATCTGCCAACATTTCCAGTTTTTCTCATTTTTTTTCCTACCTTCCACACACATAATCTCACTTCAGAAGATACTTTTCTCAGGTATTTGTTCTGATGAAAAACTGACTACTTGCTGGGTGCTAGTGGCTCACGCCTCTAATCCTAGCTACTCAGGAGGCTGAGATCTAAGGATCACAGTTCAAAGCCAGCCCGGCAGAAAAGTCAGTGAGACTCTTATCTCAAATTAACCACTAGAAAACCGGAAGTGGTGCTGTGGCTCAAGCAGTAGAATGTTCGCCTTGAGCTGAAGAGCACGGGATAGTGCCCAAGTCCAGAGTTCAAGCCCCACGACTGACAAAAAGCAAACAAAAAACCTGACTACATGCAACCCAGTTAATATGCAGCAATCCCTTGTATTTGATGCACTGACATTTTATAATCTAAAAAGAAAACAAAAAATTCCACTTAAAGTTCTATGAGGGCAGAGTGAGAAAGGTGAGGGGCCCTGGGATTAGACATGTGGAACTCCTGACCTAAGTGGGAGAGTAAGCACCTTCCCCACATCAGGACCTTCATGACACCAAATCTGCACCTTTGGGCCTCTGTCAGTGTCCACAATGACTACCCCACTCGTATCTGCCACCATTTTCAACTTGAGAGAAGCTTTATGCAAGGTTTGGTTGACAAGATGCTCAATGACAGAGCTCCCAGAGAAGGGGCTGCTTGCTGGACAGGAAGGCAGTGGTCTCTCCTGCTGCTGAGGTGTTTCCCTTGGAGGCACTTGGCCAACACCCTGCCCAGCACCAACTTCCACCAGAGCTAGGTCATCAGCAACCTGAAGGGTGAGCCAGTCCCAGTCTTGTACTCTAAGGACAGCAGCTTCAGAGACTGCTCTTTCTCACAGGTGCTGAGCAGCTGCTGCCCAATCAGAAGCAGACCAAAAGAGGCAGGTCAACTCCAGGCGCTATAAGACCTAGCTGTTCCTCCAATTTGAAGAAAACACCTATAGAGACAAGTGTCACTTCATGCACAGCATCCACAAGCTCCACAGTCTAGCCTGCCATCCCAAGTGCAAGATCTAGCTGGGTTGCACCTTCCATGTCACCAACCTTTGCCTCTATGAGCTCTGCTGCCACTTCATCCACAAAACCAAGGAACGCAGAGCCCTGGCCAGGACCTTTCTGCAGACCTTCCCTATCTCCAGGATAGCTTTAGCTTTGCTGGATTTTCCAGTGCCAATGAGACTGCTGCCACCACTGGATTGCTAGATAGCCCCACGTCCATCATCCCAACACCCATCCTGATTGCCGATGACCTCCTGGGCTCATCCAACCTTCCTGATGGCACCAATAACCCCTTCACCTTCTAGAGCCAGGTATTTGTTCTTTACCTCTTTCATGGGGCTGCCTTTCATGTCTACCCCACCACCTTCCTATTCTGATCCATGTCTGAGTTCTCTCACATGTTTGATTGTCATGCCACCCCTCAGGATTCTCTCTTGGGTCAAGGCTACCTGTGCAGTGCAGCAGGAGCCATGCTGGGTCAGATTCCCCCATCTTGGACAATTCAGGAGACCTGCCCATTTTCAGCAAACTTTCCATCTCATATGACTAAAGCACCAGGTTAAGGAGGGACACCCCCAATCCATTCCTTCTACTCCCCTTCCTCCTGCACCACATCCTAGATCTAATTAATCACCAAAAATCCTGGAAGTGACCTGTATCTCAAGTGGTACAGTACTAGCTTCATGTTAAATGAAGCTCAAGGATAGCTTCTATCCTGAATTCAAGCACCAAGACCACCACAGAACATCAACAATAAAAAGATGAGTGATTTGGAAATGGAAAAAGGCCTTTATAGTCAAGTAGATCCACTGAAATGGAAAAAAAATAACCCTGTCTTATGACTAAAGGACTCAATATTGTACTTTATTTTACTTTTTATCAGTTGTGGAGCTTTAGTCATGGCCTGGGCAACGTCCCAGAACTTTTTTGCTCAAGACTAGCACTCTACTTCTTTAAGCAACAGCTATACATCTGGTTAAGGGGGTGGTTAATTAGAGTAAGAATATCACAGACTTTCTTGCTCAGGCTGGCTTTGAACTATGATCCTCAGATCTCAGCCTCCTAGAAGCTAGGATAACAATTTTGAGTCACCAGTGCCCAGCTAGGACTTAATATTTCTAAAAGAGGGCTGGGAAGTTGGCTCAGTGGTAGAGCGCTTGGGTTGCATGCCTGTGGCCCTGGGTTCGATTCCTCAGCACCACAAAAGCAAAAAGAAAAAGCCGGAAGTGGCGCTATGGCTCAAGTGGTAGCGCACTAGCCTTTAGCTGAAGAGCTGAGGGACAGCGCCCAGGCCCAGAATTCAGGCCCCAAGACTGGACCAAAAAAAAAAAAATTCTAAAAGAGCAGTACTTTTCAAATTGCCTTTGCATTCAAAATGCCCCCTTACAAGATTGTGACCTAGGTTTAAATTAATTGCAAAATTCATTCTAAAATGTGTACGGGACTATAAGAAATCCTAAACAAACTAATTGGATACTGCAAAAACAAGAGGAAGTTAAGTAGGGGAGGATGACTCACATCTGTGATCTTTGCTACTCAGAAAGAAGAGATCTGAGGACGGTAATTCAAAACCAACCTGAGGAAGAAAAACCTTTCCAAAAATTATTTCCAAAAGAAAAAAAACAACAACAACAAATATCCAAAATTGGAGCTATGAACATGAGAAAAAACTGTTCAAGGACAGTATTGACATGTACTTTTCCTTTTTCCTTTATATGTTTTTCCTTAGTTTAAAATTGCCATTGTCAAAATTTTGTTTCTTTGATATATTTATCTTTCATGCCACCAATGGAGTTTGAACTCAGGACCTTGCTCTCTTGCTTATTTTTTTGTTCAACGCTTGTACATAGAACTTTAGCTACACCTCTAGTTCCTGACTTTTACTGATTCATTGAATAAGGGTCTTTAAGATTTGTCTGCAGGTGCTGCTTTGAACCTCCATCTTTAGAATATGCCACTTTAGAAGCTAGAGGTAGTGAGATGGTCCATGACACCTGGCAAGTCATTTTCCATTTATGCAAGTCTTCTTTCTCCTAATTATGATGTATTTTATGTCAGTGTTCATATTTCTTATGTACTTTTTTCCAAAATTTTTAGTGTGATTGATTGCATAATTTCACAAATTTCAAAGTATTTGGGGATAGTGATGCTTAGTTAAAGTTACAAACACATTCTAACACTCATGGGGCAAATTGCCTATCATGGTCCATAAAGTTTATGAGTTCTATGGGCTTTGACTATACAGTTATTTCTTCCATATTGAGTGATATTTACATTACTTTCTTCTTGCAGAGTGTCAGCTGTTCTCTCTTTCCCACTCATTTCCTCCCTCCCAACGCTGCCTTTAAGTTGCTTGGTTTGTTTTGATCAATGTCCAGTGCAGCTGATGGGTCTCACTGTTGTATGTTTTCCCGTTTCCCTCTAGTTCTGTGTCCTCCTCCTAGTTTCCCTCTGATGTTCACATATATACCATATGTGGTCAGCGGCATGGGGTCATTTAGTAATGATTGGACTAGATGAGTGGGAGTCTTTTGTTTCTCGTCTTGTTTACTTTGTTGTATTACCTTATGTTCTGGATTTAACATCCACTTATCAGGGAGACCATGTGCCATTTGTCTCTTTCTTCTTGGTTTACCTCACTCAACATGATTTCTTCTAGTTCTATCCATTTCCCTGTGAATGCCATTATTTTGTTCTTTCTAATGGCAGCATAATATTCCATTGTATATAAATACAATTTTTTGATCCATTCATCTGTAGTGAGAGCATCTGGGTTGTTTCCATATCCTGGCTATTGTGAACAGTGCTGCAATAAACATGGAGGTGCACGTGTCCTTGTATCATGGTTCCTGTTGTTCAGGATAGATGCCTAGGAGTAGTATGGCTGGCTCATAGGAGAGGTCAATATTTAGCTTTCTGAGACCCTCCAAACTGCTTTCCAAAGTGGTTTGTATAAGTGTACATTCCCACCAGCAGTGCAATAGGGTTCCTCCTTCTCTGCATCCCCTCCAGCATTTGTCGTTGGCTGACTTTAGGATGTGGGCCATTCTGACTGGGGTAAGGTGGTATCTCAAGGTTGTCTTTATTTGCATTTCCTTTATAACCAGGGATGGTGAACATTTCCTCATGTGTTTCTTTGCCATTTTTTATCTCTACTTCTGAGAAGTCTCTCTTTACTTCCCTTGTACATTTAGTAATTGATTTGTTGGGTTTGGGAGGGATTAGTTTCTTGAGTTCCCTGTACATACTGGATATTATCTCCTTGTCTGATATATTGCTGCTAAATATTTTTTCCCGTTAGTTGGTTTTGTTTCTAGTTCGGTTGCTATAGCTTTAGCTGTGCAGAAGCTTTTTTATTTTAAGGTAGTCCCATTTGTTGAGTCTTTCTCAATTTGTTGTGACCCTGGAACTCTGTTCAGGAAGTTCCTGCCTGTGCCTATAAGTTCAAGTGTCTCTCCTACTCTGTCCTGCAGTAGTTTCAGGGATTAAGGATTGATGTTAATCCATTTTGAGTTGATGTTAGTGCATGGTGACAGGCTGGAGTCCACTTTTATTTTTTTGCATGTGGCCGCCCAGTTTTCCCAGCACCAGCACCAGTAGTTGAAGAGGCTGTGCTTCTTCCACTGTATGTCTTTGGCTCCTTTGTCAAATATTAGCTGACTATAGGCATGTAGTTTTATTTCTGGATCTTCTATTCTATTCCCTTGGTCTTCGGGGGTCTGGTTTTTTTTTTGGGGGGGGGGGTCCAGTCGTGGGGCCTGAACTCTGGGCCTGGGTGCTGTCCCTCAGCTCTCCAGCTCAAGGCTAGCGCTCTACCACTTGAGCCATAACGCCACTTCTGGCTTTTTTCTTTTTGCTTATGTGGTGCTGAGGAATCGAACCCAGGGCCTCAGGTGTGGAGCACATGGGCAGCAAATATGGCGCTGGGAGGGGGCTGAGTGGGCAGTGCCTAATTTACTGTAGAGCACATGGCCAGCCAAGATGGCTCTGGGAGGTGGTTGAGTGGGCAGACCCCAATTGATCTTCTGATCAGTGCCTAACCAGCCCATGAAGGCTCAGGTGAATGATAGGGTGTGACCTTGACAGTGATTGGTTCCTCTTCCTCCCTTACCATGCCACCCACCCTTGTTGTCTTTAAAAGGGGCTGCTCTCTGTTAATAAACGAGTTTTTCTACCTGCTGGATTTGGCTCCCCGCTGTGTCTGATTGTCTCCTGGGCTGAGGGAGGCTAGGGAACGGGCGAGCCCCGCACTTACCTTTCCTCGGACCCCGTCCGTCTTTTGTGGGACGGACGAAGACCCAACACTCAGGCATGCAAGGCAAGTGCTCTACCACTGAGCCACCTTCCCAGCCCCTCGGGGGTCTGTTTTTGTGAAAGTACCATGCTGTCTTTGTCATTATGGCTCTATAGTACAGTTTGAAGTCTGGCATCGAGATCCCTCGCATGTTGTCTTTTTTGCCTAGAATTATTTTGGCTATACTAGTTCTTTTGATGTCCCATATGAATTTTTGGACTGTTTTCTGTATTTCAGCAATGTACATCATTGGGATTTTAATAGGAATTGCATTAAATTTGTATATTAATTTTGGCATTTTTCACTACATTAAGTCTGCCTGTCCAAGAACATGGAAGGTCTTTCCACTTTCTGGTGTCCTCTATAATTTCTTTCTTTAAGTTTTTACAGTTTTCATTAAATAGCTCTTTTGCATCTTTGGTTAGACTAATTCCTAAATATTTTATTTGGGGGGGGGTATTGTGAATGAGGCTGTTTCCTTGATTTCCCTTCCTGCTTCTACATTGTTTGTGTACAGAAAGGCAACTGATTTTTGTGGGTTGATTTTGTATCCTGCTACTTTGCTGAATTAGTTTATAAGTTGTAAGAGCTTGAGTGTGAAGTTTTTGGGATCATGGAGGTATAGTATCCTGTCATCTGCCCAAAGAGATAATTTAACTTCTTCCTTCCCTATGCGGATCCCTTTAATGTCTTTTTCTTGCCTTATTGCTCTGGTTAAGGTTTCCAGAAGTATATTGAAGAAGAGTGGAGAAAGTGGGAATCCTTGCCTTGTTCCTGATTTTAGGAGAATTGGTTGTTTTTCCCATTAAGTATAATATTGGCTGTTGGTCTGTCATATATGGCTTTTATTGTTTTAAGGAATGTTCCTTCTATTCCTATTTTTCCCAGAGCTTTTAACATGAATATTGTCTCTTATCAAAAGCTTTTTTTCTGCATCAATGGAGATAATCATGTGGCTCTTGACCTTGGGTCTGTTGGTATAATGGATTACATTTATTACATTATGTAGGTTAAACCATCCATGCATCTCTGAGATGAAGCCTACTTGGCCATGATGTATGTTTTTTTATATTTTTCTGGATTCTGTTGGATAGAATTTTGTTAATGATCTTTGTGTCTGTGTTCATCAAGAAGATTGGTCTGTAGTTTTTTGTTGTTTCTGTTGTTGTTGGGTCTTTGCTTGGGTTGGGGATGAGTGTGATATTGGCATCGTAGAATGAGTTTTGGATAGCTCCCTCTTTTTCTATTTCATGGAAGAGGCTGAGGAGTATGGGTTTTAGTTCCTCTTTAAAAGTCTTACAGAATTCCGTAGTGAATGCATCTTGTCCTGGGCTTTTCCTTGTTGGAAAACTTCTGATTGCTTCCTTTATCTCATTGTAAGATATTGGCTTTTTTAATTGATTGGTTCTTTGCTCAGTTTGGGTAACTTGTATTTCTCTAAAAATGCATCCATTTCTTTTTTTTAAATTTTTTATTGTGAAAATACTGTACAGATGGGTTACAATTACATGGGCAAGATAATGAGTACATTTCTTATCAAGCATTGTAGCCTCCTCCTTTGTTTCCCCTTCCCATCCCTTCCCATCCTCCCCCCACCCCCCCGACCCCTCGCTTAAATCATCTTATCTGGTCATATGTACATAGCTTTTGACCTTTTCTGCTTGTCCCAGACATATACTAGTTATTGCAAATAAGGGAAACCATAGGACCTATGTTTCTTTGGCCTGGCTTAATTCAATTAATATAAGTTTTTCCAAGTCTTTGCATTTCCTAACAAATGGGGTGATGTCATTCTTTCTGATGGAGACATAGAATTCCATCTATATCTATATCTATCTATCTATCTATCTACCTATCTATCTATCTATCTATCTATCTATCTATCTATCTATATCACATAAAAATGCATCCATTTCTGATAGGTTTTCTTTCTTTAGAGAGTATGGATTCTGGATATAGTTCTTTAGAATTGCTTGGATGTCTTAGGTATTTGTTGTGATTTTTCCCGTGGCATCCCTGATCTTGTTAATTTGGGTTTCCTCTCTTAATTAATCTTGCCAAAGGTCCATCAATTTTATGTATTTTTTTTCAAAAAAACCAGCTTTTTGTTTTATTAATTTTATTTATAATTTTCTTAATCTCTATCTCGTTAATTTCAGCTCTTAATTTGGTAATCTGGTTCCGTCTAGTAACTTTAGGTTCCACTTTTTTCATGTTTTTCTAGAAGTTTACAACATGGGATTATTTACTTAGTCCATCTCTATTTTCTTCATGTGGACACTGAGGGGAATAAATTTGCCCCCTCAGGAATGCTTTTGCTGTGTCCCACAGGTTTCTTGATGTGTATTCATTTTCATTGAATTGTGGGATCCTATGTATCTTGTTAAATATTTTCTCCCTAAACTAGGTTTTTGATGTTCTTTAGGGTGAAATTTTCTTAGATGTTTGCATGAAGCACAATGGATGCGTATTGATACTTGAATTCACTGTTGGAAGAGAGTCCCATGTACCACTACATTTACTCTGGCATTTGTCCCAATTGACAGATTATGAGCTTGAGGATCAAGGAGGAACACCTTTCTAGGATGTCTGGTCTGCTATGTCCTAGAGCTAGTGTAGGGACCCTATCACCATATAGAGACATGGCCTGGATTTTTGCCACTGCCTATGCATTTAATAGTTGCCTCTACATTCAGTAGATTCTCTTGTACAGCTACAGGTGTTTCAACCCACTCAGGACCCATGTGCCTGGGTCATCAGATTATAGGAAGAAAAAAATCCACAGTATATAAGATTCAAGAATTGTACAACATAAATATTGACATTTTAATAGAGTTAGAAGAGTAAATAAAATAAACATTTTATATCAATCATGACAAAAAGTAAAATAGATATTTTCCCAGGGAGGGGAGAAGGAACCTATAACACTAGATCTTCCTATAAGTTGCCTATAAGCAGAAATGCTAGGTCAGGGTAGTCAAAGGAATCTACCACCTCATTACAGGAAGGCTTTTCTTCCTGAGTTGAGGGAGGGACATATTCTAATTTCTCCATTGGAGATTCGTTTTCCTGCAGCAGATATTCTGTGAGGACAGACTCCCTTTCCTCAACTGAATTAAGCTTTCAGACATCATTTATTGGTGCTTCTGAACACAGACTGGGGAAATTTTCCTCAAACCCCACAAGTGCTGGTTTATCCTGCATGCCAAGACATGTCCTGATTTGACTCACCTGGAGCTGATCTAGGCAGACTGTGAAAGTCAAGTGAATAAATTCTGGATCTTCTTCCACTGGAGTATCTGCAGGTTCATCTGCGTCATGTGTAGGGTTCAGAACAAGTGAGACATCCACAGGACTCGAAATCTGCTTGGTCTTTTCTGCAAATAGCCTTATCTGCTCTACATTCACATTCTTTCTGGAGTTCAGTGATGACTCCAGATCTCCATCATCACCATTGGTGACGTCACTGAGGGATCTTTATTTCGAATTCAGGGAAAGCTGCTCTATGGTGATCGAAACATGAGAATGGAAATAGGTAAAGGATCCTTGTCTATAAGTTCAGGTGTAATTAAACTGCCATGAGGTTTTAATGAAGAAAGCTATTGAACTTGAGTTTGGACTGAACAGTGGTGAGAAGGTAGGGTGTTTCTAATCAGAGCCGATGCCTGAATATTTTCAAAAAAGAACAGGCATTACCTGGCAGAGAATATCCGTAAAAGGACATTTGTCTAGCTGGGTTGTACTAAGGGCTCCTGGCCAATCACCATCCTGAAAAGCCCATCCCTAGGGGCCTAGTTTCGATCACTACTCACAAAGTCTTGGCACCCTAGGAACACCCTAGCCCTTTCTCTGAATACATTATTTCACAGGCCTCCAGGATTACTACTGAAAACTTATTTACAAATGGTAAATGTGATTTCCTGGAGCCTCAGCTAGGTGAGAGCTACTGGCTCATGCCTGTAATCCTGGTTTGTCAGTAAACAGATTTCTAAAGCTCCAGTAGCTTCTGAGGGAAATGAAATGTCCTGGCTGGCCAGTCCTAAGAAATTAGCCATGGTGTGTTCTTCTTTGTCTTATGCCAAGCTTTTGTGAGAAGACCCCAGTGAAACAAAGTCTCAGATTGGAGCCAGTACTCCCAAGACTCATCCATGAGGGCTGGCTGAGCAGCCCTGGATTGAAAGAGGAGCACTCACTTTTTAAACATAATAGTCAGCACTTGCTCCATTTTCCCACAGTCTATAGTTGTATAGGAAGTTTTGAATAAAGAAGAGATCTCCTTTCTGGTGGAGAGGGACTAGGTTCATCACAAGCATCTCCAGGCCTGCCTCCAAGCTCCATACTTTACAGGGTATATCCCAGGTTGGAACCGACTCCTTTTCACACTATGGTGGTAAAAAGAATGGATCTTTCAAACATGGAATAGGGAGCACACTTCAAATTGAGTAACTGGGGGCTGGGAAGGTGGCTCAGTGGTAGAGCGCTTGCCTTGCATGCTCGAGGCCCTGGGGTCGATTCCTCAGCACCACATAAGCAAAAAGAAAAAAGCCAGAAGTGGCGCTGTGGCTCAAGTGGTAGAACGCTAGCCTTGAGCTGAAGAGCTGAGGGACAGCACCCAGGCCCAGAGTTCAGGCCCCACGACCGGACCCAAAAAAAAAAAAAAAAAAAAAACCCACAAATTGAGTAACTGTAATAGACTGGATTGAAAACTACATAGAAAGAATTATTTCAATATAGACACTTAAAAGCACACAGGAAGACGGTTCTAGTCTGAGTAGGAGGAAATCAAATAGATTTCCTATCATGATTACACCTCACCTGAGTTGCTCTGTATTTCTCTTGGTTTCTACTTGGACAAAGGCCTGAGAAACTAGATTTGGGTTCTTGGCACTGATCCAATGTCTGCAGCTTTGAGTGACGCACTCACACCTCTCTTGCCTGAGACTCGAGTCTCCTGACTTTTTTGGGGAGGGAGGGGCAGGCCGTCGTGGGGCCTGAACTCTGGGCCTGGGCGCTGTCCCTCAGCTCTTCAGCTCAAGGCTAGTGCTCTACCATTTGAGCCACAGCACCACTTACAGCTTTTTTCTTTTTGCTTATGTGGTGCTGAAGAATTGAACCCAGGGCCTCACGCATGCAAGGCAAGCACTCTACCACTGAGCCACCTTCCCAGCCCCAAGTCTCCTGACTTTTGAACACAGAATAAGAACATCTTTCTTGTTCCAGAGCCACAGGCCAAGTGAGCTCACTTGAGCAAACTTTCACAGTTTGCTATCACAGTTCCATGTTCTAATCCACTGTGAGGGAGGCAAGGTCACCTCTCAGGTTCCAATAATCTAAGCTGCTTGCTCACGTAAGACCTTCCCCAAAACAAACGAGTCTGAAATCACCACTTCCACATCACAATTTACACATATGGACATAGTAAACAGCATACCTTGTTTGTCGAATCCCCTAGGTACTGGCATGGTCTCAGCTTCAAGGAGCCATTCCTAGGTCAGATCCATGCCTTATTAGTCACTATTCCTATCACCCGGCACAAATCATTTTACTTCTCAGGGCACTCTCAGCCTGCTATGTGCTTCCTGCACATGTTTTTTTACATCTATATCTTAGGACATTATTTTGTTTCTGTATCCTAATCTTCTGTTTGCCCTTAAGGGGAGTCATCAGCAAAATATGCAAGTACCTAGAGGTGGGAAGATCAAAGAAGTATTGGTAAACAAACATTACACTCATAGATATTTTTACAGGTGTCCATTCTTGTAAGATAAAAGACTTTTTTTATTCTGTTGTCAAATATTTTATGAAGTAGGGAAGGGGAGAAGGGAAAAGGTGCTGCATTTGTTTTTATTGTTATAATGACTATTATTTTAAGAATACTACAGCATTTAAGGAATGTTATATATAAAGCTAGATAGAAAACTGCTATTTGGGGTTTTTTTACAAGCTATTTGTTTATACAGTACTTGCCTCTGAAGTCTTGGCTTCTGTGTGCCATGATCTATCCTTTTCCTTCAAGAAATACAAAAATGAATTTCACAAATTGCCGAGCTGTTGTCCAATCTCTGGATGTGAATGTAAGATACAATGTTGCTTTAGAGAGAGAGAGAGAGAGAGCATGTGTGTGTGTGTGTGTGTGTGTGTGTGTGTGTGTGTGTGTGTGTGCATGCTCACACACACATGAATGTTTTAGGCTTGTGCTCACGGTTACCTTGAGTATCTTCTGCTCAAAACTAGTGCTCTACTACGTGAGCCACAACTCCACTTCCATCTTATTGTAATTAATTGGAGATGAGAGACTCACAGAGTTTCTTTCCCAGTCTGGATTGGAACTGAATCTTCAGTTTTCAATGTCCTGTGTAGCTGGGATTATAGGTAAGAGCCACCAGAATCTGCTGAGAGATCACGAAGGTTTCAAGTTTCAGTCCAGCTTCACAAAACACTATATCCAGCAACTCTAAATCCCTACATGATGGAATATGATGGAATGAGGATAAATTAGGGGTATAGTATACTAGCATAACTTACATGATGCCCTAGTCTCAATATCTACCATCACAAAACTAAGCAAAATGAGGTAATTTCAAAAAAATCCATCTTATAATAATTTAATTCTGAAAATAATTAAAAAGGAAAAACATTCATATTTATAGGGGATAGTGGATGGCAGAATAAGAAAAGGAAAATTGTATACTGCAGGAAAATTATTCTCTGGTATTGTCATGGTGGATATATGGTAATGCTTTACAAAGCAGCAATAAATAAAGATATATCTACTACTTGTAATCTAACATGTCTCTATCCCTATCCACTTCCAATCCTTTAGTGAACATTATCAATTTATGGATGTTTATGGTATATTCCAAAATAACAAGTAGAGTCATGATGTTAACAAATTACATTGGTAATCAAAGTTTTAAGAGATGAAAGTGCTATCCCTGCAGTACTATTTTTTGTTGGTGGTTGTGGTGGTCACGGAGCCTGAACTCTTGACCTGGGCCTGTCCCTCAGTTCTTCAGTTCAAGGCTAGCACTATACCACTTGAGCCATGGCTCCACTTCCAACTTTTTTTCTGCTTATGAGGTGCTGAAGAATTGAACCCGAGGCCTCATGCATGCAAGGCAAGCACTCTACCACTGAGCCACTTTCCCAGCCCTGAAGGTGCTAATTATATTGAACTGATTATTATATACTCAAGGACTGTATTATCACTATACACCCTAAGTATGTACAATCACTACTTCAAATTTAAGTAGAACACATCAAGGTTTTGAAGACATATGCCTGTAAAGCTATCTACTTGGCAAGTTGACATTAGTTCAAGACCAGTCTAGTTATACCTACACAAAGCTCCTTCTCATTCACCTGCTAGGTGTGGTGGCACACATCTGTCATCTCAGGTACATGGGAGGCTGAGAGTATGAGGATTTTAATCCCAGGCCAGCCCAGGAAAAAGTTCCTTGTGACTCCAACAAACTACTCAGACAAAGAAAGAAGTGGTGCTGTGGCTTGTGATATTTCCACAAAAATATTCTCATAAATGTGTATATATATTAAAAAGGTGGGACTGTAGAGGAGGCTCAGATAATGGTAGACAGAATGGTAGGCAGAAAAATCAAAGGCAAATAATTTCAAAGTACAGGAAAACTATGTATAAGCAGGACATAAAGAACCTCAATGACAGAGTTGACCAATAGTAGATTGTGGCTCTTTAGAGGAAAAGAAAACAGCAGAGAGGATTTTTCTATCAAAATATATGTATTTCTGAATCACTATAGTGAAACTCCTTGCTGGGTGCAGGTGGCTCACGCCTGTAATCCTAGCTACTCAGGAGGCTCAGATCTGAGGATCACGGTTCAAAGCCAGCCCAAATACTTCTTCAAATAGTTTGTTCCAGGCAGGAACATCCGTCAGACGCTTATCTCCAATAAACGACTAGAAAACCGGAAGTGGCACTGTGACTTAAGCAGTAGAGCACTTGCCATGAGCTGAAGAGCATAGGGACAGACAGTGCCCAGGCCCAGAGTTCAAGCCCTACAACGAACCAAAAACAAAAACAAACAAACAACAACAAAAAAAACGTAGTGAAACTCCTTGGTGCAGTTCATACATACACAGAAATGCCAGGAAAGAAAAACAGGCTCATATGTGAAGGTGGGCACAAGTGGGAAAGTTAGGGAATTGAATCTCATGGGAGAAGAATTATAGAGGAGCTGATGTTGATTGGGATATATTTTATATATGTGTGGAAATTTGACAGTGAAATCCTTTTGTGGCTAATGTTTGGTAATAAAAATTGAATTATTTAATCTAGCAGCAATGGCTCAATTCTAGCTACTTAGGAGGCTGAAGTTCTGTAGAAACAAGTTTCAAATCCAGACAGAAAATATTATTGGAAACACAGTCTTTAAAATAATAGGCAAAATCTAGCTTGCATATGTGTTTCTGTCATAGCTGGGTCAGCTGAGAAAGCAAGGTAAGAAAGAGCAAGGCTCTGATGTCAAAAACCAGTACTTGAAGGGGAAAAGAGGCATTTTATAAGTCATAAGAATTGTCTGTATTCAGTGGATATAAGTTCACATCAAATTCATAATTTAAATTTTTATCCACTATTATGAGCTCTATTTTATATTGTAGATACCACTTACAAACTTACAAAACAAAAATGTGATGTATGTATGTATCTCTCTCTATATATATATTTATCTATCTATGTATCTATTTGTCTATCTATCTATCTTCTACCTATATGACTGCCTGAGTGTCTTCTATTTTGCCAGTTCTTGAATTCAGGGCATGAACTCACATTCCTTAGGATTAGCTTGATTGCTCATGGCTGGCAAACAACTGAGCCAGGCCTCCATTCTGTCTTTTGGTTAGTTTATTACAGATGGAGTCTGTGGACTTGTTTTTAGGATAGGAGTGGCTTCAAACAATTATTCTCCAGTTCTCAGGAGAAAACCAGCTAGGCTTATAGGCATGGGTGAATGGTGGAAGGCAAAAGGCTTTCTTTCAATGAGGTCTAGTTTGTTTATTATATTTGTCAATAATATTGTTGGTATGTTTTTTGAAAAAAGTAATGTCCTAATGCAATATCATAGTGGTGGAGCACTAGTCTTGAGCAGAAAGTTCAGGGAAAGACCTTGGCCCTTGGTTCAAGCCTCAGGACACACACACACACACACACACACACACACACAGCCTAAAAGGTATAAAAACTATGCCAACTTTCTCAGGACCCAAGGCTATTTTTACATAGCTGCCAACTTTGGCTCAAATACACAGGCATCCAAAGAAAACTTTATTTTTATCTATTCTGCATTTGTGGTGATTTCTTCGAATAACCAATTCAAGGTTCTAAAACCCACAACATAAAAGATCTCATTGAGATAAACAGATGGACACACAACTGTAATCCTTTCACTCAGAAGGTTTTGGCAGGAGGATTGGAGTATGACTCAAATGTGGTTGACACACCAAGACCTAAGGTAAACACATCAAAAATGAACACATGAATAAATAAAGTATCAGCCCCATGAACCCCTGCCTTATCTTCTTTACTCCCTAGGTCCAGGACTATGGTGTTCAGCACATCACAACCTGTTTAGTTATTTTAAGAAAATGATGGATACCGGGCATTGGTGGCTCATGCCTGTAATCCTAGCTACTCAGGAGGCTGAGATCTGAGGATCTCGGTTCAAAGCCAGCCTGGGCAGGAGAGACAGTGAGACTCCTATCTCCAATAAAAACCACCAGAAAACTGGAAGTGGCGCTGTGGCTCAAGTGGTAGAGCGCTCGCCTTGAGCTGAAGAGCTGAGGGACAGCGCCCAGGCCCAGAGTTCAAGCCCCATGACCGACAAAAAAAAAGAAAGAAACAGATGGTTTTCCCTGATGTAAAGGGTCAGAAAAGGGTAAATGGTGTTCAGAGTCCTCTGGTGGAAACGAAGTCCTTAGCACAAAATACAGGGATGTTCTTATTGGTCTGTTCCAATGTAAACACAGCAGATGGGCTCCTAACCCCAGGCCCCTGGACAGCAATGTCTCTGTGCAATACTAGGGTGAAGGCAGTTCCAGACACTAGAGGAAAAGCTGATTCTATGTGAGGATGAAATTCAGCAGGGTCAAGCTTGCTTCTCAATACACACACCACCACTACCCTTACCACCATTACCACTACCACCACCACACAAAAGAGTCTTTAGCATTCTGGCCATCTGCCTCTCCCCAAAACTTATGCTATTATACAAGTTATTCCAAGACAAACTCATCAGTGTTGAAGGGATTGAGTTGCCACTGTTCTTTCTACACCTTCCAGTGTTTCGTGTTTCAAACTAGAAAGGTCTAAGGTGACGACATAACTGCCTAAGTTGAAATGATGTTTGCATGGAGACCTAGCTATGTAATGGTGGACAAGTTGCATAACTTCAATCCTCAGGTATTTTTTAATCTGCAAATGGGAATAGGGGTTAGTATAGGGGTTCATGCCTGTTTACCTATTTATGGACAGAAGGAGAATAGCAGTCCACAGCCAAACCAATGTGAAAGAAAATGGGAAAAAGCAAAAGGACTGGAAGCGTGGCTACAGTGGTAATGTCGAGGTGCTGCCCTAACTTGTGGAGAGCCCTGAACATAATACCACTGGAATTCACCAAAGCAAATTGAAATATCTCGGAATGAATGATAAAATGTCTGTAAGAAATAATGAAAATATAAACATTTGTCACACATCCCCTCACCCCCTAGTCCCCATATCCTATGCAGGACAGAGCTGAAAGCTCAATAAAGACTTGGTGCTAAGGATATAGGCCTGGGATGGGCCTAGTGTGGCCAGAGTTGCTCTGACAGGTACCGTTACCAAGCAAGAATGCATAGGCTGTCCTTCCTCACACATGTGTTCATTGCCTTCTCCAGGCTATAGGATGAACATGTCTGAAAGCACACTTAAAAACGTGCTATGCAGCTGGGAATATGGCTGAGTGATAGAATGCTTGCCCAGCATGCATGAAAGTCTGGGTTCGATTGCCCAGTACCATATAAACAAAACAAACAAAAGAAAGCTAGAAATTGCACTGTGGCTCAAGTAGTAGAATGCTAGCCTTGAGCAAAAATAGGCTCAGGAACAGTGCCCAGGCCCTGAATTCAAGCCCCAGGGTTGGCAAAACAAAAAACAATAATAATAATATAAAAAAACTTGGTACTGCCGTGTGCCAGTGTCTCACGCCTATAATCCTAGCTACTCAGGATGCTGAAATCTGAGGATTGTGGTTCAAAGCCAGCCTGGGAAGGAAAGTCTAGGGGACACTTATCTCCAATTAGCTACCAGAAAACTGGATGTGGCACTGTGGCTCAGATGGTAGAGTGTGTGCCTTGAGCTGAAGAGCTCAGGGACAGCACCCAGGCCCTGAATTCCAGCCCCAGAACTGACAAATTAATTAAGTAACATTTTTTCCACACATATCCTGAGCTCCCAACCCCACAAGTACTGAACATAATATGACCAAAATGCAAGCTTAAAGTGCAGTGAAGACTCAGAGGCCTGGGTAGGAACCTAGAGTCACCAAAGTTGTTCTGGTTGGCACCAACGTACCAAGCAGGAAGGGACTGGATGTCCTTTCTCACATACACCTTCACCTCCTTCTCCAGGCCGCAGAATGAACATGAAAGTATAGATGAAAATTTGATGCAGACTTGGAGAAAGGCGAATGACCTGGACAAGATATGAGTTTGCGAGAGCAAGTTCTGATGGGGTCTTTCTAGACCATCCCACATTGGGCCATATACCATGAACCTCTATTAAAGATACCAAGCTTCCATACTCTCCACATTTTATCCTACAGTCAGAAGAAGACAACGTGCATCAAAATCTTGATGGCCAGGCTAAGAGCTGAGGTGCTTGCCTAGCTTATGAGAGGTCATGGGACACAATACCACTGGAATTTACCAAAAAGAAATAGAAATAATTTTGAATGCCTAATAAAATGTGTATCAAACCTATATGATGAAAACAAAAAATCTTTTTGTGTTGGTCCTGGGGCTTGAACTCAGCCTAGGTGCTTTTCTGGAGGTTTTGTTTCCCTTTTGGGGGGAGGGGGGAAGGAAGGGGATGGTTGGTGAATATTGAAGAAAAAGGACTTTTCTACCTGGACTGGGTTCAAACTGCAATCTTCAGAGCTTCGCCTCTTGAGTAGCTAGGAAAGCAGCCTCTTGAGTAGCTAGGAAAGCAGACATGAACCACTAGCACCTGGCAGAAATGTTTTCCACAGATCCCCTTATGCCCTAACTCACTATCTTCTCCAAAGCAAGATTTGTTGAGGTCCAGCCAAACAATACTACATTAGGCCTTATACCCAGATCCTACACTCATAATTCCAGGCTTCTGAACCCTTTGCATTTTCTCAACTCCCAGCACCTGAAGTCAAAGGAAGTCTCTGTAGAACAAGGGTTCAGCATCCTGGAGCCTCTTTTATGCTGAGAGTTATCTGGAGTATGGCTGAGAACAAAAAGAAAAAGCTATCTAGAGCACACTTTCTGCTCTCACCTTCTGATACACCGCCCAGCTTCTAATGAGACAGATCTCAGGTCAGGCCTGACACAGTGATGGTAAGGGACATGACTCAGTGTAAAGGTGCCTACCTAGCTTGAAGGAGGCCATGGAACACAGTATCATTTTCATGTTCTTAACTCTAGACAAAATACTTTCATATGCCTAGTACAATGGGAATAAAACCTAGACACTGGAAAATGAATGTCTTATACAATTTCCCCAACCCCTAGGCTTTGCTAAGGACATGAACACTCTGAACAGGCTGATAATAGATGCAGATTCTGAGTTAATCAGACTAGGAATTGGCCAGAACATGAAGCAGGCCTGGACAATGAACATGGCCCAGACTTGAGCAGGTCCAGAGTTGAAGCAGGCCAGGTGCAGACCCAGACACAAAGCAACCAGGACTCCAAGCAGCCAGGACTCAGAGCAGCTCAGACTCAGAGCAGGCATAGAAAAGATGTGGACATACTGGCTGGGAAGGTGGCTCAGTGGTAGAGTGCTTGCCTTGCACACATGAAGCCCTGGGTTCAATTCCTCAGCACCAAATAAGCAAAAAGAAAAAAGTGGGAAGTTGTGCTGTGGCTCAAGTAGTAGAGTGCTAGCCTTGAGCTGAAGAGCTGAGGGACAGGGCCTAGGCCCAGAGTTCAGGCCCCACAACTGGACCCCCCCCCAAAAAAAAGAAAAAAAAGAAAAGATATGGGCATAGGCTGGACTACAAGGAGGCCCAGGAACAGGTCTGGAATTGGAACCAGTATAGACTCAGAGTGGGCACAGAGTCTGAGGAGCCTAGACTAGGAACAGGCTTGGACTCAGATTCAAAGGACACCTGGACTCAGAGTAAGCACAAGAAACGGACTTTGACTTGGACTATGTGCTGCAGACTTAAAGGAGGCCCAGGCTAGAAATATGCCTGTAACCAGAACTGGTGCAGATTTGAGAGCAGGCCCAGACTACAAAAGGCCTGGGCTCGGACTCTAAGGAGGTTTGGACTCCAGGGAGGGCCAGGCTCGGCACAGGGTTGTATTCACTAAAAACAAAATGAAATCACTTAGTAGGACTAATGAAATGTGCATATGTGTATAAGACCTATATGCTTGATATGTGCAATTAATAATTTAGAGGAATAATTTAGAAGTAACTTGTATTGAAGCTCTTCTGCTTTCATCCTTGCTATGACCTCTTCCAAAAACAAAAATCTCTCCTCACATTCCCAGGCTCTGCAACCCCTTCCTAGCCCAGCCCTGAATTAGCTGTGTGTATCAAGCTGGACACCTACATCTCTTGAGCCTCAGTTTTTCTGAGAAAAAGGAAATGAGACCAGCTTCTACTCTGACATCAAATGCCCAATTCAAAAGGTCCCTCCTCTGAGAAGCTTCTCTGCTCCTCAGGAACGACAAGCATGGGGCCAGAGATTGTCTGCCTCTGGCTGTGTCTCTACATTGGGTATGCCTAGAAGACCAAGGTGGACTCTTTTTCTTAACACTGGGTACGTGTTTGCTGAATTTATGAAATTTTGCTACTATGCACATTCATCTTTACACCTTAGAAATCACCCCAGATATTCTTTCCTCTGGGATCCCTCCAAGGGCAGGGAGTACCCTATTGGGGTATCACCTGCCTGAACAATTCATTACTACCCTCCAGACACATTTGTCTTCATGGGCAGCCTGGATACCAAGGATACCATCTACAAGTACAAGGTGGCACTGCTGTGAAGGCCCGGGAATTGCAGAACTGCCAGGTAAGATGTTGATTCACTGCTGCAATGACTGTCAGAGCCAAACCTAAAGATGCAGGACCAACAGAGGAATCCCTGTGTTTCCCAGGCTACTACCAAACCATCAACTGTAATTCTTGTTCTTCACTGTGCGGTTTAGGTCATCACATTAAAATCTCAGAATCCCTAACCCAGAGAATTAGTAATCACTTTGTGTTGATTAGAACAATATCAACTGTAAATGACAGAAAACACAAAACTGAGCAAAAGAAAAGGTAATGTACTTCTACCTGAGAATGAGAAGCTAAGGTGCAGCTTCAGGCTCAGCTGTATCCAGGTGTGCAGGCAGCATTGTTGCAGTGCCCTGCATGTTCAGTGTCTAATGTCTTCTGCTTTCTCTCCAGTCCATGGAAGGGGGGGTGGGCTCTGATGGAGCCACAAGCCCCAACCCAACCTGTCTAGGTCTTGTGGTCTCTTCTTGGGCCAGTCAAGATTCAGGACTCTGGGATGCTCTGTCCAAACCAGTATCCTTCCTGTCCCTGGAAGATGAAGAACTCTATAAAGAAATTGTTGCAGGTGCCTCCCAGAGGAGAAAGATAAAGCCCACTATTAGCCACCTTCAGAACAATGAGCTACCTTTTCTCAGCTTATCCTGAAATGAAAATAGCTTTGTTGCACAGGGCTTTCCCTCCTTATGAGCACTTCTAGGGATACCTAATGTGTCAGGCTCCTGTGTTAGATGCTCATCTCAGCCTGGTTATTATGATTCCCTTCCTTGCAAAAACACTACACACACACACACACACACACACACACACACACACACACACACACACACACCTTCCAAGTCCAAAATCTGTTGGGTTCATGCATGGCTTCAGGACTAGCTTCACAGTCATAGATGCTATAGTCATAGATAGAACAAATATCTCCTTCAGTCACCTACCTTGGTTTACTTCTCTCTCATTCTTCCTGCAAAATTCATGCCAATTTAAAGTATGCTATATAAGGCCTTCCTTTTGTTTACATTAAGAAGCATCTTCTCTTATTCTTGGCCATGACCGGGTATTTGATAATTTGGGTTGCTAATTACTCAATCTTAGCAAAACAGTTTCATGAGGGGATCTTTAGGAACCTCTTCAGAAGATTATAGCCCTTACATGTCCTCTTAAGGCCTTGAAAGCCATGCTTCCATGAGCTTCATCCCTAGGCCTTCCCAACCATCGAAACTTCTTCCCCTTCCTCACCAGTTCCTAGGGACAAGCACTTAGGGGTCCTAGCACAAGAGGCAGGTGACTCTCTAGTCTCTACAAACGATTGGATTCGGTGTGCCTGAGACGACTAAGTCCTAGCCACAGGTACCCCTCATTCCAGAGGCACAAAATTAACATCTCACCAACTCTGACAAATTTCCTTATATCGGTGGGAGAGTCTCCTCAGTCTCTCTCTCTCCCCTCCTACACAGGTTCTCGCACACTCTGCTTCCATTTCTTTTAATGCATGTCCACACCTGAACCCCTGTAATTTTCTGTCAGCACAGGATGCCATCTGGGAAATTCACTCCTGTATATGTCACCGGACAGAGGTAAGGTTTAGTGAAGCTCCCCTTTAAATATAGTAACTCTTCACTTAGGGTTCTTGACGTCGATCACAGAATTTCTGGACAAGTCAAAAAACTTGGCAGAGTTTTGTTAAGTAAACAACAAGGAAACAGACAGACAAAAAAGCAAACAGAAGGGTAGGGACACACTCTAGCAAAGTGTGGGTGGTCTCATAGGGATACAAAGCACAGAGACACACACACAAGGAGACACCCAGAAAGACACACAGGTCCTTGAGCTGTTGAGTATTTATAGGGGAAAGGCAGGGGGTCTGGCTTTGAGTTATGCAAAGCTGGGTGCTTTGTCTTTGCTTTTACTACACCTGGTGTTATACTCGGAGTTTCAAGGAAAGAATGCATCCTGCCATATAGCAGATCCTTATCCTTGAAACAAGGAGACACCCTGCTGTCTGCATTTTGGGGCATCCTGTCAGGCAGTTGTGAATTCTTGGGTGAGAAATGCATCCCTCAGGAAAGAATGCATTCAGTTGCCTCTCTTTGAAGCAAAGATAGCATTTCTAAGATTTTAGGTGCCATATTTCAGAGTTGTCAACAAAAGGCCTCAGTTTCCATAAGTTATCCTGCTTCATGTAAACCTCTCTAAGTTCTCCCTGGCCACCTACCTTGGCAGCCCCTACCCACGTTGTCCAGCGCCTGGCCTCCTTTCCCCATGTCCTTTAGAAGCCCGACCCCTAAGAGAGGCTGCTACTGGGATGCAGGGGTGATATCAGGTTTGTGTGGATAAACCTGAATGGAATAGTCTCCCATAGGTCAGGTTGTTCTCGGGGAGGCCTGGCACCACAGAGAGTTGGAGATGCCTCAGGTCCCGGAGTGCTGGCTTTCTCTCTCCATAGTGTCTTGGTCCTATAAGGCACTGCAGGCCTCGCAGGCCTCTGCCACCCTCTCCTACCACCACAGGGCCTCAAAGAGCGGAAGCAGGGAGCAGACTGCCCCCACTTTCTGGCACAGTGGCCCTGAGCAGGGAGGGAGAGGCGCAGGCCACCTTTCCTGCTGACACAGGGACTTGGAGCTGGGCACAGGCAGCCCTCACTTGCCAGCACAGCAGGCCAAAGTGGGGAGAGGACGTGGGCCATCCTTGCCTCCCTGCACAGAGGCCCGAAAACGGGGAGCAGGGCGCAGGCCATACTCACCTACCGGTACAGGAGTGGGAGCCACCCTCACCTGACACCACTAGGGCACGGGGAGAGGGCCCCCCTCACTGCTGACACACAGGGGCAAGGGCAAGGGCAAGTGTCAGGACTAGGTGGGAGCACGTGGAGGCCAAGGATAGGGGAGCGCTTGCGAGGGGCAGGGTGGCATGTGTGAGCACTGTGAGGAGCGGTACATGCAGGTGGCACTGGGCAGCCAGGAGGCAGCAAGAGCCACAAGGTGAGGAGTGGGGCTGGGGAGGGGCGGAGAACATGGGGGCATGTGTGCAGGGGATGGGGCTATGGGATGGGTGGGGCTAAGGGAGAGAGCCGAGCTGTGAAGGGACAGTGCTGTGAGGAAAGTAGCACTTGAGGAGGGAGGGGCGTGGCGTGAGAGCAGTGGGCCTGGTGTGATGTCAACACATCTCACAGTTTGTTATTGGGCTGTCCTTAAATCCCTTATTCCACCTATATCCATTTTTCTTCCAAAACAGCTCTAGTAACTGTGGATGTCCTTTTATCCTCACCACCATCCTTTTCTCCAGCTCCCTACAGATGAGTTGTACCAGAACACAACTAAGCATTCTTTTTTTCTTGACCTCTTCCACAGCTATTATATGAATACAGAACTGTTTCCAAAGTTCTACTTTGAAACCTTCAATATCCTAGAACCACCTCCTTAACTGTCACCATTTAGATCCTTGGTATAAGAAGCGAGGTTTATGGATTTCTGTGACCTCTGAGTATTGACTTTCTCAGCTGTCCTTTTGACTGTTTTCTGTATATATGGACTACCCTAACCCCTAACCCGCTCTACAGCCTCAAGACTTCCACTAAAGAAGGGATCCCAGCTTCTTTTTGATTTCTATAGTACAAATCACTAGCAACTTATGTGTTTTAATTATCCCCATTAAGCTATACACTCTTCACTCCTTTTGAGAGAAATAACATTATTTTTGTATTGTGCCTAGTTCACTAACATTCACTACCATTATGTTTTGAATAAGAAATGTCCTCCACAGGCTCATGTGTTGAATATTTGCTCTCCAGATGGCAGTGCTATTTTCAAGGATTCTAGAAACTTGGAGAGATGGGGCCTAGCTGAAAAAACTAATTCAATGAGGGGCACATGACTAGGCCTTGAACTCAGAGTTTAGGTGCTGTCCCTTAGCTTTTTCACACAAGCCTTGCACACTACCACTTCAACTCCACATACAGCTTTTGTTTCAGTTGTCAATTGAAGGTAAGTCACATGTCTTTTTCTGCCCTGTCTGACTTTTAACTATCAAAGCCTCCCGAGTAGCTAGGATTACAAGCATGAGCCACAAATGCCCTGCACAAGCCTCATCTCTCCAAAGATTCTGCCCCACAACGTTGCTATGCAATGGACAAAGCTCTGGTCACAGGACCTTTGGAACATTTCAAAACACGTTAATAATAACTCATGGTATAACTTAAGATTTAAATTATTATATAGTTTTAAAATTATGTCTTTTTCCTCATTGTAGAATCTCCTACAAGACTCAGCAGATCCAATGACAGGAAAGGAAATGAATTTGTCAGTCTCTGAAAGTTTAGAATATATTCATTAACTTCCAAACTTCATGTAAACCAGAAGTTATGCTCTTTCCTGCCTAAAAATAGAAAATTATCAGCATAGTAAAATTAAACATTTATAGTAAAAGGATATATTATTAATTTGCTAATGGAGCAAATCTTCACCCACCTACCTATCCTTCTCATCAAAGGGAAAGAAAATGGTGACATGGGAAACTAACCTATAAGGTCTTATTACTTAACATACAATCATGGACAGTTAACCTGGTCTTTACGGCTCATGTCTGTAATCCTAGCTACTCAGGAGGCTGAGATATGAGGATCATTGTTCAAAGCCAGCCTGGACAGAAAATTTTGTGAGACTCTTATCTCCAATAAACTACTCAGAAAAAGCCAGAAGTAGCACTGTGGCTCAAGTGCTAGAACATTAATTGTGAGTACAAAGAAGCTCAGGGATAGCACCCAAGCCCTGAGTTCAAGCCCCAGGACCACCAAATACATACATACATACATACATACATAAATAAATAGATAGAAATAAATGAAATCAGAGACAGACATTATGGGACTATAAGGCAACTCCAACCTTGTTGTTTGTAAATAAATTTAATTGGAACACAGACAATTACATTCGTTCATCCATTCACATACTTTCTGTGACATCTTATGTGTTATTAGGGCAAAGCTGAGTAATAGCTACAACGACAATGCCCCACAAACTCTAACCTTGTACAGAGAAAGTTTGCTAACCCCTGTCCTACATCATACAGGCATCAATAAACAAAAATTGGCTGAGAACAGGCACCTAAGAGAAATGTTCAGAATATATGAAAGGAAAACTTGAAAAGTAAGTTAAAGGAAGATATCAAACGTAAACTCCACCTAATCCATTAATTATGAAATAATTAAGAAATTAAAAGTAAAACTAATGCTTACTGAGTGCATACTCCTCTGCCAGACTGGGAAAGGTGAATGTTCCTTTCCCTGGTCTGCTGGGCACCAGTGGCTTGTACTTGTAATCTTAATTATTCAGGAAAATTAGATCTGAGGATTTAGGTTCAAAGCCAGCATAGCAGGAAAATCTTTGATACTCTTATCTCCAATTAACCATGGAAAAACAGGAAGTGGACTTGTTTGCACCCAAAGTGGGGGGGGGGGGGGAAGCAGCATTAAGGAACATTTTGGTGATTAGAAAATTCTGTGAGATCTAGCACGCAAGGCAAGCGCTACATCACTGAGCCACCTTCCCAGCCCTATGTGGAGTCTTTTGAAGAACCTCCATACTGCTTTCCAAAGTGGTTGAACAAGTTTACACTCCCACCAACAGTGCAGTAAGGTTCCCTTCTGTCCACATCCCCTCCAGCATCTGTTGTTATTAGAGTTCTTGATTTTAGCCATTCTAACTGGAGTGAGGTAGTATCTCAATGTTGTTTTGATTTGCATTTCTTGTATGGCTAGGGAGGTTGAGCATTTCTTCATGTGTCTATTGGCCATCCTTCTTTCCTCTTCAGAGAAGTTTCTCTTTAAGACTTCAGCCCACTTATTTTTTGGACAGTTGTTTCATTGAAGATTTGTTGTTGGGGGATTTAATTTTTTGAGTTCAAGGTATATTTTAGATATGAGACAATTGTCCGTTGTATGGCTAGTGAAGATCTTTTCCCAATCTGTGGGCTTTCTATTGATCTTACTAGCTATGTACTTTGCCATGCAGAAGCTCTGCAATTTCATGCAATCCCATTTGTCCAACCTTTCTTTGATTTGTTGTGTTTCTGGGTCTCTATTAAGAAAATTTTGGCCTGTGCCAAGGAGACCTAGGGTTTCTCCTATCCATCCTGTAATGTTTTCAGAGTGTCTGCTTTGACTCCGAGGTCTTTGATCCATTTGGAGTTGATTCTGGTGCAGGGTGATATATAAGGATCTAGCTTTAGTTTTCTATAAGTAGTTAACCAATTTTGCCAGCACCATTTACTGAAGAGCCACTGTTCATGTGGCAGATTGCCAACAGACTTGGATATACACAAGTCTTGAATCCGGTTCATCAGTTAGAAACATTATATTGTCCCATAAGAGAAACATCATTGCTGGATGACATTTCAAAAAAACAAGCAGATAGCCTTCTCTAGAGGAGAGATCAGATTTTCCAATGATCCATTTGCATTGACTTCTATGGCAGCCTGCATCCAATCTGTGATGCCTGAGAGGACCTGGGTCTCAAGGAGCAATGATTCCACAGGTTGTGGAATATTTTCATGGTTATTTCACTTGTGTTCACATACATATCTCAATATTTATCCAATTATCATTATATACCAATGATTTCTCAGTAAGATGGTTTAAAATATACAGATATATGAAGATAGCACAAACAGAAAGACACATAGATGAACATGTTATGGGAACCAACCCAGAATTGTGGGAATGATGGAATAAAGCTAAACACGATGTTTGCATTGTAAGGTAGGAATTATAACCCACATCAGATTTCTCTGTGATGATAATAGGTCCCTTGATCCTACTGTTGAGGCTTTCACAGTGGGCTAAACCTTCCCAAAAGTCACTGCTTGTAAATATAGTGAAATGCCCCAAATCCCTGCGTTTACTGATTTATTTTTGACTCCCTTAGCACACTCATCTGCTCTGAGCACTGCCCTACCTGAGACTTGCACTACAGAGCTTATTCTATAGCAGAAGGACATGCAAATATCAGCTCCCTCTAAAAAAAATAGAATGGGTTTGAGTGAGGATACAGTAGGTCTTTGTGAAATTTCCTGGCCAGAATGCTCTGTGTTTGCAAGTGTGCAGTGTGAAGTGCAGCCGGTGGGATCTGGAGGAGGCTTGGTGTAGCCTGAGTGGTCCCTGAGACTCTCCTGTGCAGCCTCTGGATTTGGCTTCAGTAGTTACTACATGAACTGGCTCTACCAGCGTCCAGGAAAGAGGTCTGAGTGGCTCTTATACATTAGTGGTGATAGCAGTGACAAAAACTATGTTGACTCTGTGAAAGGTCAATTCACCATCTCCAGAGACAATTCAAGGAGCACGGTGTTTCTGCAGATGGACAGTCTGAGAAGATAGGACATAGCTTTGTACTACTGTATGAGACACAGGGGACCCAAGTGTGACCTCAGACATTAACCTCCCTGATGGTTGCTCAAGAGCAGCAAGTGTACTCAGCACCAGCATGGGATGCTCTGTGCCACCACGGGGATGCTCATCACACCTTGATTTTCAGGATCTGCAGGTACAGAGAGAGGAGAAGCTATGGCCATCTGTCAGCATCTGGTGCTTCCTCTCTGTGTATCATTTTCCCACAGGAGATTGTCACAGCAGATTCTGATGTTCTGTTTTTGTGCTTACTGTGGATGTCTCTTTATTAAAAAGGGATTTGTTTGCCTTTATATTTGTTACAGTACTAGAGTTGAGTACTGCCCCTTAGATTTTTAACTCGAGTCTGGCACTCTACCATTGTAGTCACAACTCACCTCTATCTTTTTGCTAGTTAAGTGGAGATTAGGTTCTTGGATTTGTCTGCCCAGAGATAGTTTCAAACTGATTCTCAGACGTCAGCCTCCTGAGCAGCTAGGGTTACAAGTATGAGCCACAGGAACACAGCTAAAAAGGCTATTTAAAAAAAAATCTTCAGACTTTCATAGTAAGAGAAATAATGAGATGCAGAAAAAAAAATGCCTGTTACCCAACTAGAATCCAAAGGAAATAAATTTTTTAAATAAAGAGAAGATGAAGATGACAAAGGGAGAGATAGGGAAGTTGAAAACCCTGGGGACTCAATATGGCCAAATCATATATTACAAGCAGCCAGGCACCAGTGGCTCATGCCTGTAATCCTAGCTACTCAGGAGGCTGAGATCTGAGGATCATGGTTCAAAGCTAGCCTAGGCAGGAAAGTCCAGGAGACTCTTATCTCCAGTAAACCACTAGAAAACTGGACATGGTGCTCTGACTCAGAAAACCAAGTACCTCTCCATCCCTTCTTCCCTCCCTCCCTCCCTCCCTTTCCCTCCTCTCTCCAACCCTCTCTCAACCCCTCCCTCCCCTTCTCTCTCCTCTCTCTCCTCTTTCAGTTTCATTTTTCTCTATTTTGGATGTTCCTGGGGCATGAACTTGGGGCCTGGACACCATTCTTGAGCTCTCATGTTCAAGGCTAGCACTTTGCTGCTTTAAGCCTCAACCCCACTTCTGCTTTTCATTTAGTCAATTGAAGAAAAGAGTTTTAGGGACTTTCCTGCCTGGGCTGGCTTTGAACCACAATCCTCAGATCTCGGCTTCCTAAGTAATTAGAATTGCAGGCATGAGCGCCTCCTCTGCTTGGCTCCCTCTCTCTTATTAGCACTGAGAAACAAACAATTCCTAAACTCCGGCATGTTAGCAGCAAAAGAGAAGCAGAAAACATGGGACCTATGTTTCTTTGGGCCTGGCTTACTCCACTGAATATAATTTTTTTCCAAGTCTTTCCATTTCCTAATGAGTGGTGAGATTCCATTCTTTCTGATGGAGGCATAGAATTCCATTACACACACACACACACACACACACACACACACACACACACACACACACACACACACACACACACACACAGAGCACATTTTTCCAATCCATTCATCTACTGAGGAGCATCTGGGTTGGTTCCATATCTTGACTATGGTAAATAATGCTGCCATAAACATAGTTGCTTAGAAAGCTGAGATCTGAGGATGGTTGTTCAAAGCCAGCCCTGGCAGGAAAGTCTGTGAAACTGTTATTGTCTATTAACCGGCAAAAGCAGAGCAGTGGCTCAAGTGGTATATTGCTAGCCTTGAGCAATAAAGCTTCAGTAATGAGTTCAAGCTTAAAATGGTACAAGTAAAGTACAAGTGAAGGAGAAGTGGAAGGATGAGAGGAGGGGAGAGAAAAGTAAAGAGGAGGAGGTAAATGCAAACAATTGCACTAAAAATATAGCTCAATAATGATACAATAATAAAATGATGATACAAATTTTTATAGCATAATATGAAAAGGAAAGGCAAAGCCGATGCTGGTGTCTCATGTCTGTAATCCTAGCAACTGAGGAGCTTGAGATAAGAGGATCATGGTTTAAAGCCACCCTGGGCAGAAAAATCAGTGAATTTTTTTTATCAGTTGTGGGGCTTTAATTCAGGGCCTTGTGCTCTTTTGAAATGTATTTCAAACTACTTAATTAGAGATGCTGTCATGGAGGCATCACACCTCACCTGCAAATATTTCCTTCCTTCAGAAGCCTAGCAACTCATCTGCAGCTGACCCTTGAGAATTATCTAGGTTCCACCTGTATTCTATGCATGCCATCCTGGCATCACAGAGGCACCTCCAGAGCCACCAACAGCAACTTACTTCAGGAAATAAGGCCATGGTTCTATCCCTACACTTGCTGCAAATTATAGAGCTCCTCATTGTTGTAATAAATTTCATATGAAAAGGATTGCCACAGATAAAGTAAGATTGAACAACATTAGACAGTTCATGTGAACATGGCTTTTGTGCCACAGCATCCCAGTGCTATAGCCTTAGGTAGTGCGACAGATAACAAACACTTTCCCAAGACACTTCCTGTCTCTCCAGAGTGGCTACTGATTTTAGCAGGGCCTTAGTCGCACTGCCTTTGTTTTCCCTAGATTTCTAGAGTGATTTCCTAGATTCTTGCTGAATAATTGAAGAATTTACAAAGTGAATATCTGTCTTCAATAGGGATTGGCACATTAAGAGACACTCAAACTGTTATTGACACCTGTCAAGCTGTTATTGACACCTGAAATCCTGTTTTATTTTTGCCTCCCCCATGAAGTAGTTGAAAGTAAAATCACAGTACCAGCTTTGGCTTGCATTAAAATTGAACATTAGACATGGAATAATAGAGTGTTCCATCATATTGCAATTTAAGTAAAAGTATATACAATTTAAAGTCAGCCTTCAGTTATCCTAAACTATATTTCACATGTTTAATACACACATATAAGTACCAGCTATACACATATAGACAATAGAAATATAGACTAAAGTTCCATCATCACTGAAATCCTACTTGATGACCTTTATACAGGGTTTCATAAAGTCTCTGCTAAACAATACCAGCCTGGGCTGAGAAATTGGCTCAGTGGTAGAGTGCTTGCCTTGCATGCATGAGGCCCTGGGTTCGATTCCTCAGCACCACATAAGCAGAAAAAAGCTGGAAGTGGTGCTGTGGCTCAAGTGGTAAGGTGCTTACCTTTTGGTGAAGAGCTGAGGGAGAGTGCTCAGGCCCAGAGTTTAGGACAACCAAAAAAAAAAAAAAGAAGAAGAAGAAGAAGAAGAAGAAGAAGAAGAAGAAGAAGAAGAAGAAGAAGAAGAAGAAGAAGAAGAAGAAGAAGAAGAAGAAGAAGAAGAAGAAGAAGAAGAAGAAGAAGAAGAAGAAGAAGAAGAAGAAGAAGAAGAAGAAGAAGAAGAAGAAGAAGAAGAAGAAGAAGAAGAAGAAGAAGAAGAAGAAGAAGAAGAAGAAGAAGAAGAAGAAGAAGAAGAAGAAGAAGAAGAAGAAGAAGAAGAAGAAGAAGAAGAAGAAGAAGAAGAAGAAGAAGAGCAGCCTGATACCATGATCAGGATACCACTATCCAAGCCAAGTTTTACTACATTTCTGTGTCCTTAGTCTCCTTCCTTAAAGACTAATGCTGTAAATCTCCACATAATCTCTAGCATTGGTAGAGCCTTGGTTTTTTTTTTCATTTGGTTTTGATGTTTTGCAACAGTGTTACTATGCAGCCTAGACTGGCAACGTATATCCTGCCTCTGCTTGTAGCAGCTGAGATAAGAGTCACACCATCATGCACAGCTAAATCTATTCAATTTTAAACTCTAGCTTTTTTAGCAATGTGATCTTGAGTTTCTTAACTTTGAACTTCAGTTCCTTCACTTAATAACCAGGAATGACAGAATTTGGTATTGGCATAAGAATGAAATAAGACAATGGGTGAACAAATGCAGCAATGGTACTCAATAGACACTATGCTGAAGATGCAGTATTCAACTTGCAGGTGGGGATTGGAAGGGAAAATTGGGAATAGGGCAAAGGATGACATTGTCCAAAAAGAAATGTATGCTTAACTTATGTAACTGTAATCCCTCTATATATCAAATGTATAATGAAAAATTAAAAATAAAAATATATTAAAATGAAATAATATAAAGTTTAAGAAGGTGCTTCAAAAACAAAGTCTCAATTAACGTTAAGCTCTAGTAAGTATTCTTCATGAAGTATAGAGATGTCCTATTTAAATTTGTTTAGTCCATGTAAGGCACAGTGAGACACAAGGATTGGGAAGCTCTAAGTGTCAAGCAGGACTTGGGGAAAGTATGTGGGATCCTCTCTTATCTGAAAAAAATATAACATTAACCAATGGGACTGGAGGGATGCCTTCAGTGCTAGATTGCTCCCTGATTTCCAAATCCAAGATTATAAAATATGGTAATAGACAAAAAAATTGCAAGTTAATGACTAAACAAACTTAATTCTATGTGAAAGACAGAAAATAGTGTCTCTGAGCTCAAGCAATGCAGATTTCTAGTTCTTTTCTCATGGCATGAAGAAATCAAGCTAACCTTGGATTTCTGAACACTTTGCTTTCCCAGCTAATCTAGTTCTGATGCACTGGAGACTTGTGAACCTGGCTTTGTTAGTCATGACAACAGCTCAAGTGTAGGCACAGTACATGATAAGCATACTGGATACTCAGGAAAGATATAAGATGAGAAAAGGGAATTGTAGAATGATAGCTAAAAGAAGCTCAAAGTCCAGGAGACTGTTATCTCCAATAAACTACTTAGAAATAGCTGGAGATGACACTGTGTGACCTGCAGCTATGACAAGATCATACTAGAGAAGCACATTGTTGGCAGGTTTGGGGCCATGGAGCAGCTCAGCAAGAATGCTGGGTGGGTTGGGAGGCATTAGAGCAGCAAGAATGGTCTGTCCCTTGGGTGTGTTCAGAGAGCCTGAGGTCTGTAGCTGTGCCACTGTAGCACTACATAGGGCATGGTGTAGCACTATATAGGGCTGGCCACTGGAGTCTGAATCAGGCAGATTCTGCGAGGGGCCCAAGCATGGTACTTATTCATCTTGGACAGCCCTTGTCTTAACTATGACCTGTCATGTACACCGGAGTTCTGGACCCAAACTAATAGTAAAGGCTTTCAACCAAAGAAGCACATATGCAGTGTGAATGACTGGAAGGAGTATGCATGTGGACCAGAAGTGAGACATGGGAGCAAGATGGGGGATTCTAAGATAACCTCACTGAGCAACACATCTAGTCAGCCATCAGGCTCATAGCACTGACCCGAGTACCACTGGCAGCTTGATGCAGCTGGAATAGGCCAGGCTGTGGGGAGCATCAATGCTGTTTCAAACCTACAACTTGCCACTTAGGCTTGGCGAAATGATGGGAACCATTGGTGTGGCTACGAGCCTCAGTGACATACTGTCAACTGACCAGAGCAAGTCTCTTCATGGCCATGGTTCTTCTCCTGGGGAAAGGGTTCCCAGTAAATGGCAGAGAGTGGCAGTGTCTTAATGAGTTCCCATTGTTGTGACAGAAGATCTGATACAGACAAATTAAAGCAGGACAGGCTTATTTTGCCTATAATTTCAGGATTTTTCAGTACATGTAAGTTTTTGTAAGACAAAACCTTCTCACATTCTGAGTGATTCCTTGGAAGTAGATGGAAGAGAGAATGAGAATGAGAACATACCGATGTACCTTGCATTCTCCTTTTAGGATATTTATTCTCTCAGGCTCCCAGAATGGGATGGTAATGTTCATCTACATTGAGTGAAGATCTATCCACACTGTTAATCCTCCTTGCAATAACATAACCCAAGGAGTGCTTTCCTAATCTCCTAACTACTTCTTAATCCACTCATGCTAATACTCAACATATCCATCACAAGTCCACCTTTATTAACCTGGAACTTAATAGTTCTGCATAACCCTAAGATTCCACCTTTGCTCTTGTAGGTTTTTGTCCATCCATTTCCCAGAATTCCCCATGGCTGTAAACAATCTAAAACTCTTCAAAATTTTAAGACTAAATTTTCTTATGAGATTCTAGGAAAACTCTTAGGCATGAGCCACTATGAAGTGAAAAACAACTCATATACACTAGAGGTAAAATGGCACAGATTATAGATTTCCACTCAATCAGAAAGGAAAATTCCCACCTTATGGTATTTTTACTTGCAGGCCACAGGACATTTCCCCCCCCCTTTTTTTTTTGTCAGTCGTGGGGCCTGAACTCTGAGCCTGGGCACTGTCCTCAGCTCTTCAGCTCAAGGCTAGCAGTCTACCACTTGTAGCTTCACTTCTGGCTTTTTCTGCTTATGTAGTGCTGAGAAATCAAACCCAGGGCCTCATGCATGCAAAGCAAGCACTGTACCACTGAGCCACCTTCCCAGCCTCAGGCATTCTCCTTAACAGGCATTTCATATTCCTGACATGACCAATACCCTGAGACCTCCACTACAGGATAGATTTCATCCTCACAGCATCACACATCACCCTCTGAGGAGCAGCCATTGGGGATTTCATCCAGGACACATGGACTCTGCTTTTTTTTTTTTTCTTGGAGATGGGGACAACACTTTTCTGTCTTGGTAGGCTTTGATTCAGCTCCCAGCATGTGCCACTGCTGCCAAGCTCTCAAATTCTTCTTAAAACCACTACTTTCTAGGGTGTTTTTTGTTCAGTTTAATTTATAAATTTATTTTTTATTTGTTGCAGTTTAAAAAACTTTATTATACTACACACTCTATTAGTAAATACACCAAATTTCATTTTCTCAAATGGTGAATGGAGTGCAAGATGGTCATCGCATGTTTCTTCTAAGCATAGGACCAGATTGAGGGATGGCTTTAGTGTATTCCTATTGAGTGACCACATAAGTGTGGAAGCCTACCATTGTCCTGTCATCATATGTCAGAGGAAGGTCCACTTTAGATTGGAAGAAAATGTTTCAAGGTAGTGCTCTCTGCTCTTATCCACTTCTGCTGCTGTAATAGTGTATCAGGATGCTTATCAAGCAGGAAGAGAAAAGATATTTCAAAGGAAACTGCTTTTAAAGTCCACTTCTAGGCACACTGATTTTCATTCCATGGAGCCTGTCATCTTGCTTAAATCTGGGTCCTACAAGGTACCACCTACATGTATTTTTAAATGTTTGTCTACAAATGCTTTTTCCAGGGTGTTACAAGTTAACATTATGTGCAAAGTGCACATAATTGCTCTCATGAAATAGCCTCTATTATACACCAAGAGTTGTGCATTAGTAACCTCTAATGCATTTCTTAGCCTTTTCTAGTTGACAATTGATAGTAACCACAACCATGGCATAGTGGGTCACACCTGTAAACCTAGGAAGTAGATGTGTGGTTTGAAGCCATCCTGGGCAAAAACTTTGTGAGACACCAACTCATCCATATCAAATGATGAGTGCCACATTCAGCTTTTTCTGCTTATGTGGTTTGTGCTGAGGAATCGAATCTAGGGCTTCATGCATGCAAGTCAAGCACTTACCACTGAGCCACCTTCCCCACCGAGTTTTATTTATTTTTTAATTTCCAAAATAGCTCCAGAAGTGGAGCTATGGATCCAATGGCAGAATGCTACTCCTCAACAAAAAGAGCTCAGGGACACAGCTTATTAAGTAAAAAATAAGAAGTTTTCAGTTTCCTTAGAAACAGAGCAGAGTTTATAGAAAAATTAAATGCAATAAGTTGTTTTTCTGAAAGCAGACAGTCAGGATGAATTTGCTACTTCTCCTCTGACTCCATCTCAGCTAAAATCTTGACTAAGACACTAAGGACTAACCTCTAACAAAAGTTTTATGCCCATGGTTCTGTAATGCTAGCTGCTGAGATCTGAGCACCATGGTTCAAAGTCAGCCCAGGAAAGTTCATGAGGCTGTCACCTCCAATTAATCACCAAAATGCAGAAAGTGATGTTATGACTCAAGTGGCAGAGCACTATCCTTGAACCAAATTGCTCAGGGACAGTGCCCAGCCCCGAGTTTCATCACTATGACCAGTAAATAAAACATAGAGAATATAGGGAATTATACAAAATGCCAGATTCTACCAAATAATAAAGAAGAGATGAACTCCCTGTCCTGCTGCCCAGAAGCTAGAAACTGCAGTGTTCCCAGGCAGGATGCACATGTGTACACCTTTGATTCCATAGTTACAATAGCAGAGCATGAGGTATTCTAACTCCTGAAAAATGCCTTTGGCTTGGCCTTTAGCTGGTTGTTTTGCAGTTGGAATCTCCTAGACTTTTCTGCCTAGGCTGCTTTTGAATTGTTATTCTCCAGCTCTCAGCATGCTCACTAAATAAGATGATAGCATGATCCATCATGGGATGACACATTGCTGAGGAACTTCTTTGAAACAATGGAGATGAAAATCCCCATAAATGATTGTAATTTAATGTGCAATATTGAGTGGTGGTTAGTCTGTTCAGGCAGGTGTACAACAGCCATCAGCAGGTCTGAGCTCAGCGCTCCTGGTGTTCAGCACTGATCATTTTTTAATTGTGCTAACCCTTTATATTATTGCAAGTGTTCTTTATTTTATGTTCAAGAATCTTATAACAAACAAGACTTGAAAATATCTTTTTCTGTTTTCCATTCAGGTGTGGGTTGGGGAGGGGGGGAGGGGAAAGGATTGAGAAGGGAGGTGGCCTGAGAAGGCACTGGGGACTGGCAGGGCATCAGGGTCTGAGCTAGTTCCCCAGTTCCTTCTGAATAAAGTGAGGCTGCATTGTTGGACAGTCAGTAGGGACAGGACACACTAGTGGGAGTCCACACTGGCTCTCTCCAGGACTGCAGTGTCCTGGTCCCTCCTGCCTGCTTGCAAGTGCCCTGGATGTGGCCCTCTCATGGGCCCTGGTGGGTGAATGTCCTTAGGTTGCCCCGCTGGCTTCCTGTTCCCAGATTTACCATGATTAGCAGCTGCCCCTCCTCACTTTGGTTCCAATCCCAGCACTATCTGCCTCCTACCAGCACCTCCCCACTCATGGCTCATGCCTGCAAGGCAAGCATTCTACCACTGCTGACACATTATTTTTTCTTGTTCAAAACACCATTGCTAGGAGGGATGAGTGACAATGTTGTCAGACAACTTGTATTTATATACTGTCTTGTAGAATGGAAACTTCTTTGTACAACCACCTAAAGATAACAATAACAACAATAATAATAAATGTTTAAAAAACACCATTGCTTCTGTCCTGCACTGATAGAAAAATATCCTAGTTCCCTTACCTGCACTTCTGATAAATGATTTTTATCAAGATTTCTGATTTACTAGAGACAGCTTACATTTGACCATTTATGTCAGTCACACCACACCGAGGTGACTCTCAGGTCAGGGAAGGAGCCCTGAGCCCGGCTTATCACCCCATCCAATTCTACTGACTTTAATCAAGTGCACTATTCCCTACCTGGTAACATTCCTAATGAACCTCATGATCATTTACAACATCCTTCTGGACTTCCTGGATATGAGAAGCCACAGGTCAGGTGAGTCCTAGGTCTGTGGGAGCAAGTCTCCTGCTGAGCCCTGAATTCTGAGTTCCAGGACTGTTCTTCCTTTAACTGGAAACTTCTTTATTTAACGTAAGCCACTTTTGATTTATGAATTTGTCATTTTTCTATTTTTACAAAATAGAATTTTTGAAGCAAGTCTTGATTTATGAATATAAGGTGGCATTTGCTATTGTACAGAGAATAAATATAGTTAATGTAAGCCTTCGTTATAAAGGAAGCTATTTGTTATTTGTGGGGGCTCTGGGAAGAATGTTTTTCCAGTCCCAAGTCTTGAATTCTGAGCCTAGGCACTGTCCCTGAGCCTGTTTGTGCTCAAGGGTAGCACTCCACCACTTGAGCCACATTGAAGCACTTGAGCCACTACACAGTTTTTTCTGAGTAGCTTATTGTAGATAAGTGACTCCTACCCAGGTTGGCTTAAAACTGCAATCCTCAGATCTCAGCTTCATGAGTATCGATGATTACAGATCTGAGTAACTGGCACCCAGCTGATAATCGAATATTTTTAAAAATTGTATATTCCCAGAGACAGTCATGATGGTTTATTGCTTGCTGTTTTGGAGGCCTGAACTCACATTAGAGATACTGAGAACTCAGTAGTCTGTCTAGCAAACCTAATATATTGGCATCTGTCACATGATAGCTTGCTATTATTAAAGTTCCATCTTTGTGTTTGAGATGCTGAGATGTGAAGAATAAGGGTGAAAGCCAGCCTAGGCAGGAAATCTGTGATACTCATCTCCAGTAACTTGAACAAAAAAATCCAGAAGTGGAGCTGTGGCTCCAGTGGCAGAGTGCAAAAAATAAGAAGCTCAGAGACAACACAGGTCCTGAATTCAAGTGTCAGTATTCAATTCTCAGGACTGGGGCACACACACATACACATACACACACACACACACACACACACACACACACACACACACATACACACACACACACACACACACACACACACACACACACACACAAACACACACAAAGAGCTGGTCATCGGTGGCTCCTGCCTGTAATCCTAACTACTCAGGATGGTGCAATCTGAGGATCATGCTTCAAAGCCAGCCCCTGCAGGAAAGTCCGTGAGACTTCTGTCTCCAATAAACCACTCAGAAAACTGGAAATGGCAGTGTGGCTCAAGTGGTACAGCGGTAACCTTGAACTGAAATTCTCAGGGACAGGGTCCAGGCCCAGAGTGTTTTTCCATGACTGACAGAAGAAAAAGAAAAAGAAAGAGCAAGAAATAAATAAAAAGAAAATGCAAGGATGTGGGGAAACAAGAACAACAACAACAAAACCCACAGGACTTCTATCTTGGGTAGAAATCTGACCACCTAGGGAAACATACTAGTGAAATGTTGACCCTGACCCCACACTAAGTCATGGATCTTGGAATAATAGCTGTTTCTAAGGAAAACAGGACCCTGCACAAAAGCATGAACTATAGTATAGTATATTCAGGAAGGATTCCAATGGTGTAACTCCTTTGAACACCTGAATAGCATGACAAGGGTGGAAGGATAATGTCAAGGAAAGTGGGGTAGACCAGTGAAGAAAGGAAAGGTAGATGAATGCAGCCACGATAGTCAATGTAAATGTGTGAAAATGGAACTAGACAAACAGGTGATGGGGGCTGGGGAAGGGATGACAAGAATGATAAAACGGGTGACATCTATCATATGCATTGCACTCATGATCTAAAGTATGGACATGAAAACCCTTTGTACATCAACTTCATAAAATACTATTTGTAAATGTAATGACACATTGCACTCACAAACTGATATGTTGAATTGAAATTCTTTGTACAATTACTTAAGTATTTCTATAATAACAAATTCCTTATTAAGCTGGGCATTGGTGTTTCATGCCTGTAATGGTAGCTACTCTGCATGCTGAGCTCTGATGTTTCCGGTCTCACATTCTTCCTCTCTGCTTTGACAGTATAATATCATCATTATTTATGATAGCGTACTTTAAAAAAAATTTTTTTTTGGTCCTGGGGCTTGAACTCTGTGCTTAGGCACTGTCCTTGTGCTCTTCAGCTCAAGGTGAGCACTCTACCGCTTGAGCCACAGCACCACTTCCGGTTTTCTAGTGGTTTATTGGAGATCAAGAGTCTCATGGACTTTCCTGCCAGGGCTGGTTTGAACAATGATCCTCAGATCTCAGTCTCCTGAGTAGCTTGTATTACAGGCATGAGCCACCAGCTCCTGGCTCACGGTAATAATCTTGAACACACATTTTACTCCGTGTTTTACATTGCCTAATAATATTCTCACATTGATAGGCTGTGAAGCTGCTGTGGGTTTGGTATTATTCTTGCAGTGTAAAATAACTACACTCATTACCTGCAAAGCTTTAATCTCTGATAATGCTGAAAATTATTACCCCCAGAACCATATTCATCTCTATACCTTGATATTCCTAAAGTCACATGAATGATCTGAATTAATTTAACCATTCATCACCTACTTATTAGCATGGAATGTCTGTTCATATGTACTCGCTATCATGAAAATTACTTTCACTACTTTTCATTTTTCTCTGTACCGCATTCTAACCCTATCACCCTGACTTCTCCTACATTAGTTCACCTCACCTATCCAAGCAGCCTTTAACATACAGAAAACAGGTCAATACTAATTGTTTTTCAAGTCCTTTCATTATAATACATGCATGGAACTTATTTCCTTTTAGGTTTTATTTGAAGCAAACCTAATTGTGACTCTCCTAATCATTATCTGAGAAGGGAGTCTGACAGAACAACCTAGCATGTGCACGCTCCCAGAGGACCCTCTAGCAGGAAGCAGCGCTCACTACACCCTGGGCCCCATGATGCCCACGTGCTGAGCGCGCCCTCTGGCGGGAAACAGCATTCACTGCACCCAGGCTCTGAGCACCACAGTAGTTTCAGCTCCAGCCTGTGGAATGGCCTGGCCCTGGAGACCTGGGCTGCTCTCAGGACAGTCCTTCTCCACTAAGAGTCATCCTCATCATCCCTTAATAAAAGGGCAAAGGAGAGGAGGAGGGTGCAGCGGAAGGAGATGGCCAGGAGGGACGTAGAAGCTGCGTGCACCGCGGTCCGGTGCGGGTGCGGTGGCCCAGCCCCTGCCTCCGATTTCATCTATGCAGCTTTTCCCATGACAGTTAACGAGATACCGAATCGGTTATTTCTTGAAAGATTGTCCCCAAGCCGCTCTGCCTTTCCCTGCCTTTCCCTGAACGAAGGCGGCTTGACGATGTGTGGGTGCCCAGCACACTTGGGGGCCATTCCATCTCCTGATACTGTTCGCTGTCCCGTTCTGCTGCTAGGCGCTGCGGTCCGAACCCTGGTTCCCATGACCCACTAACGCCCCCGGAGCCGGTCCACACAGAGCCCCAGAAGGACCCAGTTCTTTGCCCAGGGCTCCCCTTGCGGGTCCTGTCGACCACACCCCGCACCGGCCACTGACAACCCTGACTAGGGAACCGAATCTGGACCCTGACCTCCGGCAACGGGGGGGGGGGGGGGGGGGGGGTAGGGGGGGGTGGAGGGGGGGCAGGGCTGCGCATGTGCAGTGGGGCTTACCGGGCAGTGGAGAATCCGCTACCTCCCACCAGGTGTTTCCATAAGGCATGGCGTGGTGGACTCACCTGATCCAGCTCCTGGGACGGTGCCACCAAGGCCTTGGCCAGAGTTGTGCCTGCTGCTCAGCGCTTCTGATTCTCTACCACAAGTTTAGACCAGGATCCGTGCCCAGACATGAGCCAGCCAAGTTCACGACCCCGCTACCCCGAGCCCAGAGGCCACCCTTCCCCACAAGCACCAGGCCGGGCTCCGCACCCCGGTGCCGCCAGTGTGCAAGCGAGAGCACGATGGTGTGAGGCTTTATTCACTACAGGTCTATGCAACCTGCGGGAGCCCAGGCTTTTCAGCGAATCGGCTTCTCCTTGGGTCAGTAGATGCGGCTTGGTCGCACAGATTGGCTCACCGGGAATGCAGACCCAGATGTGAGGGAATGCAGGGCCCAATCACCATGGAGACCAGAACCCGTGAGCATTACCATTGAATGGAATCCCTGGGCTTCAGGAACTAGTGTTGAAGGAAATACACAAAAGCCCCACCGGGGCCTCAGTTTATGTATAGCCAGCTTGTTATTCATGCAGCATTTATACCACCTACTGAAGTTTGGAAAAATTGTAAGGTAATTTTTAATGTGATTCTGTGTTTCAGAGAAAATCTAAGCTTTTGTGGTGGTGGTGGTGGTGGTGCAATATAACTTCCTGGTAGATTTAAGTTTGGGATATATAGGAAATAAAAATTAGGTTGCCTAGTGCCCGGTCAGATAGTACATGTTGTCATTCTTCACGCTGACAAATAGATTCGTTTTTGGACAGGAACATGAAAGGGTACATGTTAAAATATGTATTTTTCATAAATCTGCATGGATTGTGTAGAACATCAAAGCTGTTTTTAAAGGAGAGATTCGTGGATGTATTTGTGCTGTGCTTTCATTTCTTTGTAAATGAAGTAATGACTGATAATACACTTGTTGGCCTTTTCATGCCTTCATATATATGTACACATATATAGAAATAGATGTCTGGTTTTTTGGTTTTCCAGTGTTTGGAAAGGAACTGATGGCAAAATTAATATTAAGTATACTTTGCCAGATAACCATGCAGACAGCAAGGTACAGAGAACAAAGAAAGGTTTATTGGTGGGGAAAGAGTGCCTGCAAGACTCCTTCTCCCAAGGGAGGAATGAGAAGAAGCACCGGTTATTTTTTGGGGTGACCTATATAACCTAGGAGGTGTAGGAGGTGCTAGAAGGTGCTAGGAGGTGGAGACCCTGGTGTCCACATGTGGGCCAGGGACTTCATCATGTCAGACTAGGATTTATGCCTCCTATCCACCTAGTAGATAAGGGTCCTGCAACTGCCCAAACCTGAAGTTCACCCTAAGGGTTCTTGTTGCCTTATATGGTGGTATCGGTCCCAGAGAAGTGCAATCCCAAGGTAAAGGGGGTTGGAAGTTGATTATGTACTGCCTTTACTATGTGGGCCTAGCGTTGCTTAGGAAGGGAGTATGTTAAGCTGTGGAGAAGGGAGGGAATGGACTAAAGCTATGGGAAGGGACTCATTTTGCTAACAGGACCTTAGTTAGATTCTCTACTGATGAGCTATACCTCCACCTTAAAAACAATTATAATTGTAGACATCCCATACTTCAAGGTCAACCTAAAGCATGAGTGGCAAAGCCAAACACAAGCATGTCAATTAAATAAAAACAGATTTTGGTTTGCTTTGTCATAACTCATGAACTACTAATATTGTATCACTATGTTTAGAAATTCTTTACTATCTTATTGGCACTTTAAATTTATCTAAGTAGTCATTGATTTTGAAAATCACAGCATGCTTAGTAGGGGTCAATTAATGGTCCTGTTGAGGAGGTCATGTTGAGGAAAGACCCACAGCCTTTTCAGTGTGCTCTTGCAGCTGGTCCTTGAGAGGGAGAAAAGGACTGTAGCTAGAGCCAGGAGAAGGCATGTAAGGCCCTTTCACAGTGAAAAGGAATGAGACAAAAGCAAGGTGGGATTCAGATTTCTCTACCTGTCTGTCTTCTTGTGACCTGATGTCAGAGTCTGCACTAGCATGGATCCTCTGGCCTCTGTTTTATTGCAAAGGCAATGAGTGAAGAAAAGTCATGTGATTTGAAGTTAAGAGGGATTTTGGGTCAGCCTTACTCAGCCTTATGTACTATTGTTGATCAGGTGTGATGTAATGGCGGGCTGACTTTTTCTCTTTTTTGGGGGGGGGGGCGGTTGTGGGGCCTGAACTCTGGGCCTGGGCGCTGTCCCTCAGCTCTTCAGCTCAAGGCTAGCGCTCTAACACTTTAGCCACAGCGCCACTTCCGTCTTTTTTCATTTTGCTTATGTGGTGCTGAGGAATGGAACCCAGGGCCTCAGGCATGCAAGGCAAGCGCTCTACCACTGAGCCATCTTCCCAGCCCTTATTTGTTCTATTTATTTCTCTCCTTCCTCATCAATCCCCAAACCATGTCTGTGGCAGTATTTGTTGTATATATTTTGATATCCTATTATTAGGTGTATACAGTTTGTGTATACAAACTGTATGTGTAACATTTAATTAGTATGTCTTTATCTCAAACCTAGGCATCATGCATGCATTACTAATGCTGTGCATTCAACGATGCCATATCTTCAACTTATAGTGTAATTCTTTCTCTGTTGGAAATGTACTGTATTTTCTAGTAATTCCTTTCCAGAACATGTTAAATGTTTATGCCAGAAGCGATAAGGTTAGAGAGATTTTCCTTACCCTTACCTTTTCTCTCCATCGGTATTCTCAAGAGATAAAATTTCACGAAATCATATGACAATAAATTAATTTGAAATCATATGTCATCACTATGTGAAGATCATTGCTATTATTTAGGCATATTAAATGTCAGTTTTTAGGTAACTGAAGTGGCTTTTCATACCTCAATCTATAACCCATATTGCCCCCTCTTTCCCTTTATTTCCTCCATTTCTTATTCTCTGTGAAGTGTGAGGGGAGGTTGGCTAAGGGGGAGAGGGAACTGCTTGTTTTCTGGCTCTGCTACCTAGCTTGGTACCAATACCACAACTTTGAATAATCTGTGGAGAGTGTCAGGCAGCCCAGAAGACAAATCAAATCTTGGACTGAGTTCTGTGGTTGCACCTCTGTGGAACTCTGTTGCATTCCTACAGTGCCCTGCCTTTTACCCCACCTTTGGACCCACAAGAATTCTCTGGCTTATTTCCTGTCAGACAACTGGAATTCCTAACCTGGGTAGTTGCAGAAAATAGACAGTAGGTGGCGAGTGCTCACCATAACATTGCCTAGAGAGGGAGAAGAACGTTGGTGATGGCTGGACTCTGGCATATCAGTGATTATCCTGGCACCATACCTTGGATGCACCGTGTTCTGCCTGACTGAAGCACACAGGACAGTACTGATGTCTGCCAGTTTTCACTCTTGCATAATATAATACTAATTCACCCTGAGGAAATCTGTAGTAGAGCTGCGACCTCAATCATTTAGATACTGTAGCTTCTCAGTTCCAAATGTACATTTTGCTGTAAACATAATTAGTCTCTGAGCTGGGTGCTTATGGCTTAAGCCTATAATCCTAGGTACTGAGATGGCTGAGAGACATCGGAGGATCATGATTCAAAGCCACCATTGGCGGGAGACACCCATAAATGGTGCTGTGGCTCAAAACTGGTAGAAAACTACTCGTATATAAATAAAACATTCTGTGATAGTGCCCCAGACGCTTAGGTGTAGCCACACAGTAAAGAAAGAGATAAAGACAGATTGTCCCTTGGAGGAATTAACAATGTGTCCTTTATGAGGGTTAGCATCTGTTTGTAATTTTTACAGAAGCATAAGTTAAAAGATTTACAAGCCGGGCGCTGCTGGCTCAGGCCTATAATCCTAGCTACTCAGGATGCTGAGATCTGAGGATCGCAGTTCAAAGCCAGCCCGGGCAGGAGAGACCTTGAGACGCCTATCTCCAATAACCAGAAAACCGGAAGTGGCGCTGTAGCTCAAGTGGTAGAGCGCTCGCCTTGAGCTGAAGAGCTGAGGGACAGCTCCCAAGCCCAGAGTTCAAGTCCCACGACCGACACACAAAAAAAGATTTACAATACAATAGTTTAGCTGGAGTTAAAATGGAGTATTGGCCTTCACCATTCAAAATAGAATTAACCAATCACATTCAAAACTCAAACCAATATTTTCTCATTTTCTCTCCTGTTTAGTCACAGATTGCATTTTCTTTTCTATTTCTAATTCCTTGAGCCAAAACTCTTGTCTTTTTCATACAATACCTTAGAATCTTATAATTCAAACTTTGGTCTCATGGTGCCTGCAATGATTATTTTTAATCTCAATTCCTACAGTGCCCCACCCCCACCCTTCCTTGATTCATTCATTTCATGAGAGGAAACTGGAATTCACAAGCATGGTATTTTCAGAAAGTGGACACTAGATGGAGTTTGCTCACTGTCGTTCTATTGTTCTGAGCGAGGGCAGGGAAAGGAAGGAATACCCATCACACTTGGCGGGTAGTGAGAGCTTCTTGATTTTACTGGCACCATAAAGTGCCGCCTCATGTGATTCTGCCCTCCTTGTGGTCCTGCATTACACAGTACTAATCAGCCCTGAGGAAACCTTCAACAGACCTGAAACTACAGTTGTTATAGATACATAGCATAGCTTTCCAGTTCCAAATCAAAGACAATTTCCCCTGTACAAAATGAGCCCCATTAGCCTTATGCTGCTGGCTCATCTCTGTAACCCACAGCTACTTAGAAGGCTGAGAGAAATCTAAGGGTCGTTTCCAAGCTGGCCTAACAGGGTAGTCTTTTAGTCTACTGTGAGATTAAGGATTCCCCAGGAAACCACATGTGGAGCTGTTGCCCAAAAATGTATACTAGTAGCTGCCTTGGGGAAAAAATAAAATGCAAATATCAACACCCAGGCACTGAGCTCAATCCTCACATCCAAAAAAAAAAAAAAAGGTAAGGAAGAAAAGAAGAAATAAAGAATTCATTTCAATTTTTTGTTTTGTATGAATCATTTCCATGTGATATTTCTTGTATTTTTCAAGTCTATTAATATATTCTGTATAGAACACTACCTTAAGATTGCTTTCTTGCAGTGTTCTTATCTTACGCACTCATTAACTTAGGCCTTGGCCTTTGCAAAAGGTAGTTCTCTGAGAGGCTTCCTGCCTACATATCCTGATAACAGTCCTTCTCTTCTTGGAATTCCAGTTTCTTCTAAAAGGTCCTAAGCAACACTGCAACTAAGTCGTTGCCATGACTACATTTACAAAACAAAAGTTATCTCAGTTACCTGTGGAACTCTGCCTCCCTACTAGGCCAACACCCACCCTCTATCTTCCCTTCTGGGTGTGGGTGGGGCAAGCTGACTAAATGGCTCCTGTATTTCCTGGGAGGCTATTTTTTTTTGTGGGGGGGGAGGTTCCGGTCACGGGACCTGAACTCTGGGCCTGGATGCTGTCCCTCAGCTCTTCAACTCAAGGCTAGCACTGTACCACTTGAGCCACAGCGCCACTCCAAGCTTTTTTCTTTTTGCTTATGTGGTGCTGAGGAATCGAACCCAGGGCCTCAGGCATGCAAGGCAAGAGCTCTACCAATGAACCGCCTTCCCAGCCCATGGAAGGCTATTTTTTTAATGTGGCTCCCCAGTTATCTGTTATTATGGCATTGAGAAGCTGGGTTGTGAAAAGACGCGCAAGACTACAATTAGTACGGAAAGTCTAGTGCTAGTGGAAGCTTACATGTATGGTTTCTAGAGTGGCTGGAGCACCAGTACTGAAAAGAAGATTACAACCTGTCTGGAGAACTAGGACAATGATTACATGATTGGTGAGTAAACTTGCTTCCCATTCCATTTTCACCATGGTTTTTCACTCTAATAATCCAATCTGTGGCCTTCTTTTTCCCTTATTTTCTCCACCCCACCCCACACCCAACAGCAAGGGACAATCCCCCTCTATTCTCTTTTCTCTGTCTTCTCTAGAATCACTTGCAATATAAACCAATGTCCTCACCTACTCAGGTAAACTTTTTATATAGGTATCAGAATAAAATTTCTTGAACTATATAGACTTTTATTCACTTGATTTCCCTTAAGTAAATTAAAATAACTGGCTGTTGACAGGGCACATCTGGATATTTCTATCGGTCCCATAGAGATAATCTGTTACATTTTAGGACATGGTAGATTATATTTGCTATTTCCCCAAATGGACTTTACAAAAGCCATCCGTGGCCCCAAAGATGTTTCTGGACCTCTCATCATGTGTGACTAAATAGGCCTCAGTGAGTTAAGCTGAGAAAGCTGCAAAACAAAGCAGATCACTTCAGTTATGGAATATTAAGAGAATAAAAGTAGCTTTATACCACTGGATCTTTAGCGAGAAGATAGAATAAAAAGAAGAAAAAAATATTGGAGGATGCAATATAAACCAATTGAAACGTATCCAACCGATGATCTGGCTTTGAAGTGGCTATTTACTAGTGTGGTCATAGACCATCGTGTCCAGAAGGATAAATCAATGTGTTTTGAAAGATCCTAAACCAAATATACTTGTAATAATGACCAAAAGGCTAGGACAGGTACGTTTCTGTCCTCCTAATTCCAGCTTTAATCCTAACATGTCCGGTTTTTATAATACCTTCACAGTCATGCCACTTATGGATATTACGTCTTATGTCTTCTCTGCAATATCTTAAATGCTCAGAGAAGTTACACCTTCTGACAAAAGGACTGTATGTGTGTCACACACATGGGGGCACACACACTCTGTTTGCCCGGAGTGCTGTGTAGCTTACCATGTCCAGTTATAGTTTAGGTCTAGCATCCACATAGGAGGGAAAACACGTGCCGTGCCGTTGGTCGGTCGGTCGGTCGGTAGGTCGGTCTGTCTTTCCACCGGTCTGTCTTCCCCTGGCATCACCTGTTCTAGGTCCTTCTCCGCCGCCGGCAGCCCCCCCCCCCCCCCCCCCCCCCGCGCGCTCCTAGTCCATCGATCTACTTCCCTGTAACTGACATAATCTTATTCTTATTCTTTGGGGAACAGATGAATAAACTTTTCCTTGTGGATATTGTACACACACCGTAACGTGTGTGTGTGTGTGTGTGTGTGTTGACGGAATAGAGTGTTTGCCATGCCTGATTCCCTGGCTCTGCCTCTCTACCCGTCTGTGATGCGATGTGTGTGCTGGGGCACTTGTGCCTGCGTATGTTCCCAGTGCGAACTCCAAAGAGAAGTACGCCCTCCGGGCCTGTGGGTTCTAACCGTGCTTCGCCCCCGGGAGATAGGATCGCCCCTCTGATGCCTCCACTCTGTTTGGGCCGGGGCCCCTCGTCTCTCCCTGTCTTTCCTCCTAGGGTTCCCTACCTGCCCTCCCCCCAGCCCCGCACACACACACTGTGCACCGCCACGCTCAGGTCCAGGTCCTCCACCACAGGCATGTGAGTGATGATGCCTCTACCCTCCAACGCCTGTGTGTAGGGTTTAGATTCATCGCCTCATGCCCCGAATCCTGCTTCAGAGAGAGTGGCAGAGCCTATTAGAAAAGGCTAGCTGTCTGGACAGGCTAGAGTACGAACTGGTGAGAAGGTCGTTCCGTCCGGTGTGGTGCCCGGGGATAAGCGACACACGGGTGCCACCTCCCCTTCCTTCCCCACCCAGCCAGTGGCTCTCGTTTGGCTTTCCTGTCATTCAGTGATGGATGAGTGGACTCACGCTTCCCATTGCACTGTCACCGTGGTTTTCCAGACCTGTGTGTGTGACGTACCTACTCCCTGTGTGTTAGAAGAAACCTCTCTCTGGTCTTCCCCCTGCCCTTTCCCTGCCTGTGAGGGGTGGCGAGTGGGGGCGGGGGGAGGGAGTGTGTTGTGGGGAGGGAGAGCGGCGGACTTTCACAAGTGAGCGGGGTGCCTCCCGAGGGCTCCTCTCTTGCTGGAGCCGACCCATCTTTGGGAGTTTTTTTTTTCCTTTCTGGTTTCCACCTGGGGGAAAAAGAAAACAAAACGTACAAACAACCCCCCCCCCAAAAAAAAGACGGGCAGGCAGATGGTGGGACCGGGGCGGCTGTTCTGTCGGACTTTGCGCCCGCAGGCGAGCACGGGGTAGGGCCATGCGTTGCCGCTCTCTCTTCCGTGCCCGGTCTGTGCGGGAGTGGCAGCTTTGTCGGGTCGACCAGTAGTTTTGTCTGGGCCCGAGGCCTTGTCCTCCTCCCCTCCCTGGACTCTGGTCTTTGAGGGCGAAAAAAGGAGAGTACGAGGGACGTCTCGGGAGTCGGGGGAGAGGGTCCCTGGGTGAGCGGATAGGTGGTGGGGCTGGTCCCGGCCCGGACTCTGACCCCCCCCCCTCCCCGGAGTCACCTCCGAGTGAGCGCTTGGCGCATGCCGGGTGCGAGGGCCTGGGTCGCCGGCCCTGTGTGGCCTTCCTCCATGGCCCCGGCGGCCGGAGGACAGACCTCTCTGGCGGGAGGAGCCTTGGGCACAGCCGAGGCGAGCCTCGGGGCCGGGACCTACCTACCATCTGCGGGGACTTGCCCGGTGGGCCCTGCGTAGGGGAAAACTCGAGGCGGAGGGAGCACCCCGGGAGTCGGGGACCCGAGCCCGGGAGTCCCGGGTGTGTGCGTGCTGGCTCTGTTGGGGACGTGTTGGGGACCTGGTTTTGACATGGTGACGTGAGGATTTTGTACCTGCAGGAGGGTGCTGGCATGCTGTGTCCCAGTGGCTGTCAGCAGGTCTTTGGGGGCTCTCTCGGATGCTGTGTGCCGGGCCTTTCCCGTCTCTTCCCGGTCCGGGTCCCCCTGTCCTTCCCCCCGCACCCTGGGCTCCCACTGCCCTGAGCAGGCCCTGTGCCCCTGTGGTGGCTCGTGGGTGTGGTGGTGGTTGGTTGGTGGTTGGCGGCTGAGTGAGTCCCGTCGTCCTTGATCTCTCCCCCGCTCCCGGTGCCGGATTCTGGCCCTTTCCTCGGCACGCCGAGGAGGAGAGTGGTTGGTTGCCTGGGGTGCATAGGTAGGTCCGCGCGGTGTGCTTCCCTCGCCGTGGCTGGCTTGAGGAGGAAAAGTGGGGGGGCGAGTCCTGCCTTGCCTGTGCGTGTGCGGCATCCCCGTTCTGCAGTTGGGCACGCCCGACCTCCGTGGCTCCTTTTTTTTTTCTTTCTCCTATTGCCCCTAGCTCTCCAACTCCCTCGACCTGCCGCTTCCCGATGGCAGGCCTGGTCGGCCGCTGAGCTGCGCTACTCCCAAGCGCTGTCCGTGGCTTTTTTCTTCTTTTTTTTCTTTTCTCCCTTTCTAGCTTCTTCGGTCCTGTGCCCGGCAGAGGTGTCCTGGTTATCCCGAGTGCCAGGGACGTTTAAGCCCGTTGTATTTTTTCATTTCTTTTTTTCGTTTTTTTTTTCTTTTTTCTTTTTACCTCGCTTGTTACTCACGAAAGGGTGTCTGTCCTGCTACGCTTTTATCCCAGGCTGTTGGCCCCTCTCAGGAGCTGAGCTTCCTGGGCCACCGCCTCCCGAGTGCCGTGTGGCTGTCTTCTCCACCCCCTCGGTGTGATTGATGTGGTGATGTTGCGATCTCTTTTGGGCCCGGGCCTAAGCTGCGCCAGGCAAGGGACGGACATTCATGGTGAATGGGAACGCTCTTCTCGTTCTGCCCGTGGGCCCCTGCCCTCACCGTCCCACCGTGCCGGCGCCGGTGGTATGCGGGGAGGCAGGGGTGCGGCAACCGGGTCCGGCTGCGCTCTCCCTCCCCTCGCCGGGAGGTCCGGGACTTGTACACGCTGGATGAGGGGGTCGCCCTGATCTTGCTCCTCTCTTCCTGTGACTCCTTATCGGCACGGGGGTCGGCTCTCTCCGCAGAGAGGGAGGGTCGGTGCTCCGTGCTTGCCCATGCTGTGTGGTGTGAAAAGCCGCGCCTCGCGCTCTGCCCTCTTGCAGTGCTCCCGGAACGCTCCCGGTCGGTTCTCTCAGGTGTCTGAGGATGAGTGGCTGTGTCGTTCCGGATCCTGGCATTGTCCGCTGCCTTGTGCCAGCCTGCTGCCTGTGGTGTGTCCCAGCCGTCCTTGGGTTCGTGGGGCTTGTGTGAGTGAGAAGTTACCGTTGAGGTTGACATCTCTGCTGGGGGGGTCGAGGCGGTTCCCCAGAGGAGCGCTCTTCCCTTGTTGCGCTGGGTGGTGGCTTCCCAGCCTGAGCTGCCGCCCTGGTCCTGGCTTGTCTTCCCTGCCGTGTCACCTGGCTTTTATTGCACCGGGGGACCTTAGATGTTGCAGTGGGAGGCGAGCCAGGCCTGTGCGGGCTTCTGCCTGTGTGCGCGACTTTGCTCTGGCCCCACACGGCAAGGCCGACTGACCAGGGTTGGTGTTGCTGCTGCCGCAGAACCCCCCTGCCCCACCCCTCCCTGCCCCCGTGGTGGGAAGGATGGACGCCTCTGATGTGTGCTGGTCCCGGCGGGGTTCCCATCGGGGTTGGGTGCGGGCCACCCTCAGAGTGAGGAGAGGTTCTCTAGCGATCCTCGTTCGGGAAGCGGCATGCGCTGCTGGGTTATTGGGGGCCCGCACCCGATGGGCTCCCGCGGCCCTGCCACTCCCTGTCCTGCTTTTGAGCGTTAGTGGCTGCCCACGTCAGTAACTGCGTGCCTGCGCCTCCCCCCTCCGAGCTGGGGGAGGGTCCCGCGGGGCCTCTCCCTGGCCGTCATCTGGTGTGGTGAGTGGAGGATGTTCCCGATCCGTCCCCGCCCCTGCCTCGCATGCAGTGTGTCGAGTGGCGGAGCCTGGAGCCCATGCCGGGCCACGATGCGAGGGCGTCTGGTGTGTGGCTTCCCGGCCTCGTGCTTGGGGTGCCGTGGGGTTTTTGGGGGTCTCGTCCCCCTCCCCCTTCGGCCCCTGGCAATGCTGTTCCCGAGCGTCTGTGTGGGCCGCCGCCCGGTGGTGATGATGGTGCTGTGCGGGTGCTGGGCCCCGCGGTGTTCCGGGGCCGCTGTGCCCGTGGTGGTGTGCCGCTCAGGGGGGTTCTGGCCCTCCGGAGCTGAGGATCCCGGTGTGTGTGGGCCCTTGCTCACGCGGCCGAAAAAGAGGCGGTCGATGATGGGTGCTGTGCCCGGCAGTGTGGATGGATGCGGTGAGGCCCTGCTGGCGCAGGCGACTCCGCGGGCGTTCACGGGGTCTTTGAGGTGTGTGCGAGCTGCCTGTTCCCTCTCGGGCCTCTTTTGGGGGGGCCAGCCGCTGCCACGGTGGGGGTTTCCGGTCCGCTGGTTGGCCGGCTCAGTGTCCCAGGCATTGCGCGGGACCGCCCCGGAGTTGGGAGTGGTGAGATCCCGCGTTCGTTTACCTGGCGTGCCGGCTGTGCCCGGAAAGGTCTCACCTCCCCGTTGGTCTGCGGCTGCGCCACTCGCCCGTGTGAGGGGGTGGCCGCTTGCTCACTCGCCTCTCACCCCGGTGACCCGACCCGGTGACCCTCCCACTGCTCTTCTTGTTGTGCTTCCGGCATGCCCTC
>NW_024871192.1:2997500-3190000 GCF_019054845.1 Dipodomys spectabilis
TGGTGTGGTGTGGCAGCTCAGATATCACAAGGACTGCCATCTTGTGTGCAGGATACCCGGGGAGGGGAACTGCGGGGTGGGGGTGAGCAGAGGCATTTTCTCCTTCCGGAAACCAGATGATGATTGAATAAAATTAGCCATCCATCCTTGAGACATTCTCAAGGAGGTGGGCTGGGAATGTGTCTGGGTGGTAGACAGCTTCCCCTAAAAACTCGGTCCTAAATGGCGGCGGCGGCGGCATCCATCTTGTTCACAGACCGAGTGTCCACGTTGAAAATGAGAGTCTCTTCTGGGACGCTGGTTCCTGCTCCCTCCTTCCTTCTTCCAAGGAAGAAGTTGCCGCTGGCGGGTGGGTTCCAGGCTGGCAAGCAGAGTAAGCAGAGCCCCGCTGGAGTCCACAAGGAAAAGCAAGACAGAGGGGAGGCGGGGAGGGGGGACACAGAGACAGACAGGAGACAGAGAGGCAGAGAGAAAGAGACAGAGACAGAGACAGAGAGAGAGAGAGACCCAGCGACCGACGGAAAGACACACAGGGGAAGAGATGGAGGGGGAGCGAGAGATCCACAAGTCCAACTAGGTCCCCTGAACGAATCATCGACAAACAGACAGACACACTGACAGACAGACAGACAGACAGACAGACACACTGACAGACAGACAGAGAGACAGACAGACAGACAGACACACACACACACACACACACACACACACACAGAGGCAGACAGAGGGAGAAATGGGGAGGGGGGTGAGAGATCCACAAGTCCAACTAGGTCCCCTGAACTAATCATCGACAGACAGACAGACACACTGACAGACAGACAGACAGACGGACACACACACACACACACACAGGCAGACAAGAGGGAGATGGAGAGATGGAGGGGGAGCGAGAGATCCACAAATCTAACTACACCACCTGAATAATCAGACAGACAGACAGACAGACACACACACACACACACACACACACACACACACCACACCGACACACAGGCAGACAGAGGGAGAGATGGGGAATATAACTAGATCACCTGAATCAACAAACAGGAACAGGCACACATGCCCCCACCACACACACACACAGGCAAAGACAAGAGACCGACACACAGACAGGCAGAGAGGGGGAGACATGGAGGGGGAGCCCTAGAGACCCATCAGTGTGACTGACTAGATCACCTGAATAAATTTATTCCTTCCCTGCCCTGCCCTCATGTATTAAGGTAGACGATTGGTATGGAGTTCTTCTTGTCACCAAACACAGGTGAGGGCTAGTGACTTTTTACCCTTCCATGTAGGGACTCTTCCCTTAGGACCCTTGATTTTGATCATTGAATAAGAATTTCTGGAGGAGTCACTCTGGTGGAGTTTTATGGAGTAAGCAATCAGGCAACCAGGCAACCAGACAACCATACAACCCGACCAAAAAAAAAAAAAAAAGGCAGACACAGACAGACAGACAGAGAGACCCACACAGCTCCTGACTTCATGGGTGTTTTCAGGGTTAAAGTGGGGGGCCGGGGGGAATGTGGCAACTGAATTATGCACAGATAGTTGTTTTATCTTTGCTCCAATCTCAACTGTAGATGTTTGGGGTATTTCTTTACAGATAAGAAAAACAGATCATTAATGCTTGTTTTCTTTCTTTCTTCCTTCCTTCCTTTCTTCCTTTCTTTCTTTCTTTCTTTCTTTCTTTCTTTCTTTCTTTCTTTCTTTCTTTCTTTCTTTCTTTCTTTCTTTCTTTCTTTCTTTCTTTCTTTCTTTCTTTCTTTGTGTTTCCCCCGTCTCCTTTGTCTCTTTTTTATGGGGGGGCAATCCTGGGACTTGAAGTCAAGGCACTGTCACTCAGCCACTCAGCTTTTTTGGCTCAAGTCTAGCAGTCTATCACTTGAACCAGAGCTCCACTTTTGGCTTTATCTGTCTATGTACTATGTACGTGGCGTGTGTGTGTGTGTGTGTGTGTGTAATATATATTATATATATTCATTTTATACATAGACGTATATATGTATAAACACACATCTATTCGTTTATTTATACACATGTGTATATATACATGCACACATATATTTATACACATATGTGTATATATACATGCACACATATATTTATACACATACATATATAATGTGATACACACGCACGCACGCACGCGCACACACACACACACACACAAACACATTCCCTTATTATTTTCATGATTTTTTTTTGTTTTTGTTTTTGTTTTGTTTTTTGTTTTGGTTTTTCCCGGGACGTGGGGCTTGAACCCTGGCTGGGCCTGGACACTGTCCCCCAACTCTTCAGCTCAAGCCTAGGGCTCTACTACTTGAGCCACAGTACAACTTCCGGTTTTCTGAGTGGCTTATTGGAGATAAGAGTCTCACGGTCTTTCGTGCCCAGGCTGGCTTTGAACCGAGCTCCTCAGATCTCAGCTTCCGAAGCAGCTAGGATTACAGGCGTGAGCCACCAGCGCCCAGCTATTTTCATGTTTTTTTGTGTGTGTGTCGGGTGTGAGGCTTGAACTCTGGGGCTGGGTGCTGTCTCTCTCTCTGTGCTCTTCACCTTCCCAGCCCTCCCCCACTTGTTTTGCCAGTCTAGGGGCTGGCAACAGAAGAAGAAAGAGAGATTGAGTAAAATTAACCACCCATCCTTCAGCCATCCTCCTTGAGACATTCTCAATGAAGTGGGCTGGGAATGTGTCTGGGTGGTAGAGAGCTTCCCTAAAAACTCGGGCCTAAATGGCAGCAGCGGCATCCATCTTGTTTACAGACCGAGTGTCCACGAGCTCATGTGGGCTTTCATGTTCTCTGTGGGTTGACAGGGCCGGCGGGCGGGCAAGCGGATGAGAGAGCGGGGTGTGCAATTCATTGGAGATAAGACAGCGGTTCCTGCTCCCTCCTTCCTTCGGGGACACCAAGGAAGAAGTTGCCGCTGGCGGGTGGGTTCCAGGCTGGCAAGCAGAGTAAGCAGAGCCCTGCTGGGATGGAAATACATTTCTTCCTGGAGTCCACAACGAAAAGCAAGGGGGGGGTGGAGGGGAGAGGACAGAGAGACAGAGAGGAGAGACAGACAGACAGAGACAAAGAGAGACAGACACACAGACAGAGACAGAGACCCAGAGACCGACAGAAAGACACACAGGGAAAGAGCTGGAGGGGGAACGAGAGATCCAAAAGTCCAACTAGATTCCCCTGAATCAACAAACAGACGGACGGACGGACGGACACACACACACACACACACACACACACACACACACACACACATGGAGATGGACACACACACACACACACACACACACGGAGACAGACACACGAGGAGACAGACCAACAGAGGGACACATGGAGGGGGAGTCCTAGAGACCCATTAGTGTGACTGACTAGATCACCTGAATAAATTATTCCTTCCCTGCCCTGCCCTCATGTATTAAGGTAGACTATTGGTATGGAGTTCTTCTTGTCACCAAACACAGGTGAGGGCTAGTGACTTTTTACCCTTCCATGTACGGACTCTTCTCTTAGGACTCTTGATCTTGATTTCGATCATTGAATAAGAATTTCTGGAGGAATCAGAAAGAATGACATTTCCCCATTTGTTAGGAAATGGAAAGACTTGGAAAAAATTATGTTAAGTGAAGTAAGCCAGGCCCAAAGAAACATAGGTCCCATGGTTTCCCTTATTTGCAATATCTAGTTATGTATGAGTCAAGCGGAAAAGGTCAGATAATGTGATGTCAGGAAAACGAACCCTTGAATATGTATTTTAATGTTTTTTTTTCTTTCATGCATGTGTTTCTAACGCATTTATAGGATTGTTTCTTTGTTGCTTTGTATGTCCCCCCCCCAAAGTGTAACCCCCGCTTTCACTATATTTGATGTCAGTGTAACTTGTGGGGGAGATGGGGACAAACAAGTAGTTTAAGGATTCAGGTGGACCTGTTGCAACAATGAGAAGTACAAAATGTCGTGTCAAAAACGAGCTTTATGGTGTCGGGGGGGGTGAGGGGGGGAAGGATTGGGTTGGGGGAAGGGGGGAGGCTAGGAAGGGAGATGAAGGGTAAACAAAGGAGGAGGCTGCAATGCTTGGTAGGAAATGTGTGCATTATCCTGCCCATGTAGTTGTAACCCCTCTGTACAGTATGTTCTCAAATAAAATAAAATAAAATTTAAAAAAAAATAAAACAAAAAAACAAAACAAACACCACAAGCAGACCAGGGATTCTACCAAGCGACTGGTTATGGACACAGGGGAGATACAGGATCTTCCCATCCACCCACAAAGAAAAAAATCAAGGTGTAAGGTCTGAACAGGGACACCTCTCTCCTTCTTGGCTAAGTTTCTGCCCATTATCTGTTACCTAGGTAACAGTCAGTCCTGGAAGCAGTCACCTTCCCCTCCTGGTAGGTCCCACCCTGGGCCACCTCTGGTCACATGCCTCCCATCTGACCTTAGAAGGGTCCCAGACCATGAGATCACATCTGGATCCAGTGTGTCCACACCTATTCCTGACCCTGACCTAGATAAATTCTGGCCCAGAGGGGGTCGTGCTCCCTTTCCGTTTCAGCCATGCTTCTCCAGCATGCATTTCAGGGGCAGCAGTTCTGTAAATAAACATCTTTTCCTGCCCGAATAGCGCATGGTGTTCTCTTCATTGGTTACCTAAGGAAACCTACCTATTTAATATACCTTACATACAGTGCCGTCAGTCAGATGAGGTTTTTGAGTTGGAAATGTTAGAATTTCCTAACCACCCCTTTTCTGCTAAAGGTAGAGCTGTGGCTCAAATGAAAGACTGCCAACCTTCAGCAAAAAAAGAAAAGCAAAAGAACCTAGGCTCTGACTTTAAGTCCTAGTACTAGCACACAGATACTATATATATACTATATGCATACATATATACATATATGTGTGTTAATATGTAAATTATATATGTATGCATATATAGTTATATAATAAATTATTTGCAAGTGTCAATTATATACAAGCAAGCATTTAGTCTTGCTCTTAAAAACAGAATCATATACAATTATGAACTTCTGTGATTTATAAGAGCTGACATAGATAGAAATGTAAACGACCAGACTAGGAAATTAGTAGAATGATTTTTGTTATAGAATAGACTGTATGCACAAGATTAGGAAAATGGTACTATGTCATATCCCAAAACATTGAAAGCAAAAGCATAATAGTACAAGAAATCACATTTAGACATGGACTATGCCACTCAGACAGGTAGATCAGGAAAATATGATAGCTATATGCATATAAATATGCATATATGTGTATGTACATGCACAGTGGAATTTTATTTATCCATTAGAAAGAATGATAATGCATCATTTGCAAAGAAAGAAAAGAAATTGAGGGAAATCATGTTAAGTGAAATAAGGGAAGAAAGTCAAACCCAGGGAGATAGGTTTTCTGTTATATAGGAAGGTAGACATGATCTGGATCAATACAATATGAAGAACTTAGGGTGGAATCCAAGTATAAACCTAGGTATGAACTGAAATATGGTTGGTTTACAGAAGAATTCAAATAATGTAAGTCCTTAGACTAGCTAACTCACATTCTAACAAAATAAACACCAGAAATCACACCAGAAATCAAGTACTCAGAGGTAGGACTGGGATCAAGGTAGGGAGAAATAGATATATGAAGCAATAAAGTGGGGAGAAATGCAGTGATCTAACTTAATGCATATCCTACCAAAATGAAGAAATTGAGGAAAAGGTGGTAGTGAAAGCACTGGGGAAAATTATGAAAGAGTTGACATTGATCAAGATCCAGTGTACTCATGTACACTGTTCTTACGTATTGAATGTCAACTCCTATGTACAAGTGAAAATCAAAATAAAATTTAAAAACCCAGTACTTGGTTTGCTCATGGGAATATTAAAGTAATGGTGGTTCTCTGCATAACTAACCAAGAATGGAGTTCAAGAAAATAAATAGCAGAAAGGGAAATTATGTTCAGCTGGGGAAGAGGTTTAAGAGGGGGTAGATTAATGAAAAGAGGAAGGGATGGCAAATACAATCATTCTATTAATGATACATAGGTAAAAATGGAACCAGGTAACTTGGAGGATGGGTAGGATTGGGAAAGATGGCGTAGATCAATTTAATACTAATCAAGATGCATTACACTAATAAACTCGTTGAATTGAAACCTCTTTGCACAACAACTTCATGAAAAATACAAATGAATAAAAACAAAAACAAGGATTAAATTTGTACTTCATTTTTTGTAGTACAAGTAATATATAATAAGCTATAGTTTGTACAAAATGCAAAATTAATAAGCTACATGACAAAATAGGAAACTGGAAATGTGGGTAACATTGCCTTTGGAAATAATTCTAATTTGGAAATAATTCTAATTCTGAGGCCCAGGTGGAGGTCCTTCACCAGATCCTCTAAGCTATACTGGGAGTTAGCTCGGACTCCAGGCCATCCTCACATTTCTCCAGCTCTCTCATGAACCAAAAGGCCACAAAAGTTGACTTAAGAAACAAGGAGAAATGAAAGTAGCAGAAGAAACATTGGCTGGTGAAGCAATTAGAAACTTTGGATGAAAATGAGCTCAGAATATCTCCTAGGACCACTCATATCATTTGGGAGTCACATCATAAAATTAGGGAATAAATGTAATGAATTACTACCTAAATTAGTAACTTCATTGCTCTTACCTCAAGTGTTCTGTCAAAAGATAGGTGTACTTCCTCTATATTGATGAGGAAAAGAGAGCACATTCTTTCGTCACAAATTTCTACTGAGTATCTTCATCCAAAGTAGAGATTGTTCTTACTCTCTACTTCTCTGTTACTTTCCTTTGCTGGTTCTAGCAATAACATTTGAAAGTGTTAACATCTTCAAACATAATTACATTTTATTTTAATCCATTTGTTATCAAATAAAACAAATTTTGGGGAAAATCTGTCTATGGTATATTTTCTTCCATGGCATATTTATTTGATGATATTAAGAATTATTTTTTATAGTTTCATTTTTAAAATTTGAGCAAAATGTTTTGTTAAATTAGTTGCACATTTTTCCTATTTTTCCATCTCTGTATACGATAAGATATATCTTGACAACACCTCATATGTTTTCTTCATCTACTTTCCTCCTTTCCTAAACACAGATTCATTGTGCATCTTCACAGATTCACATAAGCTATTTTGGCGATATTCTCTCTCCTTCACATTTCTGATCCTCCAGTGAATTCTTGCTATTACATATACTCAAGACAGATCCTGTTCTATCTTCTCATAAATATTTTAATGGTATTTTATGTTTTGGAATGTGTTTCATCAGTGTACATCAAATATGCATATGCTTCAGTCGAGTTGATCATACAGATGAATCTGTTTTTCTAACCTCCATCCATCTTCTATCATTCAACAGCTTTTGATGAATCTCATTTTATATCTCTTTATTCAACTTTTCAAGATAATTTGTTATTAAGCTTCTAACATTGTCTTTCCCCCAATTGTTGCCTTCTTAAAAATTGCTTCAAATTAGAACTATATATGATTGTCCTGTCTGTGTTCACTGATATATTTAAAATTCAGTCTACCATCCACATATTATAGGATATCTTTAACCTTTGTAACTGCTCTGAAAATCATTATGGAGGTTCCCCATGAAAGCAAAAACTCAAAGCCATAAAACCCAGTGAAATTAGGATTGTGTATATCCAAAAATATTTTGAAATGAAATAGTAGATGCATTCATTTCTCATATATCCCAGTGTATGTTTATAGCTATGAATATCACATTTTCTTTATTCCCTCTTTCTGGTGCACCTAGGTTGACTGTAGAGCTTGATTGCTATGAATACTCCTGCCATTAACATGGATATTCATGTTGAATTATATTCCTTCAATATGTATCCAAGTTGTTGTAAAGGTCATTAAAATGTCCTTTGGCATTTTCTAAACTTCCATTCTGAGCTCCATATGGGTTGCACTAGTTTATAATGCCACACAACTAAATATAGTTCCTGATATATTTCAACCTCTCCAGCATTTGCTTTTGTTTGTTTGAGTTGTGATAAGTATTCTGATGTGTAAGATGGAATCTCAGTGACTTTTTGATATATATTTCCTTTGTGGATAAGAATTTCAAATATTTCATTTATTTATTAAACATTTACATTTGTACTTCATTCTTAATCAGTGTCTTTCTTTTTTTTTTTTTTTTTTGGTCGGTCGTGGGGCTTGAACTCTAGGCCTGGGCGCTGTCCCTCAGCTCTTCAGCTCAAGGTGAGCGCTCTACCACTTGAGCTACAGCGCCACTTCCGGTTTTCTGGTGGTTTATTGGAGATAGGAGTCTCACGGTCTCTCCTGTCCCGGCTGGCTTTGAACCGTGATCCTCAGATCTCAGCCTCCTGAGTAGCTAGGATTACAGGCGTGAGCCACCAGTGCCAGGCTCTTTTTTGTTATTTGATCAATTTTTACCTTTTAGAATTTGTGATTTTTTTCCCATTCCAACTATTCACCTGAGTAAAAAATAAATTTCACTACAGTGATGCACAATTTACTAAAATCAACCGATTGTACATTTATAACACTGTTTTTTTTTTTTACAACCAGGCAATTATGTCAATAAAGATGTCGAACATCTTTCACTAGAAAGATAGATTGAAAGAATAGTATCTCATATTAGCCCTAAGCTAATCTCAGAATTAAGAGTCACAGCTGAGGCCCCAAGAGTTGGGCTAAGTAAAATGCACTAACACAGTAAAACAGCCTTTAAAGTGATCAAAGGGCTTCATAAGTTTTTAAAAAGGCACCACCTTCAACAAGAAAATGGGGAAGTTCACAAGCAGACCATAGGAATCTGAAACATCAAGAAGACCAAAGGATAAATGTATACAGAAGGACAACTTTAGAATGTTGACTCAGAATTGGGATGGGGGGACAACCATTAGATACCAATGCTGAAGGGAAGAAGTGTTTTACCTCAAACCTCAGCTGTGTCTGACTCTCTCACACCACACAGACACAGACACAGACAGACAGACAGACAGACACACACACACACACACACACACATACACACACACACACACACACACACACACACACAGAACCCCAGGGGAAGTTATATCTGGGACAATGAAGCTTTTGTCCTCTTCCTTTTAGATAATCAAATGTGATGTTGTGGTTGGCTCAACAGCTGCCCCACACCTGAGCAGGAGGAGGGAAAGGATGCCTTAGACTGTAGGATGGCCTTGTGTACCCCTGGCTTCCTATGTAAGAATGCAGTTTGTGGTCCCCTAGGCAGGGGTGGCCAAGCTGAAATGGGGGTACACTTTGCCTGGAGGATGGCACCCCAGAGCCCTGCATGCATGGTGAACAGGGCTTGGGAAGCCCTGTGAGCATCTCTGATGGCCTCTCAGCGGTGTGGAGAAGTTGACACCTGTAGTTGGACATGGCAGGAAGCAAGAGGACAGCAGGAATCCTGAAGGCAGGAGAGGCTCAGGAGTGAATGTGACTTTCTGTGGAGAAGCTTAGGCCACACTAAGGAAGTTCCCAGCCTGCACGAGGCGGCCACTGCGCAGGTCCCCAGATTCCACACCCGGTCTTGTCACCTGGTTCTGATCCAGAGCTGGAACCTCCCCAGCTTCCCTGGGCTCAGAGCAGCAGGAGCAGTGAACTCCAGGCATGCTTCCTACACCTGTCCATTGTAACTCAACGATTACAGTCACAATTCTTCTTTCCCTGGTATCCTAGTCTCTGCTACTGTGTTCTACATAATTCATAGTACTATGGTTCCAACCACCTGATCCCTGACACCCCTGACACTGATACTGCATTCCCTAAGAAAAGAAAGACAGAGAGGGCACAGCCAGTAGATTTGGGTCCTGCTGGCCTCTTGCAGGCACATTGGGACAAGTTATTCCTCAGGTATTTAACATGAGTGACTAACTAGACGTGGAAAGGAAAGAGGTTATACCGAGGTGACTAAAATGTAGAGTCATCAACATATTGGCTGCTAAGAAAAGAAGGCCCTAAGGTAAAAGTTAATGAGAAAAGAAAATTTTACAAAGAATATTGGAGATGATGCAATAGGTTTTGCTTAGTCTCTTATACTAACACAGATATGTGACTTTTGCATTTCAAAAATTATATGAAGATGCATATATGTGATATATTAATTTATGAAATAATTGCATATAATTAATGCTGTTCAATATTTTATGCTCTGTGATTGTTAACTCATAAGTCTACCATTGTCAATAAGAATTGAGTTATTAACAAATGGAATTTCACTGTCAAATACTATAAGATTACTGATGCTAGTACCAAAATTAAAGCTAGAACAGTAAAACTTAATAAAGCTACAAGTTTGAAAGGAGGGGGCTAGTGTTAAGGGCTTCTTCACCGTGGAATCTGGGAAGAATACAATGTGTTTTGTTGAATTATTAGTTTTTTTAAACCTTGTTAGAAATCAGAACATTATTTTTATTCTTGCTTTTTTGGAACTCTTTAGTGAATGGTTTACAAAAAAATTATCAACATGACTTTGAAAATTCACTAATGTGAATTATCAGATTAGCATTATATGCAAAGCTGCCCTGAGATGCAGGCAAGCTGGATTCCTTTTCTATTAAATTAATGAAATAAGCTTAGCTTTGAATGGATGGACAGTCCATGACATTTGTTCCAAAACAAGAAAAGATACAGGAGAAAATAAAAAAGGAAGGAGACCCAAGTCTCCTGAAATTAGCAGAAATATATAGAAATATAATTTAAAAATTCACAGTCCAAAGCAAACCCTGGCAGGAAAGTCTGTGAGACTCTTATCTCCACTTACCCGTCAGAAAAGAGGAAGTATTGCTGTGGCTCAAGTGGTAGAGGGCTCCCGTTGATCTGAGTTCAGGAACATGTTAACACTCAGGCCCAGAGTTCAAGCCCCACAACTGACAAAAAGAATTTTAAAAAATTAAAGCATCAAACAACCTGAAGATGTTCTTCAGAATAAAGAGTGTGGCATTATGCATTTACATGACTAAGTCACTTGCGATCTATTTTACCAGGGGAGGTGGGTGATTTGTTTGTGTGCCAAAACCTGAAAAACTATTTTGCACTTTACCAAGGAAGGAGGGATTTGAGGAATGGGAAAAGTGTTTGGTGGCCTTTCCTTTGGGTTCAGTGACTGTTTTCTGGAGTCAAATTCAGAGAAATTCCACTGGTATTCCTACTTGCATGAGGAGCTAAGGATCCATGCCTTGGAAGTGGTCTTTGGTCTGTCCTTGGTATGGTTCCAACTTCCACTGGCTAATCCAAGTCCCACTTCAGGACCTCAACATCTTCTTTTCATGAAGGGAAGGAATGGGGTGTTTGTTCCATCAATCCTATTTAGGGAAATCATCAGTGATCCTTCTGGCAATCCTCAAGCTGACAGAACCAATATCTTCTCTTTATAGGAGAAGGTGTGTGTGTGTGTGTGTGTGTGTGTGTGTGTGTGTGTGAATTGTGGGGCTTGAATTCAGAGTCTGGGCGCTGTCCCTGAGCATTTTTGCCAAAGCTAGTGCTCTACCAATTTGAACCACATTACTACTTTCAGTTCTGGTGGTTACTTGAAGATAAGCGTCTCCTGGAGTTTTCCTGCTTGAGCTGGTTTGAACCTCAATCCTCAGACCTCAGCCTCCTGAGGAGCTAAGATTATAGCCCTGAGAAACCTGTGCCCAGCTAAGGGAAGTCCCTAACAGGATGGTCATCTGAATGCCAATTAACCATTCTTATCATTCTTTGTCTGATGCACAGTTAGACTCTAATTCTGGCCATGTACTTACTAATAAGTTGTTTAACCCCTGTGTTTCCATATGAGAAAATTAACAGTTAACTGCTCAGAGCAGTTCAGAATTCAGTGAATTAATGCACAGAGGTTCTATAAAGAGCAGATGTTGGCACACAGTAATACTTGAGAAATGTTATTTTTTATAACAAAATACAAGTTGTGACAGTTATCCTCACATATTAGAACACATAGGACAAGGAACATTTCACATTCCTCTAAGGAAGCAACATCTAAAAGAAGAGCAACTGTGATTGTCAGTAAAAAGAAAACGTTATTGGGTATATAGTATTGAATTCATTCATCTAGAGTTTCTATAACTGAGAAGTACACATCATATATTATTGAAAGTAGCAATGTTAAATCACTATTTAAACAAGGCTGAGACCAGCCACTGTCACTGTCATTTGATATAGTTTTTCCAACTTTCAAAAGCTTGACAAGAGAGTACAGAAACAAGGATTTCTCAACATAGTTGGCCAACCTGGCTGCTCTATAGGGCAGCACCAGCAGTTCAACTAGATGCTTAGTAACAGCTACGGCCAGCGGATATTTTGACTAGCCCTCATGGAGATTGCCATCTCTCAGAGAGATCACAATCACTTTGTCTTTTATGAATGCTACAGTATCTCCATAAATATGAAGATTAGAATGATGCTATATTTCATTCTGTTACTCAGCCTTATATCACCCAACTATATGTAAATGTTCATTGGTTCAGAAAGAATATTATGTGTTCCCAGAGGTATCCAGTTAATGTACTTTCCCATCAGTCATATAAATTTACATGTCTTTATTTAGGCAAGTCCCTGCTTAAGTTATCATATTAACTATTAATCCTATTTTTCCAACATATTTTGCAGTTTTTGTTAAGAAAAATAGAAAAAGGAATAGGAACAGGTTGGACTCTCCATCTCGACAGGCTAGGTCTACTTACTGAGAATCAGCAAGGAGGAACAAACCCTTTTGCAGGAATGGAGGTTACAAGGAACTGGGTTTGGAGGTGCTCTTTTGTGGGGTCTGAGCCAGGGGGCACAGGTTATCAAAGAGGTTATCAAAAGGCTATTCGGGCTGAGAGAGGTGGGGACTTTCAATCAGCTCACAATGGAATGTTGAAGGCCAGGCTTGGGTTAGTCTGCCCTGCCTGCACATCGAGTCCACACATACCTGGGCTTTGCCTGGTGTCCATATGTGCCTGAGACAGTAGGGCGGTGGTCACTCCTTCATATTGCATCTTTAGATACATAACAAGATTGGGACAAGAGGGGAGAGGTAAGTCTTTCATATAGGGTCTTTGGATAGATAAAAGGATTGGGCTGGAAGAAGAGACCAGGAAAGAGTTGTTAGACTCTTATTTGGAGATTCTTTGTCTGGTCCTATTGGAGATTTATTATCCAAACTGTCCTGTTTGGAATTTATATTCCATTTGGGATTTTCTAGCAGAGGTATCATCCTAGTCCTGAACTTTCTTTTGCTTTTTATTTTTTGTCGGCTATGGGGCTTTAACTCTGGGTCTAGGTGGTGTCCCTCAGCCCTTCAGCTCAAGGCTACTGCTCTACCACTTGAGCCACAGTGCCACTTCCAGTTTTCTGGTGGTTAATTGGAGATAAGAGTCTCATGGACTTTCCTGCCTGAGATGGCTTTGAACTGTGATCCTCAGATTTCAGCCTCCTGAGTAACTGGGATGACAGGAGTGAGCCACCAGTGCCCGGCTTTTGTCCTGCACTTCAGATGAGGTCAGGGATGAACTATTCCTGAGAACCAGGAAGGACCCGAGGGTGGGAGGGGTGAGAGGTGAGAGGCCATGGAAGCAACCTGGGGTTAATAGAACGAAGCAGGTTCCCATCAGCTTTGAATAGCAAATTAATTCTTTTGATAATCACCAATCATTATGGCCTTTTTACTCTTAGGATAAGTCACATATATCTGTATCTCTCTCTCTCTCTCTCTCTCTATATATATATATATATATATATATATTCACAGTGAATATTTCTATAGTGATAACAAGATACTAAGCATTATGTGTACACTCTCTCCCTTACACATCCACACACTCCTTACAACAACCCTATAGCATAAGTACTATATTGTTACCATTTTACAGATGAAGAAAACAGAACCTATGAAGACAGATTAAATTACTTGTCCAGTCTGGTGAGTGGTGGAGCTAGAATTTGTACTCAGCACTCTGGGTCCGAGTGTATGCTCTTTAGACACGCTGCCTGGGGCAGGTGAAGAGTGAGTAAAAGTTCTAATGGTTTGAAGGTGAAGATGAATGGAAGAAGTATAGAGAACAGGAAATCAATACTTGCGAAAGCATGTCAGATGTGAGGATAGTAGTAGAAGATAGGTATGTCTGAGATTAAAAATAGGAGACATGAAGTGAACCCAGGGAAGGCACAGGTGGAGCCAGGGGTCCTGTGGAGGCCAGAACATGTAGGACTGTGCAGGTCAGGTCAGAAACTAAAAAAGAACAGGAAATCACTGCGGGGGGGGGGTGGATATTCAGTGAGCAAGAGGGCGCAGGAGTCTGAATGCCACTTTGGCACACAAGGTGAAAATGCAGGGAGCCACATGACAGCCAGATGACTGTGTTGTTGGAGGTAGGGTACAAATCACACAGGGCAGAGGGAAGGATTGAATTTGGGAGATGGAGTCTCAAAAGGAGTTTCATGGGTGATTCCTAGGCTTATAGTTTATGGAAACAACTAAGGAGGCTCAGAGGCTTATAATGAAAGTAATTTGCTGGAGATGTGGAATACAAGGAATATATGGGATCAGGGGAGGTGTCCAGAAGTATACTGAAGGAAGGACTCAGAGATAAATTCTGGAGATAACCTGACAGTTTAAGTCACAGGATACATAAGATCCCACAAACAGGCTCTAGAAGAAGAGAATCTGAAGGAAATGGCATTTTAAAAGAACTACAAGATAAGGATTAGTCTGCAAAGGAGATATTGAGAGGCAGAAGGAAAACCAGTACAGTGATGTCAGAAGCCAGTGAGAGGACATGTTTAAGAAATCAATAAAGTCCAATGCTTCTGAGAATCAAGAAGACTCAGGTTGAAACATCCATTACATCAGGAGACATGGTGACAGCTTCCAGAAAGACGAGAGGGCAGGAGTGAAGTGAGGAATGAGGATGGAGTATGGAAATGAAGTAAGAATGCACACAACTCAGAAAGAGGGAAGCATGAGAGAATGGAGGGTCAAGAGAAGGGTCAGCAGATTTCTGAGTGCTAAGCACCAGTGACTCACCTGTAATCCTAGCTATTCAGGAGGTTGAGATCTGAGAACCACAGTTTGAAGCCAGCCTGGGTACACAAATCCTTCAGACTCATCTCCAATTAACCAGCAAAAAAACATAACTGGAGGCATGGCTTTAGCAAATGGTGCCAGTCATGAGCAAAAAAGCCAAGTGAGAACACGAGTCCCTGAGTTCAAGTCCCAGCACCAGCATGAGAATGACCGTGTTAAAAATGTTGATTCCAAGGCTAGAGCTGGGAGAAAGGAGATGAATACATAGGGGAAAAGCCATAACCATGAAGCTTCTATGAAGTAGAGAGAAAAAGACCAAAAGCTTGAAAAGCTATGAGAAGATAGTCTTTTACCAGGAAGGCAGGAAGCTAGGAGGTGAGTGGCTATAGACAGGTTTGTTTCTTTGACAGTGAGAAAACTGAAGTTCCCATCTGATGGCTCCCACCTTGTTTAAGACACAAAGCTTCACAGGGAGAATGAAAGAGGTGGTGTGGGGTGAGAGAGAAAGTGTAGTGTAAGAGTTCTGAGTAGACAAGAAGGACTAAGCTGTAAAGGTGGTAAAAGTGAAACCATGAAACAGATTACTAGGTGGAACTGAGGGTTCATTTCAGAATGCTGGGAGTCAAGACATGCAGAGGCTTCATATGATTACAGTGCCTGGCAGTGGGTTCAGGCAGGGAGAACAACTGTGAGGAGCATCCAGCTGGGGTTTGGTTCAGAGAAATCCCACACGAACTTCAAAGGACAAGTGGACTTAAGGTATAAACCTGCTCGATACGGACCAGGCACTTACGCTACAAGAAGAAAAGAGAAAAGAGGGACTTGGAGAGAGTAACAGGGACAAAAGAAATGAGTTGAACAAGCTACTGATAGAAAGAGGTGGGTAAAGAACAGAATATTTGAATTTAACCCATTAATTTCATTAAAACCCGTTAGAAGGGGACCCAAGTGGGTCATGCTGCATGTTAGCTCTTCAGAATACTGAGATCCAGAGGATTGCAGTTTGAAGCCAGCCCAGGCAAAAAGTCTCCTTGACTCCATTTCCAAAATAACCAGCAAAAACCAAGTGGTACACCACTAGCTGTCAGCAAGCTGAGCAAGAGCTCAAAGCTCCATTTTGAACCCCAGTACCTAAAAAAAAAATTAAATCACTCATTAGCAATAGTGTAGACTTTAAGTCAAAGCCCAGCAAAACAAGAACCAGAAAATGGGTGTTATCAAAAAGGGAAGTCTTGGGGAGCAAGGGGGGAGGGTAGATGAAGGAGGAAGGATGGAGAATGCAGGCAAGAATCCATACTATAGAATTGAGACACATTAAAGGAAAGGGTGTGTAAAATGGGGTGTGTGAAGATGTTGATGTGGTGACACAAATCAAGATGCAGAGTACACATGAATTGCTTTGTTAAATTGCAAAACATTCAATACATAATCTAGAATTAAGATAAGTAAAGGAAGGGGAAGCTTGGAGGATTGGGGAAGAATGCTGAAAGGGTAACATTGATCAAGACACACTATATTCATAAACTGCTTTGTACAAATACCTAAAGATAACAAAAATATTTTTAAAAAGGAAGCAGAGAATGACTATGGTCATAAGGCAAGACACAATGCCATCTACTGTTAAGCCAGAAAAAAATGAGAATGTAAGTTTCAGAACCCAAATAAGATGACTTAGTTAAAAAAATTCCTCATTAGATAGCTTCAACTATATTGCTCCTTATTAATACATTAAGAAGATGTATGAAAAGATTACAATCCAATGAGAAAAATATGCGAAACACCCTACTTGGCTGGAGACTCCTCATTCAGGGCACCCAGGGTCTTCTCCTCCTCCAAGGCTTCTTCCTTTGGGGCCCTTAACTCCACACCACTGAAAAACAGCAAAAGCCTCTGCAGTCATATGAATGAATTTACACCAATGCTTTAACAAACATAAGCTCACAAAAACAAATTTTAATGACCCATTTTTTCTTTTTCCAAAAATAGCAGTATCAGGGTTTGAACTTAAGAGCATTGCATTGAAGCAAGATTTTCCTACTAATGCTTCCTGCATAGCTGAGATTATAGATGTATACCCTCATGCCTGGCTTGTTGATATTCAGTCTTTTTCCCCAGATAGCCTCAAACCATGATCCTCCCAAGTCTCTAGAGATTACAAGTGGGAGTCATTGAGCTCAAGTTTAGTGTCTTATTTCTTAAGGGTTTGCTTTTCAAGGAATTCTGTACACATACAGCTGCCACAACAAAATGAATTTCTTATCCATATACATTTCCAGAATGTGAAAAGTTCTTTTATAAATAGAAATTTTCATAAATAAGCTAAAATTAAGAATGGGCTATAGGCCAGGCACCAGTGGCTCATGCCTACAATCCTAGCTACTCAGGAGGCTGAGATCAAGAATCACAGTCCAAAGCAAGCCTAGGTAGGAAAGTATGTAGAGTCTTTTCTCCAGTTAATCACCAGAAAACCAGAAATGGAGCTATGGCTCGAAGTGTTAAAGCACTAGCTTTAGTGAATTAGCTCAAGTGGTAGAGCACTGGTCTTACGTGCCCAGGTCCTGAGTTCAAGCATCATGATCAGCATGAGAGACAGAAAGAGAGACAGAGAGATGGAAAGAGAGAGAATGCCATAAATATCCTCTTTTTTCGTTTTCCTTTTTGCCAGTCCTGGGGCTTGAACTCAGGGCCTGGGCACTGCTCCTGAGCTTCTTTTACTCAAGGCTAGCACTCTATCACTTGAGACACAGCACCACTTCTGGCCTTTTCTGTTTATGTGGTACTAAGGAATCCAACAGAGGGCTTCATGCTTGCTAGGCGAGCACTCTACCACTAAGCCACATTCCCAGCCTCAACTATAAATATTCTTAAACTACAAGTATTAAAAATACTCCCTAAAATAAGACTATGTCGGGCCTGGCACCACAGTGTGTGACTGGGGTAAAAGACCAACAAAATGCTGGTGCAATGTTTACACCTGCCACATGAGCTACACCGACATGGGAGCTCTTATTGGTGGGCTGTGGTCAGGCTAGCCTGGGTAAAAAGCTACTTTATTCAAAAAATAATGAAAAAGGATTGGGGGAATGACTCAAGTGATGGAGCCTCTGCTTGGCTAGTGCAAGGGCCCTGAGTTCAAACCTAGTACTCCCAAAGGGAAGAAAAAGACTATCCGAACAAACTCAGAAAATGGCAATAAAGTAGAAACAAATTTTTCAAAAAGGATCACATATGATTATAAATAAGCTGGTAATAACTAATCCAGCAAAACAAGACTTTGAATTAATTTATATCCTATTTCATTTTAATATACCATCTACCTACTGGAAATGACAGCATAATGAAAATTTTAATTTTAATTCACATGACCTCATTCTTTTCCTTTCTGTATTGACATTAATATTATTTGAAAAATACATTTTATGAAGCCCCAGAAAAAGAAATATTACTTTTAGTAAACTGTTAAAATCCAATTGTAGAATTGGATGTGTGGCTCAAGTGACACAGGCTTGGTCTAACAAGCCAAGTTCAGTTCCCAATACTGCTGGGAAAATATTACAGTCACATACGGAATCCAGCATATTTTTCATCCTAGTGCAGAAAAAAAAAGTTTCAATGATGGCTTTTGAAGGATTTAAAGTGAATATAAATTAATCTGAATTAATAAAGTACATCTCAACTTAAATATTTTGTGTTCTAAGCATGTAGAAACTGCAATCAGTTTTAAAAGACCCTTACAATTAAAGGAGGTACTCTTAAGGAAGGGACCCAAAAGTGCAATGAATGCCTCTGTGCCGGTGAACCTATAAAATAATATTTATCAACATGAATGCCAGGAAATGGCAACAAGTTTTTAATATTTTTTCCAATTGTTGATGAAGATGCTGTTGTTTTTTGCTTTTTGGTCTTTGTTTCTTGTTTTTTGTCTGTTTGTAAGAGGAGGCAAAGAAATGGAAAAATCAAGGGTAAACAAATGCAGCAGTGGTACTCAGTAGACACTATCAGGAAAATGAACTATACAACTATACAATTTGTAGGTAGAGATGGGAGAGGGAAATGAAGAGAGCAAAGGAAGGGGTGAAATTGCCACTAAAGAAATATATTCATTACCTGCTTATGAAATGGTGACCCCTCTGTACATCTCTTTAATAATTAATAACAGGGACTGGGAAGGTGGCTCAGTGGTAGAGTGCTTGCCTTGCATGCATGAGGCTCTGGGTTCGATTCCTCAGCACCACATAAGTAGAAAAAGTTGGAAGTAGTGTTGTGGCTCAAGTGGTAGAGCACTAGCATTGAGCTGAAGAGCTGAGGGACAGCACCTAGGCCAAGGGTTCAGGCCCCATGATCAACAAAGAAAAATTAATAACTATTTTTTTATCTCACAGTTTCTTTTTGCCATAAACTTTGATTAACTTCCACTTTGGTTTTGCTTTTTCTTTTGTTGTACAGGTTTCTGAGTCTTGAGCTTGGGCTCTCTCTCTCTCTCTCTCTGTCTCACTTGCCTCTGTCAGCTTTTTCTCTCAAGGCTGGCACTCTTCCACTAGGTATACCTTCACTTCCAGCTTTTTTTTTAACTGTTTAACTAGAGATTAGAATATCTATCTCAGGTTCATCTGCGTGAGTTGGTTTCAAACTTTAGTTCTCAGATCTCAACCTCCTAAATAGCTAGGACTATAGATGTGAGCAACAAGTCCCTGACATTTAAAAAATTATCATAAGATAGTTGTACAAGGGGAGATTTTGTTGTGACATTTCCACACAATGTGATCCTTCTCCCTCTTTTTAAAACAATTTCAACAGGTTTCAGTTTTATTTTCACAAAAATCTAGTTTAACCATATTCATTCTCTTTCCCCTTAATTAGTCAACCCTCTTACTAGTATTCCACCCTAGCCTCTCTCTCCCCCAACTTGCTATTGCTCAACAGCTTTCATGTTATTTTCATATATAGTTATAATGTATCTCAAAATTATTCACTCTCTTTTCCCCTTCCACTTCTCCTCTTAAATAGTCTTGTAGACTCAAATTGTATGTCTGCCCATAAACATAAAAGTAGAATCATGACTACGAATACATATATTTTTTTTAGGCCTAGCTTCTATATAGGAGAAAAAACACATATCTTGTGTGTTTTTTTTTTTTTGTTTTTTTAGCTTAGCTCATTATGATGCCCTCTAATTATATCTATTTTTCTGAAAGCGACATGATTTCATTTTCCTTCATGGCTGTGTAACATTCCATGGTACATCAATACTACTTCTTCTTTATCCATTCCAGAAGATTCCAATGCCGGGCGCTAGTGGCTCACGCCTGTAATTCTAGCTACTGAGGATGAGGAAGCTGAGATCTGAGGATCACGGTTCAAAGCCAGCCCAGGCAGCAAAGTCCGTGAGACTCTGATCTCCAATAAACCACTAGAAAACCAGAAGTGGTGCTCTGGCTCAAGCAGTAGAGCGCTCACCTTGAGCTGAAGAACTGAGGGATAGTGCTCAAGCCCAGAGTTCAAGGCCCATGACCGACCAAAAAAATTAAAAAAAAGAAGATTCTAGGTGCTGATTCCATCATTTGGCTATTGTGCACAGTGCTGTAATAAACATAAATTATTCTGGTGTCTTTCTGGTATATTGATTTTATTGATTTATTCTATTGACATACGCCTCATACTGGTATAGTGGAGTCTTTGGAAGGGTTTATTTTTAGACTGATATCCATAATGATTGCACTAGTTTACATTCCCACCAAAAGACTATGAAGATTCCTTTTCTAATTCATCTTGCCAGCATTTTCTTGGTGGCTGTCATTCTAACTGAAGTAGATGGAATCTTATTGCAGTTTTAATTTGCATGTTCTTTATTGTAGCTAAGGCTGTTGAACATTTCCTGATGACTTTATTAGCCATTTCTTTCTTCTTCTGAAAACTATCTAATTGCATTATTTGTGGGTTTTTTGATGTCTAATTTCGGTCTTCTGTATAGTATGGATATCAATCCTTTATTTGTTGAATAGCTGGCAAATATTTTTTGGGTTGTCTCTTGATTCTGGTCGCTTCTTTTGCTGTGAAAAAAAACTCTTAATTGGATACTATCCCATTTGCCCATGTTTGTTCCCATTCTCTGGAGTCGTATTCAAAAAATAATTGCTTGTATCTTTAAGTTTCAGAAGTTTTCTTATATTTTTCTGTAGTAGATTTAAAACTTCAGTTCTCATTTTGAGCTCTCTGTTCCTCTTGGAGTTTTTTGATTTTGTTCTTAGAAGGTGACAAAAGGCCCATTTTCAGTATCCTAAGAGGATGACCCATTTTCCTAACACCATTTGTTGGAGAGTTTTTTCTCCAGTGTGTGTCTTTTGGCTCCTTTGTCAAATATAATTTGGCTACAGATCTGTGCTCTTAAAAACTTTTACTTAATGAACAAGATGTTTTTCTTTTCTTTTTTGTTTGTGGGTCCTGGGCCTGAACTCAGGGCCTAGCTACTTCCCCTGAGGTATTTTGCCCAAGGCTAGGATTCTACCACTTTAGATACAGCTCCACTTCCAGCGTTTTGGTGGTTAGAGATAAGGATCTCACAAACTTTCATAACAGGGCTGGCTTTCAACCATGATCCTCAGCTCTCAGCCTCTTGAGTAGCTAGGGTTACAGGCATGTGCCATTGGTGCCTGGCTTTAAACAAGATCCTAAATCAAATGTATTCAATGTATAGAAGGACACACACCTAGTTGAGGCCCCTTTATAAATGCTCACATCTACCCATCATCCAAACCCCAGTGGGTCACTTCATTTTTAAGCACCCAGTAGTCCCAAATCTAGCAGAATGGCAATGCTAAGTTATTTCAATATTTTTTTTGTTCTCTTGCCATGAAACATACCAAGATTAAAACACAAAATGAGTCGTCAATGGCTTGTGACTACAACCCTAACTACTAAGGAGGCTGAGATTGTGTGCTGTGGTTCAAAGCCAGCCTAAAAAGGAAAGTCCATGAGCCTCATCTCAAACTACCAAAAAAAGCTGTAAGTGGAGCTGTGGCTTGCTTCAAACAGAATAGCACGAACCTTAAGTACAAATGCTCAGGGCACAGAGCCCATGCCCAGAGCCCAAGCTCCAGGACCGGCACACACACACAATAAAACCCTATAGGCTTACAGTTTGTACTGTTTGGCAATTAATGACTAAAAAGATGTGGGGAAAAAGAAAAAGGGAAATATAAACACCTGAGACTATAAAAATCATCATTTGTTAAACTTGGGCAGTGAACTGATTTTACAGAGGGGAAAAATCACAGATCTACCCTTTGTGTTGACCCAAATTATTTTATGAATAAATTCAAAATTCATGTTGTAGTCCCAGCTTATTGAACCATGTGATCAAATCTACAAAGCTTATTTCAAGATGAGCAACAACTTGTTTTGACAAATAATGTTCTGCTGAAAGCAAACTGACAATGCTAAGTTCATTACAAGAAACAGCCCTAGAGACTCTGTCTATACTTTGACTTGTTATCCTAGAGAAAAGCATGCCTATTTGTGTGTGTGACTATGCTCCAAAAATGCTGTTGAACATTTCAAAGCTTTTAGGACCCACCTCAAATGTAGTCAGCCTTCACACTGAGCACAAATCTCTAACAGTGGATGGAGTTTCATCAACTGTTACCTGATAACATACAATTACCTGCTCTCAACAGTATAAACTCTAAGGCAGTATTATTGAAAACTCATGTGTGATTGTCTATTATGCTTTTATCAAAATACTATGTTTTAAATGATATTGATGACACTCCATACCAAGGAAACTCAAAACTGTCAGAACTACTCAGTCACGTGAGTCTGTCCTTCATTCTAGTCACTGCTGCCAGTGTGTTCGGCATGAGCAAGGGATGCACTGCACATCACTTCTCCTTCACTTCCTCACAGATCCAAAGTTCACATGACAGCACTTACTGCACATCAGCTGATTAATAAAAAACAGGAGGGGCTGGGAACTTAGCTCAATGAAAGTAAACTTGCCTGGCAAGTGCAAGAATTTAAGTTCAGACCTCAGCTCTGAAAACTACAGAAACAATTAAACAACAACCACAACTACAACCACAACCACAAAAAGTGAGTCTTACCTGATGTTGATGGCTTATACCTGTAATCTTAGCTACTTAGGAGGCTGAGATCTGAGGATTGTGGTTCAAAGCCAGGCTGGGCAGGAAAATCAGTGAGACTCTTATCTCCAAAAAGCCAGAAGTGAGACATACATGGCTCAAGTAGAGTGCTAGCCTTAGGCACAAAAACTCAGGGTCAGTACCCAGGCCCTAAGTTCAAGCCCCAGATCCTGCACACACTAAAGTATCTTACTCTAAGACTTATTTATAAACTATCATCACCTAAATTCCTGTCACAAACAAACCCAAAATGAATGCCACAAGACATGTCTTTCTAACACCACTCTTGGAATCCTCACAAGTGGCACAGCCACCTCTACATACACACGTATAGATATTATGTGTATATATATGTATATATATGTATGTGTGTATATATATATATATATATATATATATATACACATAAATACATACAGGCATATAATTGAAGTAAAACAAAAGATCATTGAAACTATGGAATTCCAGATTGAGCAACCACTCAAAAAGTTTCTGTTCAGGTCCCATAGAAGAGAATGGTAGTAAACCTAATTTTACTTTCGGCATTATTGTTTTATACATTTGTCTTTTAGAACAAATACTCAAGGAAAAAAGTTCTGTCTGGCATAGTGGAACATAGTGGAACACTAGCATTCGGGAGGTGGCTGTAGCAGGCTCACAAGTTAGAGGCCAGCCTAGGACACAGAGAACTCCAGGTCACCCTGGAACTTTCTCCAGAATAATACTAACAACAAATAAAAACAAGATTGCATAAAAAGCTTAGATTCTATAAAAGAAGAAAAATGGAAGTAGAGATTCATCAAGTTTTCTAATTTATTGAAAGGTGGTCTTACACATTTTCTTGCTCTACACCATGCCTTGCCCTACAGTATATCCTTTCACTTGCTCAGCAGACACCATGAAGGCCAACATTACTGTAAAACCAAACACATACCTACTCTAGCAGAATCTAGATCTAGGCAAAGATCTAAAGTATCATGAAGTCATAGAGAAATGTCTAACAGGAGCAAAATACAGAGAAACTTCTCTTGCAGCTGCAACCCACATCTACAAATGACTATAAAGTAAGATGCAATACCAAGAAGCTAAAAAAACTCTGAAAAGTCTCAGAAAAGTATATAATATGTGGGTATTTAGAAAGCTTCTTCAGACATACATAAATATGCTATGCCATATACTTGTTAGGGCATCAGCAAGTATGTAGACATCTGTCACAAATCATTTAGCTAATATAAAATTAAAAAGATCTTTAAAAGCAGTTTCAAATCTAAATGCAACAGAACAAACTTGTTTTAAAAAGTTATTACCTAGAAGCTGGGCACTCGTGGCTCAGGCCTGTAATCCTAGCTTCTCAGGAGGCTGAGATCTGAGGATTGTCGTTCAAAGAGAGCCCGGGCAGGAATGTCCATGAGACTCTTATCTCCAGTAAACCACTAAAAACTGGAAGTGGTGCTGTGGCTCAAGTGGTAGAGAGCTAGCCTTCAACTGAAGAGCTGAGGGATAGCACCCAGGCCCGAAGTTCAAAGTCCCATGACCACCACCAGCACCACCACCACCACCACCAACAACAAAAAGTTTTCACCTAGGTACTTATACCAAAAAAAATTATCTCAGTAAATCAAAGCTCCAAATCAGCCTCTGCTTAGGGATATATAATCATAAAGCATAATTCAACTATCACAATTCTCAATATAAGCAAATAAAAGTACATAGATTTCCACTTCCTCATAGGCTTTCAGAGGACACAAATTCACTCCTTACCTAGAGCCTTTACCTAATCCCCAGGTAACAGATCCATATCCACACATGCTGTCTTCAATTCTAATAGCTCTAGAGAAATGAAGAGTATTCCTTTAACCTACAATTGATGCTCTAGTCAATTTCTACATCAGAAAAAGTGGACCATAAAAGTTGTCCCAGGATCATCCTTTCACAGAGTAATACCATACTGATATGAAGTTGGTTAAATACTAATACATAATTAACAGATTCATATATTACTGAAACTTATGTGGAAAATAGCATTTATAAAGTGACTTACATTTTATCATTCCCACTGTATATTTCAAAATCTCATTTCCCTCTCTGGTCAAATGCACCAAAAACTCTGTTCCCAGGACCACCTCTGCCTCTGCTTCACATGACCCCTCTTGGGCCTCCACGTCCTCTCAGTGGCCTGTCTCGATCAAACCTGTCCACTGGTCTAGGAAAAGGTGACAATGCAATAAGATAAGAGAACCCAAGCCTCTTCCTGTGTTTGGCCACATCCAGTCTCCTGGATGGTGTGGTACACCCTCAATCACCTGCCCACTTTCCCTTCTGCCCATAGTCCTGCTTTCTGAGAACCTACTTTTTTCTACTAGAGTATAATTTCCTAAGATGTAGTTCTAAAGGACTACATCTTTTTAATCATTTTAACCCTTGTTTATTGACTTTTTTATTTGTAAAAGCTTTTCAAAACATTTGCCATAAAATCAAATTATTTATTTAAAAGAGATCCTGCCCAGGCACCAGTGGCTCACACCTGTAATCCTAGCTACACAGGAGGCTGAGATCTGAGGAGCACAGTTCAAAGCCAGCCCAGAGAGGAAAGTCTATGAGACACTATCTCCAATGAACCAATGAAAACTGGAAGTAGGCTGTGGCTCAAAATGGTAGAGCACTAGCCTTGAACAAAGAAGCTCACAGAGAAGGCCCAAACCCTGAGTTCAAGCCCCATGACTGACCAAAACAAAAAGGGATCATGAAATCAAGAAATTCAGAGCATTAATAGCTTCAATACTTGCACCAGTAACATTATACTACCATTTTCTCATGGCTAAGAAAAGCCATGCTTTCCACAATAGAAAAAAAAAAAAGATCCCATTTACAAGTTTTCTTTTCTTGAAAAGAAATGCCAAAGTACTGATGATTAATTTTGTTTTTCATATAAAACACTATTCTAAATAAATTCTCTACATTGGCTTTTCTACCCTCTGACAAATCCAAACCAATTTTAAAACAGAAATACTTTTTTCTGATTTTAAATTCTATTCTTTTCCAGTTTTCTTTATTAGCATTTAATATAATTTTGAGAAAAAAGAAATTATTTTTAACATATCAAAATCCCTTATGGAAATTGGACTAGATATAGAAATACAGAAAAAAATCATATCACATTATGAATTGCTAGAATATAGTCCAAAGGGTAATAATTTTTTTAAATAGTTTTAATTGAGATTAAGTGATTAAATAAAATTCACAAATTTCACACTATTGTGGAATAATAATATTTAGTTAAAATCATATACACATTTTAACCTTCACAATGCAAAATTGTCATTATCATGGTCTAAAAAGTTTGTGAATTCTATAAGCTTTGACAATACAACCATTTCTTCCAAATCGGGTGATATGTACCTTTCTTTCCTTTTGTTTAGTGTAAGCTAGTCCCTCTTTCCCTCTCATTCACTCCTTCCCATGGCTGCCCTTGAGTTGCTTAGTTCATTTTCATCAATGTCAGGTGTAGCTGATGGGCCCGCTATCGTGTATATTCCCGTTACCCTCTGATTCTGTGTCCTCCTCGTAGCTTCCCTCAGATGTGCACATATATATGGCATATATATATAATATATATATGATCAAGAACATGGAGTCATTTAGAAATGATATGACAAATTAAGTAGAGGTCCTTTGTTTCTTGAGTCCTGTTTATTTTGTTATATCCTTGCATTTTGGATTTTACATCCATATATCAGGGATAATATCCATATATCTTTGATCTTGGCTTACCCTGTTCGAAATTATTTGTTCTAATTCTATCCATTTCCCTGTGAATGCCATTATTTTGTCCTTTCTAATGGCTGCATATTTCATTTTATATAGGTACTACAATTTTTTGATCCATTCACCTGTAGTGGGGCATCTGAGTTGTTTCCATATCTTGGCTATTGTGAACAGTGCTGCAATAAACATGGAGGAGCAAGTATCCTGGTTCTTGTTGCTCAGGGTAGATGCTTAGGAGTGGTATGGCTGGGTCATATGGGAGGTCTATATTTAGCTTTCTAAGGACCCTCCAGACTGCTTTCCAAAGTGGTTGTATTAGTGTACATTCCCACCAGTAATGCAGTAGGGTTCTTCTTTCTCCATATCCCCGCCAGCATTTGTTGTTGGCTGAATTTAGGATGTAGGCCATTCTAATTGGGGTAAGGTGGTGAACATTTCCTCATTTGTTTCTTTGCCATTTTTATCTCTTCTGAGAAGTCTCTCTTTAGCTGCTTTCCCATTTAATCATTGGTTAGATTTGGGAGGGGATAGTTTCTTAAGTTCCCTGTATATAATGAATACTTTCTCTGATATATTGCTGGTAAATAATTTTTTCCCAATTAGTTGGCTGTCTTTCTAGTTTGGTTGCTATTTCTTTATCTATGCAGAAACTTTTTATTTTAAGGTAGTCCCATTTGTCAAGTATCTCTCCAATTTGTTGTGATCCTGAGAATCTGTTCAGGAAGTTCCTGCCTGTGCCTGCAAGTACAATTGCCTCTCTTACTCTGTCCTACAGTCCATTTTGAGTTGATGTTAGTGCAGGGAGACAGGTTAGGGTCTACTTTTAGTTTTCTGTATGTGTCCACCCAGTTTTCCTAGCACCAATAGTTTTCCACAGTATATCTTTGGCTCCTTTGTCAGATATCAGCTGACTGTAGGTATGTGATTTTAATTTTCTAATCTGTTCCATTGGTCTTCGGGTCTGTTACTTTGCCAGTACTAAGCTGTCTTTGTTATTATGGCTCTGTAGTAGAGCATGAAATCTGGTATCGTGATCTGTCCTGTGTTGTTTCTTTTACCTGTAATTGCTTTGGCTATTCTAGGTCTTTTGTAAAACAGAAATCTTAAAAAAAAATTCTACCCAAAACTTGAACAGCAAATACATATATGGAAAGTTACATCAGGAAAAATCAATCCTACATTTATAGAAATCTAGATCAGATAACAACAAAACACCAAAGTCTTCTCAAATACATTAATGATAGAAACCAAGCCTAAAAACACCCTGTGTTCTGTAATGCTTGAAAACAGTATCTATTCCATATACCTTTTCCCCTTTCCTTTTTTAAAAAATTTTTGTTGTTCTTTTGGGTTTACTTTTTTTGAAACGTGGTCTTCCTAATCTAACCCAGGATATGAACTTGAAATTATCTTGCTTCAGCCTCATAATTACTAGGACAACAGGTGTAAACCACCATACCAGGTCTTCTGTATTTTAAAACCTGATAAAAATGAGATAATCTTGAACTCACGAAGTTTAATATTTGACAAACTCAAACACAAAAGGCAGAAAAATAACAAATAGATCAAGGATCCTGAGCTGGGTGCCAGTGGCTTACACCTGTAATCCTAGCTACTCAGGAGGCTGAGATCTGAGACTTGCAGTTCAAAATCAGCCTGCTCAGGAAAGTCCATGAGACACTTATTTCCAATTAACCACCAGAAAACCAGAGGTGGTGCTGTTGCTCAATGTAGTACAGCACTAGCCTTGGGCAGAAAAGCTCAGGAACAGCTGTGCCCAGAACAATTTCAAGGCCCAAGACAAGAAAAAAAAAGTGATATTTCCCTACATATTTGTCACATGACTCATTGACAGGACACCACTTCTGGTGCTCCTACCAAATGTAAATGGCAGTGTTCCTCCAGGAAAAAAAAATCAGACAAACACAAACCATGGTGTGTGCTACAAAAAGAACTAGTCTACACTCTATTCCTGATTAAAGAAGGTAGAGAACTTCATGAAATTTGAATGCAAATTGTATAATTTAAAAAATTAGGTAACAGTGCTATATTAATGTTAACAATTGTGTCCTGGTTTTTGACGAATAAATAAAGTATTTAGAGATGAAGGAACACATACACATCGTACTTTCAAATGACAAAGAGAAAAGTATGTATGTAGAAAAGGAGAGAATGATAAAGCAAATATATTAACAAGTTGATATTTAGGGAATCCAGATGAAGAGTATAAAAGAATATTTTATATAATTCTTGCAATATTTTTTTATTGTAAAGATACTATACAGAGGGTTACAGTTACATGAGTGAGGTAATGAGTACACTTCCTCTTGAACATTGTTACCCTCTCCATTGTTTTCCCCCTACCATCCCCTCCCTCCCTCCCTTCCCCGAGGTTCTTTTTTTTTTTTTTTTGATTGTGATTAAGTGATTACATAATTTCAAAGTCACAAGTTCATTCTAACTTTCCTGGAGCAAATTGTCTATCACAGTCTGTAATATATAACAGTGTTCACATGTTATATAACATATTTGTGATCAGCAGCATGGGGATATTTAGTAATGGTTCAACCAGATGAGTGGGAGTTCTTTGTTTCTTAAGTCCTGTTAGTTTTGTCGTATCACCTAACATTTTGGATTTAGCATCCACTTATCAGGGAGACCATGTACCGTTTGTCTCTTCGTTCTTGGCTTACCTCGCTCAACATGATTCCTTCTAGCTCCATCCATTTCCCTGCAAATGCCATTATTTTGTCCTTTCTAATGTCTGAATAATATTCCATTGTGTATAGATACCACAATTTTTGGATCCATTCATCTGTGGTGGGGCATCTAGGTTGTTTCCATATCCTAGCTATTGCGAACAGTGCTGCAATAAACATGGAGGTGCACATGGCCTTGTATATTGGTTCCTGTTGTTCAGGGTAGATGCCTAGAAGTGGTATGACTGGGTCGTAAGGGAGGTCAATCTTTAGCTTTCTAAGGACCCTCCAGACTGCTTTCTAAAGTGGTTGTATAAGTGTACATTCCCACCAGCAGTGTAATAGGGTTCCTCTTTCTCCACATCCCCTCCAGCATTTGTCGTTGGCTGATTTGTGGATGTGGGACATTCTGACTGGGGTAAGGTGGTATCTCAGGGTTGTCTTTATTTGCATTTCCTTCACCACCAGGGATGATGAACATTTCCTCATGTGTTTCTTTGCCATTTTTATTTCTTCATTTGAGAAGTCCTCTTTAGTTCCCTTGCCCACTTAGTAATTGGTTTGTTAGGTTTGGGAGGGATTAGTTTCTTGAGTTCCTTGTATATACAGGAAGTTAACCCCTTGTCTGACATATTGCTGGTTAATATTTTTTCCCAATTCATTGGTTGTCTTTCTAGCTTAGTTGCGATAGATTTAGCTGTGCAGAAGCTTTTTATTTTAAGGTAGTCTCATTTGTCGAGTCTCTCTCCAACTTGTTGTGATCCTGGGACTCTGTTCAGGAAGTTCCTTCCTGTGCCTATTAGTTCAAGTGTCTCTCCTACTCTGTCCTGCAGTAGTTTCAGAGATTCAGGTTTAATGTTAAGGTCTTTAATCCATTTAGAGTTGATGTTGGTGCATGGTGATAGGCTCGGGTCCACTTTTAGTTTTCTGCATGTGGCTGCCCAGTTTTCCCAGCACCAGCGGTTGAAGAGGCTGTGTTTCTTCCATTGTATGTCTTTGGCTCCTTTGTCGAATATCAGCTGGCTGTAGGCCTGTGGATTTATTTCTGGATCTTCTATTCTGTTCCATTGGTCTTCGGGTCTGTTTTTGTGCCAGTACCATGCTGTCTTTGTTATTATAGCTCTGTAGTAGAGTTTGAAGTTCGGCATGGATAGCCCTCCCATATTATCTTTATCCCCTAGAATTGTTTTGGCTATTCTAGGTCTTTTGTTGTTCCATATAAATTTTTGGACTGTTTTCTGTATTTCAGTGATGTACGTCATTGGGATTTTAATAGGAATTGCATTGAATTTGTATATTAGTTTTGGAAGTATTACCATCTTCACTATATTAAGTCAGCCTATCCAGGAGCATGGGAGGTCTTTCCATTTCCTAGTGTCTTCTGCAATTTCTTTCTTTAACTTTTTATTGTTCTCATTAAATAGTTCTTTTACATCTTTGGTTAGGTTAATTCCTAAATATTTTATTTTTTGGGAGGTTATTGTGAATGGGGTTGCTCCCTTTATTTCCCTCTCTTCCTGTACGTTATCAGTGTAGGAAGGCAACTGTTTTTTGTGGGTTTATTTTGTATCCTGCTATTTTGCCGAAGTGACTTATGATTTCTAAAAGTTTGGGGATGGAGTTTTGGGATCGTGGAGGTATAGTATCATGTCGTCTGCAAAAAGGGATAGTTTAACTTCTTCTTTCCCTATGCGGATCCCTTTAATGTCTTTTTCTTGCCTTACTGCCCTGGCTAAGAGTTCTAGGACTATGTTGAAGAGGAGTGGAGACAATGGGCATCCTTGCCTTGTTCCTGATTTTAGGAGGATTGGTTGTAGCTTTTCCCCATTAAGTGTAATATTGGCTATTGGTCTGTCATAAATGGCTTTTATTGTTGTTAGAAATGTTTCTTCTATTCCTATTTTCTCCAGAGCTTTTAGCATGAATGAATGTTGAATTTTATCAAACGCCTTTTCTGCATCTGTGGTGATAATCATGTGATTCTTGACCTTGGCTCTGTTGATATGTTGGATTACATTTATTGACTTACGTATGTTAAACCATCACTGTGTCTCTGGGATGAAGCCTACCTGATCATAGTGTATTATTTTTTTATGTGTTTCTGGATTCTGTTAGCTAGAATCTTGTTAAGGATCTTTGCATCTGTGTTCATCAAGGAAATTGGCCTGTAATTCTCCTTTTTGGTTGGGTCTTTGCCTGGTTTGGGGATGAGTGTGATATTGGCTTCGTAGAATGAGTTTGGGATAGCTCCCTCCTTCTCTGTTTCTCTGAAGAGCTTGAGGAGTATGGGTATTAGTTCTTGTTTGAAGGTCTTATAGAATTCTGCTGTGAATCCATCTGGTCCTGGGCTTTTTTTTGTTGGAAGACTTTTGATAGCTTCCTGCATCTCATTATAGGATATTGGCTTACTTAATTGGTTAACTTCTTCTTTGCTCAGTTTGGGCAACTTGTATTTCTCTAAAAATGCATCCATTTCTGCCAGATTTTCTTCCTTTAGAGAGTATAGCTTTTGAAAATAGTCTGTTAGAATTGTTTGGATATCTTGGGTACGTGTTGTGATGTTTCCGGTGGCATCCCTAATCCTATTAATATGGGTTTCCCCTCTTCTTTTTTAATTAATCTTGCCAACGGGCCATCAATTTTGTTTATTTTTTCAAAGAACCAGCTTTTTGTTTGGTTTATTTTGGTTATGGTTTTCTGATTTTCTAATTGGTTAATCTCTGCTCTTAATTTGGTTATCTGGCTTCGTCTAGTAGCTTTAGGTCCAATTTTTTCTTGTTTTTCTAGCTGTTTTAGTTGCAACATGAGATTATTTACTTGGTCTGTCTCCATTATCTTGATGTGGGCACTGAGGGCAATAAATTTGCCCCTCAGGACTGCTTTTGCTGTGTCCCACAAGTTTCTTCGTGAGGTGTTTTCATTTTCATTGAGTTGTAGGAAATGTTTTATTTCTTCTCTGATCTCTTCTGCTACCCAGGCATTGTTAAGGAGTGTGCTGTTCAATTTCCATATATTAGAGAAATTTCTGCGGTATGCTTTGTTATTGAGAGCTAGCTTGATTCCACTGTGGTCAGATAGGATACAGGGGATTATGTCAATCCCTTTGTATTTGCTTAAGTTCCTTGCATGAACTATGATATGGTCTATTTTGAAGAAAGTTCCATGAGCTGCTGAGAAGAATGTGTACTGTGTTGTTTTAGGGTGAAATACTCGGTAGATGTCAGTTAATTCTGCTTGAAGTATAGCCTCACTTAATTCGGTAGCTTCTTTGCCAATCCTCTGGTTGGTAGACCTGTCCTTTGGTGAGAGTGGCGTGTTAAAGTCTCGTAGTATTATCGTATTTGGATCCATTTTATTCTGTAAGTTTGAGAGCATTTGTTTGACATACCTGGGTGCACCAATATTTGGGGCATATAAGTTGATGATCGTTATATCCTCCTCTTGGATTGTTCCCTTTATTAATATGTAGTGCCCGTCCTTGTCTTTCTGTACTGATTTTAATGAAAAGTTTATTTTGTCAGATATCAGGATAGCTACACCTGCTTTCTTACTGGGGGCATTTGATTGGTAGATCCTTTTCCACCCCTTCCATCCCTCCACCCTTTGGGGCAGGTCCTTGTTCCTGGTTGCTTTCTTCAGGTTGTGTCCCCCCTCTTAGAATTCTTTGTAATGCTGGCTTAATGTTTATGTATTCATTTAGTTTTTCTTTGCTATTAAAAGTTTTCAGTTCTCCATCGAATGTGAATGCTAGCTTTGCCAGGTATATCAGTCTGGGTTGGCAGTTATTGGCTCTCAGGGCTCGTATGGTGCTTTCCCAGGCTTTTCTTGCATTCATTGTTTGTGTGGAGAGATCTGCAGTGATTCTAATATTTTCCCGTTGTAGTATAGCTCCTTCTTCATTTTTGCTGCATGCAGGATTGTTTCCTTATTATTCAGATCCATTATTTTTACTATAATGTGTCTAGAAATGTTTCTCCTGGGATCTTGCTTGTTGGGTGTTCGATAAGCTTTTGTGATGTAGTTAAGATGGTTGTTTTTGAGGTGGGGAAAATTTTCATTGATTATCTTGTTAAATAGGTGTTGCATTCCCTTGCTCTGGAATTCCTCACCTTCGTCCACTCTGATTATGCGTAGGTTAAATTTTTTAGCATTATCTGCTTGCTCTTGAATTTCCCTTTGGTTTAATTTGAGTGATTTTTCCATATCTGTCATTTTTTGGTCCAGTTGGTGTATTCTGTCTTCTGTATCTGACACTCTACCTTCCATTTCATTCAGTCTGTTGACCGTGGCTTCTATTGTGGTTTGCATGGAGGAAATGGATCCCTTTATGGATTCAATGTTGGTTCACAGAGTACTGATCTCACCTCTCAATAAGGTGCATTACCTCTAATTTGGCGCAAATTAGAGGTGCATTACCTCTAATTTGGCGTTTATCTCACTTCTTACTGAGGTTTGTGCAGCTTCTATTTTTGCATCCAACTCTTGTTTGATATCCTGTATCTCTTTTGATAGTTCATCCTTGTGCTCTTCCAATTTCTGATCAATTTCTCGCTTTATTTCTTGAGTCATTGCCTCTAGCAACCCTTGGATGTAGCTTTTGTCTTCCATTCCTGCTTTGCTCCCACTGGGGCTCTCCCCTGCGTGGCTGCTGGCTTTTGAGGTGAGCTTGCTGTCCTGGGTGGTGGTAAACCTTGTGATTTTTCTCTGTGATTTTTGCATGGGGGTTCAGGAGACTGCTCTGCAATTTTGTTTTGGTGTGTCTGTCTTTGCTTGGTTGCTGATTCTGTATTGGTAGAGAGAGTCTGTGCCTGATCTGGGTTCTGTTGGGAGCCTATTTCCAGCTGCTATTCTGACTTACTTAGGATTCTTGGCTCTCTGCTGTAGATTGCTGGCAATTCCCGCCTTTGGAAGGGTTGAGCAGCCTAGACTGCTTGTGTTTGCTCCTACGGGTGCTCTTGGGAAGATCAGATGCTCTGGATGCACTCTCCCAAATACTGGAGTCTGCTATGGGTTCCTGATGTGTTTTTGTTTGCTTGTTTTGGGCTGGTTGTGGGCTTGAACTCTAGGTTTGGGTGCTGTCCCTCGGCTCTTCAGCTCAAAGCTGGCACCCTACCATTTGAGCCACAGCACCACTTCTGACCCTTTTTGCTTTTGTGATGCTGAGGAATCAGATCCAGGGTCTCATACATCCAAGACTATCACTCTATTGCTAAGCCGCGTTATCAGCCTGAGCTCCTGCTTACTATCAGGTGCTGGCAGCCTGTGTTGCCCAATTCCCAGCCTAGGGTATATGGGTGGAGTTTTGGTGGGGTTTGGGCTTCTCTTGTCCTGTGCCTCCAGGTCTTTTGTTGTCACAGGCGTGCTTCCCGGGTAGTGTTGTTTCCTGGTTTTCTCCCCTCTGTTGAGGCGTATGCTCAGCTTTTAACTTCAGTTGGGAGGAGTTGGTTGTGTTGTTCAGGCGCCGGATCCCCGGGCCTGGTTCTGGCCCCAGCCTGGAGTGCGCTTGTTAGGCCTGTGCTGATGTGTATACCACCTAGGTTATGCAGCCTGGAGGACACAGTTCAAATTTCTTCTACTGTTGGTAGTCTTGACCCAGGGGCGCTGTTCCTGGCTTGGGCATTTAAGCTCCCTTCCAGGGGCACTCTTGCTCTGACCTGGCCAGCAGAGTGTGCTCCACGGGCTGGTGGAGCTCTCGAACAGTTCCCAGTTTTAGTGGGTCCTGTGGTCCGGGTGTTTGGGTAGGGAGTCTAGGTCAGGGTCTGGGGATTCCCTCCAGCTCTGGTCTCCCTTGAGGGATACACTGTCCCCTGTGGGGACTCACCCTGGAGCTGGTTGTTTCTGTGTGGTGTAGGTCGTCAGTTGTTGTTGCAATCCGAGTTCAGTTTGGGTGGTAGTGGGCTGGGTTGGGCGGCCCCCGCCGTGTCGTTGCGATCGCTATTGGGCGCGTGGTCTGCCGATAGGTTCCTTTGTTGCGCTGCTGGTGCCAGGCGGCTTTGGTGGGATGGAGCCTCTCCGCTCCGATGGTGAGTGATGGTGGGGGTAGGATCCTCTTGGAGACTCCCAGCTGGTAGGTTTCTCTGTTCCTGGCGATCCGCTGTTCTGCAGTCCGGTACCTGGTGATCTGCAAGCAGCCCCCTGTGTCTCTGGGGCTCCGGCAGCCCCCGCCGGGCCGGCTTGGCGCACTGCCGCGCGGCCAGTAAAGGTTGGGGGAGGGTTCTTCTCTCTTCTCTTTTAGGAAATTCTTCTTTTCCTCTCTTTCTTTTTTTGTTATTTTCCACTTCTGATTTTCCTCTGAGTGTTCGTCTTTTTGTTGTTGTCGGTCTCTTGGGGAGATTAAGCGTTGGAACTCGAACTCTCTTTTTGGTTGGAGAGAGCTGTGGCGTTTCCCTACTGCTCCGTCACCATCTTGATCCCCCCCCCTTGCAATATTTTTATAAATCAAATTATTTTAAAAGAAAAAAAGTAAAGGTCACTCCATACTCTCATATCCCTAGGCCCTTACCATTACATATGTTATTTCACTTCACAGATTTTCATGTCACAAAAATATATCCTTTTCAAGGCTACCATACTTATTATTAAAACAAAAAAGAAAAGGTAGCGGGGAGGGGTTGGAAGATACGGAAATGATGAAAGGTGTGACAGTGATCAAGATGCATTGTATTCAAAAGCTGACATGTTCAATTATACTTTTTTTCCCACCCAGGGCTGAGGATGGAACCCAGGGCCTTGCGCCCACCGGGCGGGCGCCCTTCCGCTGGGCTAAACCCCCAGCCCCAATTATACTTTTTAAAGTTCCGTACTTTTTAAAAATTCATGGCAATATGGGTTTCTGCCTTTGAACAAAAATTTCGTTTTTTTTCCATAGAATAAAAGTCTGAATAGAGAAAAAATACATAAACCTTTCAAAAATGTAGTTCTGATCCATGAGGCTTTTCATATATAAGTGGCCATTATGGAGAAAATTTGAAATAATCATCAAAAAATAAAAAATAAAGTTAGCTTTTCCAGAACTTTCTCCAACCTTGTGACAGATCCACCAGGTGGTGGATTGCTGTTTTATGTGTCCCTTCTAGTTGGTGACCACATGCACACCCCTTCAGATGAGCTGATCTCTGCTACATGTGCTTTATTTGCTTAATTGTAATCAACTCTAGCAAGGGTGAGGCACATTTGACTCATGGGCCATATAAGACCTGAAAAAATCATTTGGTACATGACAGGTTATAAATATCCAAATGGCCCTTGGCAGAAACAGGTTTCTCACTCCAGTCTTACAAAGCCATGTTCTTTGGCTAAGACATTGTTTAGGACAAGGTCCTAAATGAATTTGGTAGTCAGGAAGTCAAAACACTTTGAGAATCTTGACTCCCTAGACAAAGAACTATCTTGCTAACAGGAGGCATGAGATAAATAGTAGCTACCTTTGTAGAAGTCTCTGCTCTGATTCAGGAGACATGGTAGAATGAACCATCCCTATGCCATACTTCACACCAGACAACTTTCCAGAGATTGGTACTATGCATCATATTAGACTTTTCTTCACATGTCTCATGATTAAGAATCTGTTTTAATCTGCTTAAGAGTCTGAATTCATAATGCTAAAGCAAAACCTAATTATATCCCTATTCTAAAATTAGCTCCTTAGTCTAAAACTCAAGGAAATTTTTAAAGAATCCAATACACTCATCTGTTTTGGTTTTGTTTTGTTTTGCTGTACTGGCGCTTAATTTAAGGGCTGTATCCTTGCTACAAAGAACTCTACTTGAACCATGCCTCCAGTCCCTTTCGATTACTTACTTTATTTTTTTCTGGTGTCAGTATTGGTGCTTACACTCAAGAGCTTGAGCTTTTACTTACCCTTTTTTGTTTACAGCTGCTTCTCTATTAGGCCACACCTCTAGTCTGGCTAATTGGAGAAAAATATTATGGATTTTACTGCCTGGGCTGACTTCAAAATGGGATCCTCAGATCTTAGCCTTCTGGGTAGCTAGTATTACAGATATGAGCCATTAACGTCCAGCTATTTTGTTACTTTTGTATACTTGCTTTTGTTTAGGCCAGCTTGGACCCCATATTTATGCCTCCCACATAGCTGACAGGCATCTACCACCACACACAGCTTTTTAAAATTTTTTATTGTGTAAATACCGTGCAGAGGGGTTACAAATACATGGGCAAGGTAATGAGTACATTTCTTGTCAAGCATTGTTGCCTCCTATTTTATTTCCCTTTCCCATCCCTTCCCATCTCCCAAACCTCCCACCCCTCCAGCCAAAGTTGTAAAGTTCATTTTTCAACATAACGTCTTGTACATCTCATTGTTGCAATGGGTCCACCTGTATCCCTATTTAAACGTTGTGTTTTTTTTCCTTTCCCTCCATAAATTATACCAACATCAAATACAATGAAAGCAGGGGTTATACCGTGGGTGAGGGACATAGAAAGCAACAAGAAATCATCTTATAAATATGTTAGAAACAATCACAAGAAAGAAAAATGTCTGAATCCTTATCTTGCGATTCATTTCACATAACATCGACTTAACTGACCTTTTCTGCTTGTCTCAGACATATACTAGTTATTGCAAATAAGGGAAACCATAGGACATATGTTTCTTTGGGCCTGGCTTACTTCACTTAATATAATTTTTTTCCAAGTGGTGTCTTGCAAAACTGCTATGTTAACTGGTGTGAAACACTGAGTGCTTCTCATAGTTACAAGAAAATTATTTTTTTCCTTTACAGTGGTACTAGAAACTGATCCTAGGGCCTTGAACATTCTAAAGTGCTCTACCAATGCTCTACCACTAAAGTACCTTCCAAGTCCACAGTTAATTTATTATTTATTTATTTTTGTTGGTCATGGGGCTTGAACTCTGGGCCTGGGTGCTGTCCCTCAGCTCTTCAGCACAAGGCTAGCACTCTACCATTTGAACCATAGCATCACTAAATGTTTTCTGGTGGTTAATTGGAGATAAGAGTCTCAAGGACTTTCCTGCCCACGCTGTCTTTGAACCGTGATCCTCAGATCTCAGCCTCCAGAGTAGCTAAGCTTATAGGCATGAGCCAACAGCACCAAGCTCCACAATTTAGTTTTAATTATACAACTGGTCCTGAATCTTAATATAAGGTAATCTCTGAAATACACGTAGATCTTTCAGGTGTCATCTAAGATAATTATGACTTGTCGCGTACACTAGCAAAATATTCCTAAGACCCATAATATGGAAAGGTCACAAAGGCTTATGGGTGTTATGAAAAGTCATCTGGTTCCCCAACCCTCCAAATTGAGGACTGTGATACATACTTTACCTCTGAAAACTTCTTTTTTTAATTTAATTTAATTTTTTATTGTGAAAATACTGTACAGAGGGGTTCCAATTACATGGGCAAGATAATGAGTACACTTCTTATCAAGCATTGTAGCCTCCTTTTTGTTTCCCCTTTCCATCCCTCCTCATCCTCCCCCACACCCCGCGCCAAAGTTGTAAAGTTCGTTTTCGACATAATGACTTGTATATCTCATTGTTGCAATGGGTCAACCTGTATCCCTATTTAAACGATGTGTTTTTCTCCTTCCCCTCCACAAATTATACCCACATCAAAAACAGTGAAAGCAGGGGTTATACTGTGGGGGAGGGACATACAAAGCAACAAAGAAATAATCTTATAAATGTGTTAGAAACAATCTCATGAAAGAAAAATATTTGAATAAATATCTTAGGGTTCATTTCCCTAACATCACCTTATCTGATCTTTTCTGCTTGACTTAGACATATACTAGATATTGCAAATAAGGGAAACCATGGGACCTATGTTTCTTTGGGCTTGGCTTACTTCACTTAATATAATTTTTTCCAAGTCTTTCCATTTCCTAACAAATGGGCAATGTCATTATTTTTGATGGAGGCATAGAATTCCATTGTGTATATATACCACATTTTCTTGATCCATTCATCTACTGAGGGGCAACTGGGTTTGTTCCATATCTTAGCTATAGTAAATAATGCTGCAATAAACATAGTCGTGCTGGTAGCTTTAGTGTAGTCTTGTTTGTAAACATTTGGGTAAATGCCCAAAAGTGGGATTGCTGGGTCAAAGTGGCGCTCTATGTGGAGTCTTTTGAGGAACCTCCATACTACTTTCCATAGTGGTTGAGCAAGTTTACACTCCCACCAACAATGAAGTAAGGTTCCCTTCTGTCTACATCCCCTCCAGCATCTGTTGTTATTAGAGTTCTTGATTTTTGCCATTCTAACTGGTGTGAGGTGGTATCTCAATGTTGTTTTGATTTGCATTTCTTTTATGGCTAGGGATGTTGAACATTTCTTCATGTGTCTATTGGCCATCCTTCTTTCTTCAGAGAAGTTTCTCTTTAATTCTTTAGCCCACTTATTTATTGGGCAGTTGTTTCTTTGAGGATTTCTTGTTGGGGGATTTAATTTTTTGAGTTCCAAGTATATTTTAGATATGAGACCCTTGTCTGTTGTATGGCTAGTGAAGATCTTCTCCCAATCATTAGGCTTTCTATAGATCTTGCTAGCTATGTCCTTTGCCATGCAGAAGCTCTGCAACTTCATGCATCTCAATATCCCAATTGTCCAACCTTTCTTTGATTTGTTGTGTTTCTGGGTCTGTATTCAGAAAATTTCGGCCTGAGCCAAGGAGACCTAGGGTTAATCCTATTCCATCCTGTAATGTTGTCAGAGTGTCTGCTTTGACTCTGAGGTCTTTGATCCATTTGGAGTTGATTCTGGTGCAGGGTGATATATAAGGATCTAGCTTTAGTTTTCTACAAGTAGTTAACCAATTTTGCCAGCACCATTTACTGAAGAGGCTGTCTTTCTTCCATTCTATTGTTTTAGCTCCCTTATCAAAGATTAGATGGCTATGGTCTGTAGGTTCATTTCTGGGTTTTCAATTCTATTCCATTGGTCCTGAGGTCTGCTCTTGTGCCAGTACCAAGCTGTTTTGATTACTCTGGCTTTGTAGTAGAGATTGAAATTTGGTATTGATATTCCTCCAGCAGTGTTCTTTCTGTTGAGGATCGTTTTTGCTATTTGGGGTCTTTTATTGTTGCATATGGATTTTTGGATTGCCTCTTCTATTTCCTTGAAGAATGAGGTTGGAATTTTGGAATTTTGATAGGTATCGCATTGAATTTGTAGATAGCCTTGGGAAGTATTGCCATTTCCACGATGTTAGTCTTTCCAATCCTGGAGCATGGGAGTTTTTGCCATTTTCTAAGTTCTGTTTTGATTTCTTTTTTCAAGTTTTTAAAGTTTTCATCATCTTTCACTTCTTTGGATAAGTTAATTCCTAGATATTTTAATTTCTGTGTGGCTATTGTGAATGGAGTTGCTTTCTGAATTTCATCCACACTTTTATCATTGTTGACATACAGAAAAGCCATTGATTTTTGAGGGTTAATTTTATACCCTGCTACTTTGCCAAAGATTTGAATCAGCTTGAGTAATTTGGGAGTGGAGTCTGTGGGATTCTTTAAATACAAGATCATGTCATCTGCAAAGAGGGAGAGTTTTATTTCTTCTTTCCATATTTGGATCCTCTTTATGTCTGCATCTTGTCTTATTGCTGTAGCTAGGCATTCTAAAACTAGATTGAAGAGAAGTGGAGAGAGTGGACATCCTTGTCTTGTTCCAGAGATAAGAGGAAATGGCTTTAGTTTTTCACTATTAAGTATGATGCTGGCTGTAGGTTTGTCATATACAGCTTTTATTGTATTCACCAATGTTCCATGGATTCCTAATTTTTCCAGAACCTTCATCATAAAGGGATGTTGGATCTTGTCAAATGCTTTTTCTGCATCTATTGAGATAACCATGTGGTTTTTATCCTTGCTCCTGTTGATGTGATGAATTGTATTATTTGATTTGCGTATATTGAACCAACTTTGCATCCCTGAATTGAATCCTGTTTGCTCGTGGTGTATGATTTTTTGGATGAATTGTTGAAGTCGATTGGCCAATTTTTTTTTAGAAGTTTTGTATCAATGTTCATCAAAGAAATGGGTCTCTAGCTCTCTTTCTTTGAGAATCCCTGCCTAGTTTTGGGATGAGGGTTATGATGACTTCATAGAATGTGTTCAGTAATGAACTTTCTCTTTCAATTTCATTGAAGAGTTGGAGGAATACTGGTGTGAGCTCAGCTTTGAAGTCCTTGTAGAATTCCGTGTAAAACCATCTGGTCCTGGACTTTTCTTAGCTGGGAGGTCTCTTATTGCTGTTTCTATTTCAATGCTTGATGTAGGCCTGTTAAGATGGTTTAACTCATCTTTGTTTACTTTTGGCATGTCAATTTTTGCTAGGTAAAGGCCCATTTCTGCCAAGTTCTCAAACTTATTAGCATAAAGTTTTGAGAAGTATTTCCTTATAATACCCTGAATCTTGGTTGTTTCTGTGGTGATGTTTCCATTCTCATCTCTGAGTTTATTTATTTTGGTGTGTTCTCTTCTTTTTCTGATAAGATTTTCCAAGGGTCTGTCAATTTTGTTAAGTTTTTCGAAGAACCAACTCTTTGTTTTGTTGATTCTTTTTTTTTTAATTTTTGTTTATTTTTTATTGTGAAAATACTGTACAGAGGGGTTACAATTACAAGGGCAAAATAATGAGTACATTTGTTATCAAGCATTGTAGCCTCCTCCTTTTTTTCCCCTTCCCAGCCCTTCCCAGCCTCCCCCCGCCCCCCTACCCAATCATCCAATTTTGTTGATTCTTTCTATAGTTTTTTTTGATTCTAATTCTGATTCAATTTTAATTATCTCTTTCTGTCTATTGGATTGGCGTTTATCTTGCTGCTCTTTTTTTCAAGGAGATTCAGATGTCTCATTAAATTGTTGGTTTCAGATCTCTCCAATGTGTTGATATAGGAACTCAGAGCTATAAACTTGCCCCTGAGTACTGCCTTTGCTGAGTCCCAGAGGAGCTGGTAATTTGTGTGTTCATTTTTGTTGAATATCATGAACATTTGAATTTCCTTTGTAATGTCTTCCATGACTCGCTCATGATTCAGCAGTATGTTGTTCAGCCTCCATGTGTTACAGGAGTCTGAAAACTTCTTGGCTGTATAGTCTGCCTGCCTCTGGTCTCAGACAGTCAATATTCCCTGTAGGATCTCCATGCTCTCTATCAAGTATTACATCTGTTCCCAGACTGTCATTCCATCCTTGTTGCTCCCCTCTTCTAGGAGTCCACTTCTAGCCTGCCAGCAGAAAACCAAAGCAGAGGGATAAAACACAATATCCATGACAGCACTGGTAAAATTCTGTAGGTTCCTTAAGATTTCATTTTTCTAAAAACAAGTTGGAAAACCATTGGAAAAACTTGGGTATTTCAGGGGGGAAAACTTACTGATGCTATTTCCTGGAATTTATTTATTTTTAATAAAACCTTATTAGTATTGTGACTTCACTTAAGTTTTAGAGAGTATAAGATAAACCATATGGGCTGGGAAGGTGGCTCAGTGGTAGAGTGCTTGCCTTGCATGCTTGAGGCCCTGGGTTTGATTCCTCAGCACCACATAAGCAGAAAAAAAACAGAAGTGGCGCTTTGGTTTCAAGTGGTAGAGCACTAGCCTTGAGCTGAAGAGCTGAGGGTCAGTGCCCAGGCCTAGAGTTCATACCCAAACATTAGTCCCCCCCAAAAAAGATAAACCATATAATTATAGGTATCTTTTTCTTTCTTTCTTTCTGTTGTTGCTGTGTTTTGAAATAAGGTCATTACATGTGCTTGACACTAGCCTGGAACTCACAACCTTCCTATATCAAGAATCCTGAGTGTTAAGATCACAGGTATGCACCAGACCTGGTTAATTATAGGTGACCTCTATTAACACATTTTAATAAATTAACTACATTTCACATTTCAAAAGCAGCTTTATGAAACCATAGTTCTAAACCTCATCCAGAAAAGTAGATGCATACCATTTCATTAGATTTTACTTTAAAATACATATTAGATTGTACTTAAAATTGTATTTTAAAACAGATTTTCCTGCTCTTTGATGGGATTTATATATTTGCCATATGTCTCTAGTATGGACCTCAATTCAGTTTCCAACTCACTAAAGAAGGCATCTTTTTTGGTCCATTTAAGAATCCACCATCCAGGTAAAACAAGGACAGTGTGCTAGCCCTCTCTAGTCTTTTCTCTTCTGATGCATTAGAATGTTCAATCAAATCCTATATTTTTAGCCATCTAATAATTTAGTAAATAAGTTATGAACTTTGTCATTTCTTAACCATCTTCCAAAATTGTCTTTTTCCCCCTTACATTTGAAAGGTCTCCTCAAATATTACTTATAACTTTTACTATAGTTCTTTGATTTTCCTTAGGAGTAATTACTCCACATTAACAGTGCAGATAGAAAACCTTAAAATTTATTCAAATAATGGGTGTACATCTCATTGAATTCCTCTCATGTATCCACATTAAAAATACCGGCATAGAGCTAGGAATGTGGTTTCGTGGTTGCCTAGCACGCATGATACCCTGTACTATACAAACAGAAAAAGCCAGAAGTGGTCCTGTGGCTCAAGTGGTAGAACGCTTGCCTTGAGCAAAAGCAGCTCAGAGACAGTGCCCAGATGCTGAGTTCAAGCCCTAGGACAGGCCAAAAAAATATAAAAAATACATGCATTTTTCATTTGTCTCATTAATATTTCCTAACTAAACTTTATAGCCTAACACAAATAAGTACTATCAGGTCTTAAAATAAAAATCCTGTTTGTACATCACAAACATAAAATTACATAATTACCTTTAATATAAAATGCTTTTGAGTGTCAACTATTGTGCAAAAGATTTAAGTTCATTTTGATATGGCTTTAATATTCTATAATATCTATAAATATTTAAATCTAATTAATATCACTTAATGGTATTTTCACAGAGGATTATACTTCTACTGCAGAAACAAATCAGGTCAACAAAATTAGAAGGGGTGTTTGAAATCAGAGGAGAATGTCACTAAGTATGTTAACAAGTTGAGCCAGGCACTGGTGGCTCACACCTCTAACCCGAGCTACTCAGAAGGTTGAGATCTGAGGATTATGGTTCAAAGCTAGCCTAGATGGGAAATCCATGAGGCTCTTATCTCCAACTGACCATCAGAAAAACTGAAATTAACACTGAGGTTCACAGTGGTAGAGTGCTAGGCTTGAGCAAAAGATCTCAGGGACAAAATCCAGGCCCTGAGTTCAAGCCCCACAACCAAAGGGAAAAAAATAACAAGGTAAAGCTGGGCACTGGTGGCTCATTCCTGTAGTCCTAGCTACTTATAAGGCTGGGATCTGAGGATCACAGTTCGAAGCCTATCTTGCTATAAAAGTTATGTTATCTCCAAGAAAACCAGAAGTGGAGCTGTGGCTTCAAGTAGTAGAGCAGTAGCTGTGAGCAAAAAGAAAAAGCTAAGAGACAGAGCCCAGGCCTTGGGTTCAAGCTCTAGAACTACCATATAAATAAATATAGTTAACAAACTGAAAAATTAAAAAATTAGCTTTAGATTTTCTATTTGTAACCCATAGCGTTTGTGTTTTACCATTATAGTATATCCATTCAACTACAGAATTACTTCACTGCTTATTCTACCTTCTTTTTGCTACCCTATTTTAATTATATCAATTAAAAATGCTTTATAGTAAAGTCACTTCCATCATTTCTGTATGTAAACTGAAAAGTGTTAAATAGAATTGGTTACTTATTAGGACAATTACAAACATTACATTCTCCCTCTAAATCTCCAAAGACCAAAGCTAATAGTAACAGACATTTTGCCCCAGAAATCAGTAGTAAGAGGTCAAGACTACAATTGAATCCACCTTGTTTTTCCATGCTGGAACAGCAGCTTGAAGTAGGTAATGCAAACCTTGCATTTCACCAGCCCTTTCCAATTAAAGACTGACATAAGCATTTTGATCACTGATCTAAACACAAGCCTAGAGAAGAAAAAGAATACAGTAAAATTTCCAGCACGAGTTCCCATAAAATAGTTGCATTTTGGCTCAAAGAGTTTCCTAGGCTCTGAAAGCTGAGGAAAGTAAGCTGAAACAGCCTCTGATGGTTCAAGAATATACTGAGCAAAGGGCCTCTTGAAGGTTTCTATACATATTTGGACAGTCTAGTTACATTAAAACCTCCATTTCCACCGGGCAAGCTTCTGATTTCCACACTCTGGAGGATTAATGTTTCTGGTGTATGTCAAAAAGCATATTCCAAAGTGCTAGACATTTCTCTATGTTAAGCATTCACTCAATCTCCAGACTAAATTTAAAATATTTGAGTATAGAAAAGCACAGACGTTCATAACAGGGCTAACAGGAGTTTTTGAAGATCTCTAAAACCCATTACAGATAATTTTAGTACAGTAACTACATAAATGGAAATTAATGAGGTGCTTGCTGCTATTATGCACTTGAAAAAGAACTGCAATGATATTCTAACTATAATATTAACTCAAGATTTTTAACTATAGATCTCAAAAGCCAGATTGCCTAGACGCTAAATGGGCAGATAAATTGGTAAGTGCGCTAGATTACAATGTCAAGCAGGAAGTAGACTGCATCCCAGTTTTATAGCACTTAAGTTTTGAAAAAAGAAACAGCATTGTGCATTTATGTAATTAAATTTGGGCATATAAATTCACATTTCTGACAGCAGGAAAAATAAAGGGTCTTCATTCAATGTCATGAATGTTTAAAATTTCCAAAACAGGGTAGGACTGCTGTTCATTGGTAAAGTCCTCTGGCCTGGCTTGCTTGAGGCCCCATGTTTGATCCTCAATACTATAAGAAAAAAATGACAAAAACATAATTTTAAATCGAAAACAGTGAAAAGTCAGCTTATTAGCAGTACTAGCTGCAGTGTCACACTCTTCTAAAGGACACAACATTTTCATTTGTTTAAAAAAAAAGAAGCTAGATATGAAGTCATGATGCCACACACTTCTAATGTCAGCTATGTAGGAAGCATAGGGAGACATCTATGTCTGAAAAATAATGAGGCCATCAGTTCAAACTATTGCAGCCAAAAATACATAAATAAGTAAATAAATGGAAAAGCCTTGCCTCGTTTAACTTTGTATTTGTCTAATTTGAGAAAAAGTAAGGTCAAAAGTTCATTATCTCATTTGTTCAAATAAGGTCATAAACTTACTGACATATGGAATAGCATTTGGTTTTCAGCATCTTTATTTTACTGACTTCTGATTCTTATGTAGCAAATCGACTTTACACAGATAAAGGTAGAGTAGTGATTTGCACAAGTCAAGGTGCCAGTTCTTAAAATTTTCTGAACTGGGCTGGAACTCACACTTTGTGTGTGTGTCTGCACACATGCACATGTTTGTGTTCATGCATGTCATGCTCAGGCCTGAGCTCTGTCTCTCAAGACTTCTGGCTCAGGGTTGGCACTCCACTATTGAACCGCAGCCCCACCATGGTTAATTGGAGGTAGGAGTCTCCTGGACTTTACTGCCAGGCTGGATTCGAACCTAGATTCCATCTCAGCTTCCAGAAGACCTAGGAGAAGAGGCATGAGACTCTGTTTCCCAGAAGCAGTGCACAAGTATTGACCAAGCCAGGAACAGGCCAAATAAGCTCTGCTAATTATGACAACTACACATCTAACATCACTACTCATAACAGTGACACTACAAACCTAACCTCAATACTCAGAACAGTAACAACTATACACCTAACCTCAATAATCAGAACAGAAAGAAGAGTGACAACTACACACCTAACCTCAACACTCAGAACAGGGACAAGTGCACACCTAACCTCACTACTATGAACAATGACAACTACACACCTAACCTCAGTACTCAGAACATTCACAACCACATACCTAACCTCAACACTCAGAACAGTGAGAACAGTGACAACTGCACACCTCACGTCAATACTCAGAACAATGACAAATACTTAACCTCAACACTCACAAGAGTGACAACCACACACCTAACCTCAACACTCACAAGAGTGACAACCACACACCTAACCTCAATACTCAGAACAAGGACAACTGCACACCTAACATCAATATCAGAAGAATCAGAATAGTGGCAAACTCACACCTACCCTCACTACTAAGAACTGTGACAACTGCACACCTAACCTCAATACTCAGAACAGTGACAACTACACACCTAATCTCAACACTCAGAACAGTGACAACTGCACACCTAATCTCAATACTCACAACAGTGACAGCTACACACCTAACCTCAATACTAAGAACAATGGCCGGGCACTGGTGGCTCACACCTGTAATCCTAGCTACTCAGGAGGCTGAGATCTGAGGATCGTGGTTCAAAGCCAGCCCGGGCAGGAGAGACCGTGAGACTCCTGTGTCCAATAAACCACCAGAAAACCGGAAGTGGTGCTGTAGCTCAAGTGGTAGAGCACTCGCCTTGAGCTGAAGAGCTGAGGGACAGCGCCCAGGCCCAGAGTTCAAGCCCCACGACTGACAAAAAAAAAAAATACTAAGAACAATGACAACTACACACGGAACCACAACATTCAGAACAGTGACAAATGCACACCTAAAATCAATATTCAAATCAGTGACAACCACATACCTAACCTTAGCACTCAGAATAGTGACAACTTCCATATAACCTCAGTACTCAGAACAGTGACAACTGCACACCTAACCACAATACTCAGAACAGTGATAACTACACACCTAACCTCAACACTCAGAGCAGTGACAACAGCTCACCTAACATTAATACTCCTAACACTGACAACCACACACCTAACTTCAACACTCAGAACAGTGACAACTTCACATCTAACCTCAGTATTCAGAACAGTGACAATGACACACCTAACCTCGATGCTCAGAACAGTGACAACTACACATCTAACCTCAGTACTCAGAACAGTGACAACCACATACTTATCCTCAACACTCAGAACAGTCTTAAGAGTGACTACTGCACACCTCACCTCAATATTCAGAACAATGACAACTATACAACTAGCCTCAAGACTCATAACAGTGACAATCACACACCCAACCCAAATACTCAGAAAAGTGACTATTGCACATCTAACTTCAGTACTGAGAACAGTGACAACCACACACCTAACGTCAACACTGAGAACAGTCTGAACAGTGACAACTGCACACCTAATCTCAGTACTCAGGACAGTGACAACTACACACTTAAACTCAACATTAACAACAACAATGACTACACATCAAACTTCATTACTCACAACAGTGACAACTGGACACCTTACCTCAACACTCAGAACCCTGACAACCGCACACCTAACCTTAATACTCCTAACATTGACAATCACACACCTAACTTCAACACTCAGAGCAGTGACAACTATACATCTAACCTCAGTAATCAGAACAGTGATAACCACAGACCTAACCTCAACACTCAGAACAGTCTGAACAATGAGTACTGCATACCTCACCTCAATACTCAAAACAGTGACAACTAACCTCAACACTCACAAAAGTGACAAGTGCACATGTAACCTCATGACAACAGCACACCTCACTCAGCAATCAGGGAAGAAGGGGGAGACAGGTGCAGGCACCTTAGGCCAGGGCGGTTCAGGTGGAAGTGCTTTCTGAGGTGCTCTTCCCCTTCCTGCACCAGGTGGTGGTCTGATGAGGCAGGAGGCATCTAGAAGCTTGGAGGTGACAGAGTTAGGAATGCCATCTTAGCACAATCAGGGGTGATTCAGGACTGCAAGTGCTGCCAGGCCAACGCCAGGTGGAGAACTGGAGAACTGCAGCCCTGCCCCTGTCCTCCGCCTCCAGCCCCCTGCATTCTCCATGTCCCCGTCCCCCCCACACTTTTCCCCCCTTTCCAGGTCACTCCCTTCCCTTTATGCCGATCCCCTTCCGCACCATGCACTGGCTGGGACAGTGGTGGCGGCAGCACCAGCCCTCTCTGGACTTCTTTCTGCGCAGGCAGGCCCCGCGACCCCCCAACTTTGCCTGACTCCGGAGCCACCTGGGGCGCCACCTTCGCAGCCATGAATGCTCTCGACCCTTGCAATGCCTCTAGGGTGCCCACCCTTGCTGTGCACAGCGCCACTGGCTCACGTGGAGGGTACAGGATGCCAGCCAGAAGGCCTTGTGCCCCACACCCTTCCTCTCCTACCTGCTCCCAGCCAGGGCTGTCTGGGCATGGCACACCGGGCGCTGGGATGATTTTGAGCTCCTTCTGGGACTCCCCGCAGCTGCCGCCCATGCCCAGCCTGGGGACCGAGGTTCCGGCCTGGTTGCGGCTGCCTTGCTTGGCCACACTTGGCCACCCAGGCCGCCAGGAGCCGCCATCGCCACCTGGTCGTGCAGGCAATGCTGTAGCTGCTGCTGGTGCCAGAGCTTAGCATAGTGGAGATTGAACGGGTCCCACTTTTCCTCCAGCAGCTGGTGGAAGCGGTTGGCCACGACCTAGCCGAAGCTCTCCTGCATTGTGATGCAGGTGGCGACCATAGGGCACCCCAGGGTGCCCTTATCCCACCGAGGCCACTGCAGGCCCTGTGGTCAGTCCAAGCAAGCAAGGCTCAGGGGAGCCTGTGGTGAGGACCCATGCTGCCTGCCTCCACCCTCCCTGCCAGGCCCATTCTAGTCCCTCCCTGTGCTGCCACTACCACTGCCCGCCCAACTGCCACGAGACAGCCAATCAGCACACAGAGACACGCCCCTTCCCCAGTCTGCGTGCTAGAGAGCCCAAGCACAGGCTGGGTGGCTGTTACATCACAGGACCTCCCTGCCCCACCCCCGGCCTGTTCGGGAGAGGCAGGCCGGGGGGAGAGCCACTGCAAATGAGAGCAGGTGACCTGGGCTGCAGACCCATTGGACACAGCCATCCTGTAACTCCTTGGAGCTTGGGGCACGTTCTGTGTCCGCCACACTTCTGTGAAGGTTACCCATTCACTTAGCTATTCAACAGCCCTATACTTGGCAGTTATTGTGTGGTTGAGGAGGCACCAGCTGCTTCTGTTATGAACCTTAGATGTTATTCTGTCTGAGTGCTGCCCTGAGCTTTTTTTCCCTCAAGATTAGTGCTCTACCAGTTTGAACCATACTGGCACTCCTGGTTTCTGGTGGTTAATCAGAGATAAGAATCTCATAGACTTTACTGCCCGGGCTGGCTTTGAACTGTGTTCTTCAGATCTCAGCCTTCTGAGTAGTATTACAGGAGTGAGCCTGGTTGGACAAAGATTTTGATTGCATGCAATGATATAAGCTAACTTTGCAAACACTGTACTAACTAAAAGAAGCCAGAGATAAAAGGCCATTTATTGTATGATTCCACTGATATAAAATATCTGTAGAATAGGCAAATCTGTAGGGACAGAGTAGATTAGTGCTACCAGGAGCTAGGGCAATATAATTTTGGAGAATTACTCCTTAATAGGTCTTCTTTAGGGGAAATAAAAATACTCCAGAAATCATGCAATAGTAGCACAAAATTGTGAATTGCTAAATGTCACTGACCTACACATTCTCACATTGTGAAAAATAACTAATATTTTTACCACAACTTAAGGAGAAAATGTACTTTGTACCCAGATCAAGATTTGAGCCCTGATCCTGCCACCCATTAACTCTGTGATTTTGGACACATATTTCTGGGCCTGGTTTTCTCATCTGTAAAATGGAGACATCACATTCCCTACCTCCAAGGGCTACTTTGAAGTTGGAATGAGATCATTTATTTACAGTGATCAGCACAGTGCCATCACAGAATAAATCCTCATGAGAAGACTTATTATTAAATGTTATTAGTGTCATTCATCATCGATCACATACTTTTCAGTCAGGCTTAATAGAGATAGAGTTATCTTAAATTTTCTGAAGATTTGTTTTTGCTTCTGTTTTGGGGCTTGATCATAGAGCCTGAGCACTGTCCCTGGGCCTCTTTGTGCTCAAGGTTAGTGTTCTACCACTTGAGCCACAACTCCGCTTCCAGTTTTTAGGGTCTAATTGGAGATAAGAATCTCACAGGGACTTTTCTGACCAGCCTGCTTCAAATCTGGATCCTCAGATGTCAGCTTCCTGAGTAGCTAGGATTACAGGTGTGAGCCAACATGTGCTGGTACTGAGGCTTGAACTCAAGTCCTCTCATTCTTCCTTGGCTTTTTTGTCAAGTTTTACATTCTACCACTTGATCCACACCTCTACTATTAGCTTTCTGCTGGTTGATTGGAGATAATAGCCTCATGATTCAAACCTTGATCCTCAGATCTCAGCCTCCTAAGTAGGTAGGATTACAGGTGTGAACTACCAGTGCCAACAGAAGATTCTTTTTTGGGGTCTGTTCTTTTTTGGTAGTGGCAATTGAACCCAGGACATTGTGCTTGCTAGACAATCACTTTGCCACTGAGCTACATCCCAGACTGAAGATTCTTTATTCAACAACATTAATACCTATACAAGAGACCATACTTTGTGAAGCACAGTGGTAAGCCAATGTTGTCTCTGGTACCTTTAAGCTGCCCCTATACCTCCATAAAACCATCCACTTAGGAAGTTATTGTCTTTCCATTGGACTTCTGGACTCAGACCACTTCCCCACTTTATTCCTATTCTCCTTCCAGCAAGGTTAGCATACAAGTTCTTAGGGCTTGTCCTATGAGCACTGCATCTTAATTTCCAAATCACAAAGGACCATAATAACTGTAAGTAAACCAATGCTATTTGCTTCAGGACTAAGAACAGCTTTAGGATTGCTGAAATGGAGATAAGTTGTCTCTTGCTGATATTATCTGGTCACTTGTTTCTGAATTTACTGTAGACCTTATAATAAGAGGTCTCACATATTTTACTTATCATTTTTCTGCTAGGAGGTTGTAATCTTAAATACATTCATGAAATACAATCAGACTGCATTAGCATGAGTTATTTAAGACACTGCTTGATGTGATCAATTTTGCAAACATCAAATAACTCAAGATGTGAAAATGATCTGTAGTAATTATAATAAGTAAATACACACATCCCTATAATGTAGAAAATATATATGTAACATTATATATATTCCAGTGGTTATTACCACCAATGGATACACAGTGAATCTAAACTACACAAAATGTAAAATGTTTTGAGTTTCAAGAGTTTCATTAAATATAACGTAAAATTGCCAAATACCAGTGGCTTATGCCTATAGTCGTAGCTATTCAGGAGGCTGACATCTAAGGATTGTAGTTCAAAGCCAGCCCATGGCAGAAAGTCTATGAGACTCCCTTTTCCAACCAACCACCAAAAAGGCTCCAAGTGGAGCCATGGCTCAAGTCTTAAACTGAAAAGCTTATGGACAGTGCCCAGGCCCTACATTCAACGTTGGGCGCCAAAATCTTCAGATAGACTTAGAATTTAATTCAGTTGAGAGTTCAACTCTCAGTAGTTACTCCTTTCAATTACATCTTGGTGAAGCCAACGAAGAGCAGCTTCAGTGCCTTGAAATCACCTTTCATTCTGTAATTATTTATTGTCGATGAGTGAATTTCTTGTTTGTGTGTCTTTGCTCAAGGCAAATATTCTTTAATGTGTTAAAATTATATAAAGGGCTAGGTGCTTGTGACGAATTCCTGTAATCCTAGTTACTCAAGAGGCTGAGATCTGAGGTTTAAGATTCAAAGCTAGCCCAGGCACGAATGGCCATGAGATTCTTATCTCCGATTAACCACAAAAAGCCAAAAATGGAGTTGTGGCTCAAGTTGTAGAGCACTAGTCTTGTCACAAAAGCTCAGGGACAGCACCCAGATCCAGAGTTCAAGCCCCAGGACAGGCAAAACGAACATAAAACTTTAACAAATTAATATATGAAAAACTAGATATATCACAAGATCAAGTGGATGTGATACTGTTTATTTTTACTAGTAATTGCAGCTGAATCTTATACAGTGCCTACTAAGTGCCAGTTGTATGTACACCTGACCTGCTTGTGCAATCCATGTATCTCCTTAATGACATGGATGCCTTCATTTCACCATGTTCTGTGGCATGAGTGTTCTAAGAGGAAGATCTAGGTCTGTCAGTCCAGGGAGTGTGTCCTGAGTCTGCTCTCCTAACCTGGTGCTTTAGTTATAAGCACTGAGCTAAAAGTTGGGATTTTAGTAGGGCAATCTTTTCTTAAAGACCTATTTACAGTAATAGTGGGAAACAGTGCTCAAGCCTGTAATCCTAGCTACTTAGGAGGCTGAGATCTGAGGAATGCAGTTTGAAGCCAGCGTGTGCAGACAAGTCCATGAATCTCGTATCTACAATTAACCATAAAAAAAAACGGAAAAAGAAGTATGGTTCAAGTATTAGAACAGTGCCTTGAAAAAAAAGCTAAAGCCCCACAACCAACCAAAAAATAAGAATAGAAGTGAAGTAGGAAGAGGAGGAGGAGGAGAAGGAGCTAGAGCAGGAGGAGGAGGAGGAGGAAGGACTATGTAAGCAAGGAACAATCAATATTGTTAGACCATGTACTGTTTGTCTGCTGTTGGCTTACCTCGCTCAACATGATTCCTTCTAGTTCCATCCATTTCCCTGCAAATGCCATTATTTTGTCAATTCTAATGGCTGCATAATATTTCATTGTGTATAGATAACACAATTTTTGGATCCACTTATCTGTGGTGGGTCATGTGGGTTGTTTCCATATCTTAGCTATTGTGAACAGTGCTGCAATAAACATGGAGGTGCAAGTGTCCTTGTATATTGGTTATTGTTGCTCAGGGTAGATGCCTAGAAGTGGTATGACTGGGTCATAAAGGAGGTCAATCTTTAGCTTTCAAAGGACCCTCCAGACTCCTTTCCAAAGTGGTTGTATAAGTGTACATTCCCACCAGCAGTGTAATAGGGTTCCTCTTTCTCCACATCCCCTCCAGCATTTATTGTAAGCTGATTTGTGCATGTGGGATATTCTGACTGGGGTAAGCTGGTATTTCAGGGTTGTCTTTATTTGCATTTCCTTCACCACCAGGGATGATGAACATTTCCTCATGTGTTTCTTTGCCATTTTTATTTCTTCATCTGAGAAGTCCCTCTTTAGTTCCCTTGCCCATTTAATATTTGGTTTGTTAGGTTTGGGAGTTCCCTGTATATACTGGATGATAACCCCTTGTCTGATGTATTGCTGGTAAATATTTTTTCCCAATTAGTTGGTTGTCTTTCTAGCTTGGTTGAGATAGATTTAGCTGTGCAGAAGCTTTTTATTTTAAGGTTGTCCAATTTGTCGAGTATCTCTCCAATTTGTTGTGACCCTGGGACTCTGTTCAGGAAGTTCCTTCCTGTGACTATTAGTTCAAGTGTCTCTTCTACTCTGTCCTGCAGTAGTTTCAGAGATTCAGGTTTAATGTTAAGGTCTTTGATCCATTTTGAGTTGATGTTGGTCCATGGTATAGGCGGGGGTCCACTTTTAGTTTTCTCCATATGGCCGCCCAGTTTTCCCAGCACCAGTGATTGAAGAGGCTGTGTTTCTTCCATTGTATGTCTTTGGATCCTTTGTTGAATATCAGCTGGCTGTAGGCCTGTGGATTTATTTCTGGATCTTCTATTCCTTTGGTCTTCGGATCTGTTTTTGTGCCCGTACCATTCTGTCTTTGTTATTATAGCTCTGTAGTAGAGTTTGAAGTTCAGCATGGATATCCCTCCCATGTTGTCTTTATTCCCTAGAATTGTTTTGGCTATTCTAGGTCTTTTGTTGTTCCATATGAATTTTTGGACTGTTTTCTGAATTTCAGTGATGTACGTCATTGGGATTTTAATAGGAATTGCATTGAATTTGTATATTAATTTTGGCAGTATTACAATCTACACTATATTAAGTCGGCCTATCTAAGGGCATGGGAGGTCTTTCCATTTCCTAGTGTCTTCTGCAATTTCTTTCTTTAACTTTTTATAGTTCTCATTAAATAGTTCTTTTACATCTTTGGTTAGGCTAATTCCTAAATATTTTATTTTGGGGGAGGTTATTGTGAATGGGATTGCTCCCATTATTTCCCTCTCTTCTTGTACATTGTCAGTGTACAGGAAGGCAACTGATTTTTGTGGGTTTATTTTGTATCCTGCTATTTTGCCGAAGTGATTTATGATTTCTAAGAGTTTGGGGATGGAGTTTTTGGGATCATGAAGGTATAGTATCATGTCGTCTGCAAAAAGGGATAGTTTAACTTCTTTCCCTATGCAGATCTTTAATGTCTTTTTCTTGCCTTATTGCCCTAGCTAAGGTTTCCAGGACTATATTGAAGAGGAGTGGAGACAGTGGGCACCTTGCCTTGTTCCTGATTTTAGGAGGATTGGTTGTAGCTTTTCCCCATTACGTATAATTGGCTATTGGTCTGTCACAAATGGCTTTTATTGTTTTTACAAATGTTCCTTCTATTCCTATTTTCTCCAGAGCTTTTAGCATGAATGAATGTTGAATTTTATCAAAGGCCTTTTCTGCATCTGTGGTGATAATCATGTGATTCTTGACCTTGGCTCTGTTAATATGTTGGATTACATTTATTGACTAACATATGTTAAACCATCCCTGTGTCTCTGGGATGAAGCCTACCTGGTCATAGTGTATGATTAGTTTTATGTGTTTCTGGATTCTGTTAGCTAGAATCTTGTTAAGGATCTTTGCATCTGTGTTCATCAAGGAAATTGGCCTGTAATTCTCCTTTTTGGTTGGGTCTTTGCCTGGTTTGGGGATGAGTGTGATATTGGCATTGTAGAATGAGTTTGGGATAGCTCCCTCCTTCTCTGTTTCTCTGAAGAGCTTGAGGAATATGGGTATTAGTTCTTCTTTAAAGGTCTTATAGAATTCTGCTGTGAATCCATCTGGTCCTGGGCATTTTTTTGTTGAAAGACTTTTGATAGCTTCCTGTATCTAGTTGTAGGATATTGGCTTATTTAATTGGTTAACTTCTTCTTTGCTCAGTTTGGGCAACTTGTATTTCTCTAAAAATGCATCCATTTCTGCCGGGTTTTCTTCCTTTAGAGAGTATAACTTTTGAAAGTAGTGTGTTTGCATTGTTTGGATATCTTGGGTATGAGTTGTAATTTTTCCCGGGGCATCCCTAATCCTGTTAATATAGGTTTTCTCTCTTCTTTTTTAAATTAATCTTGCCAAAGTTCCATCAATTTAATTTATTTTTTCAAAGAACCAGCTTTTTATTTGGTTAATTTTGGCTATAATTTTCTGCTTTTCTAATTGGTTAATCTCTGCTCTTAATTTGGTTATCTGGCTCCATCTAGTAACTTTAGGTTCCATTTTTTCTTGTTTTTCTAGCTGTTTTAATTGCAACATGAGATTATTTACTTGATCTGTCTCCATTTTCTTGATGTGGGCACTGCGTGCAATAAATTTGCCCCTCAGGACTGCTTTTGCTGTGTCCCACAAGTTTCTTTGCGATGTGTTTTCATTTTCATTGAGTTTCAGGAAATGTTTTATTTCTTCTCTGATCTCTTCCGTTACCCAGGCATTGCTAAGAAGTGTGCTGTTCAATTTCCATGTATTAGAGAAATTTCTGTGGTATGCTTTGTTATTGAGAACTAGCTTGATTCCACTGTGGTCAGATAAGATACAGGGGATTATGTCGATCCCTTTGTATTTGCTTAAGTTCCTTGCATGAACTATGATATGGTCTATTTTGGAAAAAGTTCCATGAGCTGCTGAGAAGAATGTTTATTGTATTGTTTTTGGGTGAAATACTTGGTAGATGTCAGTTAATTCCGCTTGAAGTATGGCCTCACTTAATTCGGTATCTTCTTTGCCAATCCTCTGGTTGGTAGACCTGTCCTTTGGTGAGAGTGGTGTGTTAAAGTCTCCTAGTATTATCGTATTGGGATCTCTTTTATTCTGTAAGTTTGAGGGTATTTGTTTAACATATCTGGGTGCACCAATATTTGGGGCATATAAGTTGATGATGGTAATATCCTCCTCTTGTATTGTTCCCTGTGTTAATATGTAGTGTCCGTCCTTGTCTTTCTGTACTGATTTTAATGAAAAGTTTATTTTGTCAGATATCAGGATAGCTATACCCGATTTCTTACTGGGGGCATTTGATTGGTAGATCCTTTTCCAACCCTTTACTTGAATTTGTTTTTATGTTTGGCTGAGAGGTGGGTCTCCTGAAGGCAACAGATGTATAGGTCATGTTTTCTGATCCAGTGTGCAGTTCTTTTTTGATTGGCGAATTAAGCCCATTTAATATTATGAAAAAGTATAGAGAGATGCGTTGTTATCCTTGTCTTTCCATTTTCCTAAGATTTTCTTCTTTCATTTCCTCCTGTGCTTGCTCAGTTAGACTTTGATTAATGCCTGTCTGGGTGCAGGTCCCCGTTCCTGGTTGCTTTCTTCAGGTGGTGTCCCCCCTCTTAGTATTCTTTGTAATGCTGGCTTAATGTTTATATATTCATTTAGTTTTTCTTTGCTATTAAAAATTTTCAGTTCTCCATCGAATGTGAATGCTAGCTTTGCCAGGTATATCAGTCTGGGTTGGCAGTTATTGGCTCTCAGGGCTCGTATGGTGCTTTCCCAGGCCTTTCCTGCTTTCAGTGTTTGTGTGGAGAGATCTGCAGTGATTCTAATTTTTTTCCCATTGTAGGATAGCTCCTTCTTCATTTTTGCTGCATGCAAGATTGTTTCCTTATTATTCAGATTTATCATTTTTACTATAATGTGTCTAGAAGTGTTTCTCCTGGGATCTTGCTTGTTGGGTGTTCTATGTGCTTCTGTTATGTAGGTAAGATGTTTTTTTTGAGGTGGGGAAAAATTTCACCGATTATCTTGTCAAATTAGTGTTGCATTCCCTTGCTCTGAAATTCCTCACCTTCGTCCACTCCAATTATACGAAGATTAAATTTCTTGGCATTATCTGCTTGTTCTTAAATTTCCCTTTGGATAAATTTGAGTGATTTTTCCATATCTGTCACTTTTTGGTCCAGTTGGTGTATTCTGTCTTCTGTATCTTACACTCTACATTTCGTTCACTCTGTTAACTGTGGTTTTTATTGTGGTTTGCATGGAGGAAATGGACTCCTTTATGGATTTGATGTTTGTTTTCAATGTACTGATCTCACCTCTTAATGAGGTATGTACTGCCTCTAATTTGGCATTTATTTGCAGCCTCTATTTTTGCTGCATCTCCTGTTTGATATCCATTATCTCTTTTGATAGTTCATCCTTGTGCTCTTTCAATTTCTGGTCTATTTCTTGCTTTATTGCTTGAGTCATTGCCTACAGCATCCCTTAGATGTAGCTTTTGTCTTCCATTCCTGCTTTGCTCCCACTGGGGATCTCCCCTGCCTGGCTGCTGGCTATTGAGGATAGCTTGCTATCCTCAGTGTTGATAAACCTTGTAATTTTTCTCTGTGATTTTTGCATGGGGCTTCAGGGATTATTGGAGACTAATCTGCAATCTTGTTTTGGTGTGTCTGTCTTTGCTTGGTTGCTGATTCTGTATTGGTAGAAAGAGTCTGTGCCTGATCTGGGTTCTATTTGTGGCCTACCTCTAGCTGCTGGTCTGACCTACAGAGGATTCTCGGCTCTCTGCTGTATATTGCTGGCAATTCCTGCCTTTGGAAGGATTGAGCAGCCTAGACTGCTCCTGCTTGCTCCTACGGGTGCTCTTGGCAAGATTGTATGCTCTGAATGCACTCTCCCAGATGCTGGAGTCTGCTATCGGCTCCTTTTTTTTTTTGGCCAGTTGTGGGCTTGAACTCTGGGTTTAGGTGCTGTTCCTCAGCTCTTCAGCTCAAGGCTGGCACCCTACCATTTGAGCCACAGCACCACTTCTGACCCTTTCTGCTTATGTGACGCTGAGGAATCAGATTCAGGACCTCATGCACCCAAGACTATCACTCTACTGCTGAGCCACCTTACCAGCCTGAGCTCCGTCCTACTATCAGGTGCTGGCTGCCTGTGTTGCCCAATTCCCAGCCTAGAGTATATAGGTTGGGTTTTGGTGGGGTTTGGGTTCTCTTGTCCTGAGCCTCCAGGTCTTTTGTTGTCACAGGCGTGCTTCCCAGGGGGTGCAGTTCCCTTTTTTTCTCCCCTCTGCTGAGGCATATGCTCAGCTTTTGACTTCAGTTGGGAGGAGTTGGTTGTGTTGTTCAGATGCCGGATCCCCAGGCCTGGTCCCAGCCCCCACCTGGGGCACACCGGTTGGGCCTGTGCTGCTGTGTATACCACTTAGGTTATGCAGCCTGGGGTACACAGTTCAAATTTCTTCTACTGTTGGTTGTCTTGACCCAGGGGCACTGTTCCTGGCTTGGGCATTTAAGTTCCCTTCCAGGGGCACTCTTGCTCTAGCCTGGCCAGTGGAGTGTGCTCCATAGGCTAGTGGAGCTCTCGAACAGTTCCCAGTTTTAGTGGGTCCTGTGGTCCGGGTGTAGGGAGTCTGGGTCTGGGTCTGGGGATTCTCTCCAGCTCTGGTCTCCCTTGAGGGATACACTCTCCCCTGTGGGGTACTCACCCTGGAGCTAGTTGTTTCTGTGTGGTGTATGTCGTCAGTTGCTGTTGCAATTTGAGTTCAGTTGGGGTGGTTGTGGGCTGGGCTGAACGGTGGTGGCTCTGTGTGATTCTCTTCTGTCTCTGCCTCTGTTGACGCTGTCGGTTCCACAGTGCCCACGCTGCAGGCGAGGGGTGGGGGCTGGTCCTCCTTACAGGTTCTGAGGGCTGGGGTTTGCACTTTCCGGATCAGCACCAGTTCCTTGTAGGTCTTTTGCTTTGCTGTTCTGTGGGAGTCCCGTGTAGCTTTGGGGATCCCATCGTGGGGCCGAGTTCTGGGCTTGGGATTTTTTTCTGTTTATTGGCAGGTCTTACACCGGTACCTCAGGTGGCTTCTGAGCAAGTTATCTGTAGACAGCTCCCTGTGTCTCTGGGAGCCCTGCCGTGTCCTCGTCACAATTGGTGTGTCTGACACTGGTACCTCAGGCGACTTCTGCGTGGGTGATCTGCAGGCAGCCCCCTGTTTCTCTGGGATCCCGGCAGCCCCCAGCGGATCATTGCAATCGGCGGGTCTGACATCTGTACCTCAGGCGGATACTGCTCGGGTAATTTGCAGACCGCCCCCTGTGTCTCTGGGACCCCGGCAGCCCCTGCTGGGTCCTCACAATCAGTGGGTCTGACACCAGTACCTCAGACGGCTTCTGCGTGGGTTACCTGCAGACAGCTTCCTGTGTCTCTGGGACTCCGGCAGCCCATGCAGGGCCCACTGGTGACGGCTTCATGTGCTGCCGGTGCCTGGAGGCTTCGGTGGGATGGAGCCTCTCTGCTAGGGTGGAGACTGAGGGGTGAAGGTGGGATCTTCATGGAGACTCCGGGCTGGTAGGTTTCTCTGTTTGTGACGATCAGCGGGTCTGCAAACCAGTACCTCAGGTGGCTTCTGCATGGGTGATCTGCAGGCAGCCCCCTGTGTCTCTGGGACTCCGGTAGCCCCCGCCGGGCTGGGTGTCCATTGCTTGGCGTGCTGCCGCACAGCCAGTAAGGGTTGGAGGAGGGGTCTTCGCTCTTCTCTGTTCTGTAATTCTTCTTTTCCTCTCTTTCTTTTTTGTTATTTTCCACCTCCTGTTTTTCTCTGAGTGTTCATCTTTTTGTTGTTTTCCATCTCTTGGGGAGGTTAAGCGTTGGAACTCGAACTGTCTTTTTGGCTGGGGAGAGCTGTGGCATTTCCTTGCTGCCCTGTCACCATCTTGGTCCCCCCTTCCGTTTCCTTAAGTTTTAATACTTTATTTTATCCCTTGGCAGTACTGTAGTTTTGATTCTGAGGCTCATGCTGGGCAAGCAAGTGCTCTACCCCTTGACCCCTGCCCCCAGCCCTTGTTATTCATTTTACTTTAGATGAGCTCTTATTGTATTATTTTGCTTGGGTCAGAATCAGACTGTGATTGTAATGTATTTTCCTGCTGGGAAGCTTTTTTGTCCTTTCATATTTTTTGTAAATATTATTTTTCTTCTTATTAAAAAGAAGGTGCACAGAGGTGTACATTTATATGTCATTTTAAAATTCAAAACATTATTTTAAGAGTAAAAATGCATTCTTTCTGATGGAGGCATAGAATTCCATTGTGTATATATACCACATCTTCTTGATCCATTCATCTACTGAGGGGCATCTGGGTTGGTTCCATATCTTAGCTATGGTAAATAATGCTGCAATAAACATAGTTGTGCTGGTAGCTTTAGTGTGGCCTTGTTTGTGATCATTTGGGTAAATGCCCAAAAGTGGGATTGCTGGTTCATTGGGGAGCTCTATGTGGAGTCTTTTGAGGAACCTCCATACTGCTTTCCAAAGTGGTTGAACAAGTTTACATTCCCACCAACAATGAAGTAAGGTTCCCTTCTGTCCACATCCCCTCCAGCATCTGTTGTTGTTAGAGTTCTTGATTTTTGCCATTCTAACTGGAGTGAGGTGATATCTCAATGTTGTTTTGATTTGCATTTCTTTTATGGCTAGGGATGTTGAACATTTCTTCATGTGTCTATTGGCCATCCGTCTTTCTTCTTCAGAGAAGCTTCTCTTTAAGTCTTTCGCCCACTTACTTATTGGGCAGTTGTTTCTTTGAGGATTTGTTGTTGGGTGGTTTAATTTTTTGAGTTCCAAGTATATTTTAGATATGAGACCCTTGTCCGTTGTATGGCTAGTAAAGTTCTTCTCCCAGTCCATGGGCTTTCTATTGATCTTGCTAGCTATGTCATTTGCCCTGCAGAAGCTCTGCAACCTTATACAATCCCATTTGTCCAACCTTTCTTTGATTTGATGCCTCCATCAGAAAGAATGACATTTCCCCATTTGTTAGGAAATGGAAAGGCTTGGAAAAAATTATATTAAGTGAAGTAAGCCAGGCACAAAGAAACATAGGTCCCATGGTTTCCCTTATTTGCAATATCTAGTATAGGTATGAGTCAAGCGGAAAAAGTCAGAGAATTTAATGTTAGGAAAACGAACCCTCAAATATGTATTTTAATGCTTTTGTTTCTTTCATGCATGTGTTCTAACGCATTTATAAGATTATTTCTTTGTTGCTTTGTATGTCTCTCCCCCACAGTGTAACCCCCGCTTTCACTATATTTGATGTCAGTATAACATGTGGAGGAGACGGGGACAAACAAGTCGTTTAAGGATTCAGGTGGACCTGTTGCAACAATGAGAAGTACAAAATGTCATGTCAAAACCAGCTTTACAATGTCGTGGGGGGAGGGGGGGTATGATTGGGTGGGGGGGAGGGGGGAGGCTGGGAAGGGAGGTGAAGGGTAAACAAAGGAGGAGGCTGCAATGCTTGGTAAGAAATGTATGCATTATCCTGCCCATGTAATTGTATCCCTCTGTACAGTATGTTCTCAAATAAAATAAAATAAAATTAAAAAAAAAAAGAGTAAAAATGCAAATAATCACAAAAATTCATCTCTAGAAAAAAATGACTACCAGATTAAATGTTTTTGGAGGCTGGGTCAGTGGCATTTGGTATAGTTCTCACTTCAGCTCTAGTCAATGCTTCATAGTTCCAGGCCTGCATGACCTAAATAAAAACAAGTAAAAAAGTAAGAAAAATGATCCTTTAGGGCACAACTGTGGAAGATTTGAAATACTCTTGTCCATTTTATTGACCATTTGTACATTTCTGTGGTGGTGAAAAGTGATATAACAATTATGGTAGAATTTGTCACATTATTCTAACAAAACATAGCATGACCACATTACCCAGCAATTCTATTGCTCATTGCATTACAAAAATAACTGAAAAGAAAAAACCTGGAGTGTCTATCAGATGAACAGGTTTATAAAATATGAGATATGCATGAATGGATTATGACATCCACAAAAAGCTGCAATTTAATATATGTCTGTCACGGATGGACACCAAAAATAATCTACTATTTATGTGAAACATATTGACTAAACCATTTCATAAGAGAAACTGGAAGATTAAAATTTCTGGAGCAGGTCATTGGGGTGATTATTACTCTATGATTGTGTGGATTCCATCAGTATCGAAAAGATAGTTCACAAATAGAGGTAATGGTTACAAAGTAGTGTGGATATAATTAATGTCCCTAGCAAGCATGAGGCCCTGCATTCAACCCCCAGCACATCCAAAAAACTGCTAAATCTTCCTTCCTTTTCTGCTGTTTTGATTGTATTCCTCAGAGGATCTCTGGTGGATCTCTGAGGTTTAGTCATGCATTAGAGAAAATCCATTATTTGAATATTAATTTTAAAGGAAACCTCGTATATTAAAATGAGAGCAATGCTTGCAGTTCTAACCAGGGGCTAAAACAGGAAGATCCTTACACAGTCAAGGCTGCATAGAGAGGTCATGTCTAAATCACTGTGGTATCTGCTGAAACTGGAGGGACAACTATTTGTAAGCAATTACAAGTGAGAGATAAAAGAGAGATAAGTTTTTGATCACATTATATTTTGGTCATGTCGGTTTGTATTTAATATTTACATGATTTTTAAAATTTTTCCTTTTTCCCTTACTCTCAGTATGTCATTTTGAAACTTTGTACTATGTTCTCGTTTGCCGCATTAAAATAAACATAGTTTTCCTTTATAGCATATTAAACATGGTTTTTAATTTTTTCTATATTACAACTACTTTTATTTATTTTAGAAAGCTTTTATCGTTTTTTTTTCCTGCATGTAGGGAGTGGCCACTGTCTCAGAGATTTTTCTCAGTTCTGCTAATTGAACCACAGCTCAACTTCCACATTCATTCTTTTGAAAAGTCTCATGCAAAGCCCAGCACAACTAAGGAGGCTAAAATCTGAGGATCTTTGTTTGAAGCCAGTCTGAGCAGCAAAATCTGAGATTCTTATCTCCAATTAATCACCAAAAAGCAGTGGGTAGTAGAACTCTAGCCTTGAGTAAAACAGGGCAAGTTCAAGCCTTAGTACTGGTAATTACACAAACAAGTATCATGGACTTTCTTGCTTGGGCTGGCTTTGAACTGCTGCCCTTAGATTTCAGCCTCCTGGGTAGTTAGGATATACAGGCATGAGCAACCAACTGCTGACTTATTTTAATTTTTTTTGTGGTAGTTTCATGGGGATTAAAATCTGGGCTTAGGCAAGCACTCTACTGCTTGAGTCATAGAACCACTTCCAGTTTTCTGGTGGTTTATTGGAGATAAGAGTCTCATGGACTTTCCTGCCCGGGGTGGCTTGGAACTGTGATCCTCAATATCAGCCTCCTGAGTAGCCAGGATTACAGGCGTGAGCCGTGGTACACGGCTTATTTTAATATTTTTAACGATCTCTTTCTTGCTTTCAACTTCAAAACATTGTTTATTTTGTCCAGTAGACATGATCTTTGGGCCACATTGCTGTTTCTTAGTTATTTTGAAGGGCGGTAGGGGTGGAATTCTCAGCCTAGGTGCTGTCTTTGTGCTCTTCAGCTTAAGGCAAATGCTCTGCCAGTTCACCCACAAAGCCACTTCAGGTTTTCTGGTAGTTAATTGGAAATAAGAGTCTCATGAACTTTCCTGGCCAGGCTGACTTTGAACCGTGATCTTCATATCTCAGCCTCCTGAGTAGTAGGATTACAGGCTAGAGCCAGCAGTGCCCTTCTGTTTCTTAGCATTTTGACTCAAGGATGATGTTCTACAATTTCAACCACAGCTCCACTTCTAGCTTTTTTTGGTTTATTGGACATAAGTTTCAAATGTACTTTTCTGGGTAGTCTAGCTTCAAACCATGATCCTCAGATTTCAGCTTCCTGAGGTGCTCCGATTATACACATGAAGCACAAACCCATTGATCATTTAAACAATATTAATATGTTTTTTCACTTTTTATTTTTAAATTTTCCTTGTTTTTTATTTTTGTATATGTTCTAGTCCTGGGACTACAAATCAGGACCTAATACAATGCCAGAGATTTTCTTCAAGACTAGTGGCTTATCACATGAGCCAAAGCATAACTTTTGGCTATGCTTGTTTGTCTTCGTGCTAGAAGTAGAGGCCTGGGTGCTGTACTAGAAAGTGATTGCCCAGTTTGCATCTTGGGTTATAGCTCAACTCCAGGTTTTTTTTTTAAATTCTTGGTAGTTAATAGGAGATGAGTTTTATGCAAAGCCTAGCATGAATCAGTTGGCTGAATTCTAAGGATCATGGTTCAAAGCCAACCAGGGCAGAAAGCCAATGAGACTCTTAGCTCCAATTAATCACTGAAAAGCTGGGAATGGTAGAGCTCTATCCTTGAAAAAAACAACATAAATTCAAGCCACAAGATAGCACACAGATGCACATACAGAGAAGGCTTCATGGGCTTTCTGGCATGGGCTAGCTTTGACCCATGCTTCTCAGATTTCAGCCTCTCTTCATCCTCTCTTCTTTGAAAATTTTATTGGTTCTGTGGTTTGACCTCTGACTCTAAGGCCTATATGTTAGCTTTTAAACTCAAGGCTGGTGCTTTACCACCTCAGCCACAGCTCAAGACTTTGTAGCGTGTAGCTACAGATGAGAATCTCAAGCACGTTCCTTCCTAGGTTGGCTTGACCCTGCAATGCTCAGTTGTCAGCCTCTTGTGTAGTAAGGATGACACACAGGGCCATCAACATTTGGGTCATTTTAAAACTTTAATATGTGCTTGTTTCCACCTTCTTTTTCTTTTTCCATTTTTGCTTGTCCTGGGAGTAGAAAATGAAGCTCAGATGTTGTCTCAGAGCACACATGGGACCAACCATAACATTTGGCTTTGCAGGGGAGGTTAATTGGAGAGAAAAGAATCATGGAGAGCTAGGCCAGATTCAGGAGGCTGAAAATTGAGGAGAGTTCATGACTCTCTTTTCTCCAACTAACCACTAAAATCAGAGTTGTAAATCATTGAGCAAAATAGTGCAAGTTCAAGCACCAGGATTGGCAAACACACACACACACACACACACACACACACACACACACACACACACACACACACACACACACACGTCTTATGAACACCTGTACATGAGCTAAGCTTTAAAGAGTATCCTCAAATTTCAGCCTGAGTATATAGAATTATAGATATGAGCCACCAATGATTGTCTCATCAAAAGCTTTGTTATTTAGTTTTTCTTCTCTTCTTCTACCCTTCTTTTCATTTATTTCTTTCCTTTTGTGTGTGTTGGTGCTGGAGCTCGAGCTCATGCAAGGCCTGGCCTGATTCAGGAGGCTGAAATCTGTCCATCATAGTTTGAAAGCAGCCTGAGCAGGAAAGTCCAAGAAACTCTTATCTCCCTTTAATCAACAAGAACCTATCCCCAGTGTGGCCACCACACACAAAACAGTCTCCTGGAATTTTTTGATTGGGTTTGCCTTTACACAGGATCTTATATTTCAGTCTCCTGCATTTCTAGAATTACAGACATGAGCCAACAGTCCTGGGTTCTCTATTTCCAAGCATTTAATTTTCTTGTTGAGATCCTGAGGCTGGATCTGTGATCCAGGGCACTGTTTCAATAAGTTATTAGTTCAAGGCTGGTGCTTTACAACTACAATCACAGCTTCATTTCTGGCGTTTTCTGCTGGTTAGTTGGAGACTTATGAACTTCCCTGTCCAGGCTGGTTATGAACAACAAACTTTAGATTTCATTCTTGTGAGTCAGTAGGATTGCACATATCGACCAAACATTCATGCATGGATCATTTTGAAACTTTAATTGGATTTTCTCACACCGTTTTTCTTCTTTTTCCTAATTCTGGGGCTTGAATTTAGGCCTTGGGCACTGTCCCTGAACTTCTGTTACTCAAGGTAAGAACTCTACTACTTGAGCCACTGTGCCACTGCCAGCCTTTTTTATTTATGAGGTACTGAGGATACAAACCCAGGGATTCAAACATGGTAGGCAAGCACTCTGTCACTAAGCCACATTCCCAGCCATTCTTACACCTTTTCATTTGTATTTTTATTTTCTTGTGTATGTTGGTCCTGGGTCTAAAAATCAGCCCAGTTGCAGTCCCAGAAGTTTTTATTCAAGACTAGCACACTAAGACATGAACCACAGCATAATTTGTGGCTATTAGTTTTTGTTTTGTTTTAAATAGCTACTTACAGTTGAGTCAATGAATTCTCCTACCTGGGCTGGCTTTCAACTGTGATCTTCAGATTTGAGCCTCCCAAGTGGCTACCATCACAGATGTGTGCCACCTATGCTTGGCTCATTTTAAACTCTGAAATTGGCCCTTTCTTCTCCCAACTTCTCTACATTTATTTATTTTAATGTTTGTGTGTATGTTGGTCCTGAAGTTAATATCAAGATCTAGGTGCTGTCCCAGAAATTATTTTCTCATTTCTGCCATTGAAGCCACAGCTCAATCACCATGTTTTATTTTTCTTCCTTTTGGTGGTTAATTGAAGAGTCTCATGTAAAGCCCAGCAAGACACAGGAGGCTGAAATCTGGGGATTGAAGTTGAAGCTATCCTGCATAGGAAAGTCCATGAGACTATTTCCATCAACTAACTACTCAAATTCAAGCCCCAGGTTGGCACACACAGTAAAAAAGCCCCATAGACTTTCCTGTTTGGGCTGGTCTTAAAACGTATCTTCAGACTTCAGCTCCCCGAATAGCTATAATAATAAGCAAGAACAACCAGCCCCAGGCTTATTTTTAAGTCCCAAATGGTCATTTCTTCTCTTCTTTCAGTTTTGTTTTTGGTCGACTTTAGGCTGAATTATGGACCGGGGAACTGTTTCCCAGTTTTTTTCACTAAATTTCAGTACTTTACAGCTACTATCACACCTTAATTTCCAGCTTTTACTGGGTAGTTGGAGAAAAGAATTTCAATCACTTTCCTGCCCAGGCTGGCTTTTAACTGTGATCCTCATATTTCATCTTTCTGAGTAGCAAGGAATACACACATACACCAATAACTCATGGCTCATTTTGAAACTATAATTTTCTCGTTCTCCCATCTTTTATAATTTGTGCTTTTTTTCTTTCTTTGTAAGTGTCTGTGCTAGGGCATCAGCACCAAGGTCTGTGTGCTGTCCCAGAGCTTTCTGTTTAAGACTAGCACTCTACCACATGTGCCAGAGCACAGCTAGTGGCATATTTTTTATGACAAATGAGTCATAAGAATCTCAGGGATTCTCCTACCTGGGCTAGCCTTCAACTGTGATCCTAAGCTTTCATCCTCCTGAGTAGCTGATAGAAAATCAGTGAGCTACCAATGCTTGATTTATTTAGACCTCTGTCATTGGATCTTCCTTCTGCACTTCTACCCTCCTTTTCTTTAATAATTCTGTGATAGTCCTGGGGCTTGAACTCAGCGCCTGGTTGCTGTCCCAGAAAGTGATTGCCCCATTCTGCCACTTGAGCCATAACTCAATTCCCAGGGTTTTTTTTTTTCTTTTCTTTTTGAAAATTAATTGGAGATAAGAGTCTGAGACAAAGCCTAGCATAAATCAAGCTAGCCTGGGAAGGAAAGTCCATGAGACTATGACCTCCAATTAACCACTGAATAGCTGGGAGTGGTAGGGCACTATCCTTGAACAAACCAGCAGAAGTTCAAGGATGGCACACACAAGCCGCAGGATGGCACAGAGATGCACAAACACAGGCTCATGGATTTTCTTGCTTGTGTTAGCTTTGAACTCTGATATTCAGATTTCAGTCTCTCTTCTTCCACTGTCCTTTTTATTTATTGTTTTTTATTTGTAATTTTTAGTGGTCCTGCAGCTTGATATCTGGTTCTGAGGACTGTTTCTTAGCTTTTTAAATAAAGGCTGCTACTTTACAACCTCAGCTTCAGCTCAGGGCTTTGTGCTAGGTAGTTTGGATAAGCACCTCAAGCATGTTTATGCCCAGGATGACTTGATACCACAATTCTCAGATGTCAGCCTTTTGTGTAGTTAGGATTATACACAGGACCAACAACCCTTGTGTCATTTTAAAACTTTAATATGTGCTGTCACTATCTACTGTTGTTTACTTTTTTTTTTTTTTTTGCATGTGTGTGCTGTTACTGGGTCTACAAATTGGGGCTCATATTCTGTCCCAGAAGTTTTTTTTTTGGGGTCCGGTCGTGGGGCCTGAACTCTGGGCCTGGGCACTGTCCCTCAGGTCTTCAGCTCAAGGTTAGTGCTCTACCACTTGAGCCACAGTGCCACTTCCGGCTTTTTTCCTTTTGCTTATGTGGTGCTGAGGAATCGAACCCAGGGCCTTGAGCATGCAAGGTAAGCGCTCTACCACTGAGCCACCTTCCCAGCCCTTGTCCCAGAAGTTTTTATCAAGGCTATCCTCTATTACATGAGACACACTATAACTTTTTGGCCCTGTTTTTGTGGGGGTGATTAATTACAGACAAGATTTTCATGGACTCTCCTGCCAGGGCAGGACATAAACCACTTGAATAGCTAGTAGAACATGTATGAGCCACTAATGCTTGATTCATTTAAGCCTTTGTCACTCACTCTTCCTTGGTTACTTCTACTCTTCTTTATTTCTTCTGTGAATGTCCTGGGGCTTGAACTCAGGGTTTAGGTGGAGTACCAGAATATATTTGCCTGGTTCTGCCACTTAAGCCATAGCTCAAATTCCAGCTGAATCAGGTGGCTGAAATCTGAGGACCATGTTTCCTTTGAAACCAGCCTGGGCAGGAAATTATCTTATCTCCAATTCACCACTCAAAATCTGGGAATGCTAGGGCACTAGCAAAGTATGGTACACAAACACACACATCACATGATACAAACACATACACACACATGAACATACACACATATACACACATACACACAAAGTCTCCTGGACTTTGCTTCTTGACCTGGCCTTGAAAGTTGTTTCTCAAATTTCTGCCACCTGAGTGGACTACAGCCATGATCAACAAGCACCAAGCTTATGTTTCAATTTACAATTGGACTTTCTTCTCTTCTCCTACACATTTTTTAGCACCAGGAATTGATCTCTGGGTCAGCAAACAAGTTTTTTTTTTTTTTTTTTTTTTAGCTTTTTCAACAAATAGAGTGTTTTACAACTACAATGATATCTATACTGGGTAGTTGGGTGTAAGTGTTTCATGTACTTTCTTGCCCAGTCTAGCTTTGAACCTTGAATAGCTAGGAATACACATATGAACCAAAACCCATGCTCATTTTGAAACTGGCTTTCAGTTTTCCCATCATTTTTAGTTTGGGGTTTTTTGGTTTTTTTGAAATGTGTGTCGAGGATTTCAACTTAGGGCTTAGGTGCTGCTCCAAGCTTTTCGGTTTAAGACTACCATTCAACTGCATGAGCCAAAGTACAGCTTTGTAGCTTATTTTTGGTGGCAAATTAGATAGATGAGTCTCATGAGTCTCATGGACTCTCCTGCCTTGGGTGGTCATGAATAGTGATCCTTAAATTTCATCCTCCTGAGTACCTCGTATACCATGTGTGAGCAACCAATGTTTGATTCATTTCAACCTCTATCACTGATGGAGGTTTTGTACTTCTATCCTCCTTTTCTTTTATTTCTTCTGTGTCTGTCCTGTGGCTTGAACTCAGGGTCTGGGTTCTGTACCAGATACTATTTCCCAGTTTTGTCACTTGACCACAGCTGAATTCCAGGGTTTATCTTTTATTTTCTGTTTTGGTGGTTAATTTGAAATGAGTAGAGCTAGTCCAGATTCATGAGGCTGAGGATCAAAGTTTGTACCAGCCTAGGCAGGAAAGACCATAATATCTCCAATTATAACCACTAAAAAGCTGAGAATAGTAGAGCCTTGAGAAAAACATCTTTAAATATTATCCTCAGATTTTAGCCTCTTGAGTAACTAGAATTACAGTTATGAGTCACCAATGATTGGCTGATTGGCTCATTGAAGCTTCGGTTATTGGTTCTTCTCTTCTTCTACCCTTCTTTACATTTATTCATTTCATTGTTTTGTGTGTGATGGTCCTGGAGCTAGAACTCATTCAAGGCCTGGCCTGTTTCAGGAGGCTGAAGTCTGACCATCATGGTTAAAAGCCACCCTGAGCAGGAAAGTCTAAGATCCTTACCTCCAATTAACTGCCAAAAATCTGGGAGTAGTACAGTTCCAGCCCCAGGAATCTCCACAAAGAACTGTCTTCTGGGCTTTCCTGCTAAGTTTGGCCTTTACACTGGATCCCCATATTTCTGCCTCCTGGATTCTAGAATTACAGGCATGAATGACCAGCCCCAGGTTCTATGTTTCTTATCATTTTTTTGTGATCCAGAGGCTGGATCTCTGAGGCACTCAGGGTACTGTTTTATAGCTTTCTCACTCAAGGCTGGTACTTTACAACTCCAATCACAGCTTCACTTCTGTTTTCTTGTTTGTTTTGCTAGTGATTTGATGATGAGACACCATAACCCTCAGATTTCATCTATCTTAGTATCTAGGATTACGCACATGAAACAAAAACTCATGGCTCATTTTGAAATTTTAATTGGATTTTCCAATACATTTTTAATTTCTATTTTTTATTTCCATATGGGTATTGTCCCAGTGCTTTTTTTTGCCAGTCGTGGGGCCTGAACTCTGGGCTTGGGCACTGTCCCTCAGCTCTTCAGCTTGAGGATAGAGCCCTAGCAGTTGTTCCACAGTGCCACTTCTGGCTTTTTCTGCTTATTTGTTGCTGAGGAATTGAACCCAGGGCCTCATGCATGCAAGGCAGCACTCTACCACTTTGCCAACTTCCAAGCCCCGTCCCAGTACATTTTTGGGGAAACAAAGGAGGAGGCTACAATGCTTGATGAGAAATGGACTCATTATCTTGCCCATGTAATTATAACCCCTCTGTACAGTATTTTCACAATAAAAAAGTCAACTTATCTCCCCAAAACAAACAACAAAAAAATACTAGCACTCTAATACGTGAGCCACAGCACAATTTGTGGATTTTTTAAAAACTGTGGTTGTCTAATTAAAGATGAGTCCATGGACTCACCTGTCTTGGCTGGCCTTGAACACTGTGAGTTTCAGATGTATGACCCTTGAGTAACTATAATAACAAGTGTAAGCTACCTCAGTTTTGATTTTATCCTCTGAAATTGGCTCTCCCTTTTCTTCTTCCACCTTTCTTTACATTTATTTATTTTATTCTTGTTTGTACTGGTCCTGGAGCTTGATCTCAAGATGTGGGTGCTGTCCCAGAAATCAGTCTCATTTCTGCCATTGAAGCCACAGCTCAACCTCCAGCTGTTTTTTTTTTTTTCTTTTCTTTATTTTTTTTTGGTTCATTGGAGGTAAGAGTCTCGTGCAAAGCACAGAATACCTCAGGAAGCTGAAATGTGAGGATCACAGTTTTGAAGCCAGCCTGCAAAGGAAATTCCATGATTCTCTTTATCTCCAGTTGGTTGGTAGTGATCCCACCAATAAGCTGAGATTGATAGAACTCCAGCCTTAAGTAAAGTAGAACAAATTCAACTCCCATGACTGGCACACACAGAAAAATGGCCAATGGGTTTTCCTGCTTGGGATTGCCTTTAAATGGTATTTTCTGACTTTAGTCCCCTATGTAGTTAATACAACATGTGTAAGCCACCAATGATTGATTAAAACTCTGTCACTGACTATTCCTTCTCTTGTTCTACAATTCTTTATTTCTTTTGTGGTGGTGCTTAGGCTTTAACTCAGGGCTTTGGTGTTTGTCTTTTTATGTCTTCTATATAATCTGTTTCAGTTTTGTTCTAATGTTTCATTTGTTTATGTTGCTTTTTATATGTTACATAACTAAATTTTTGTATCTCACAAAAGTAACTTTTACCTGGGTCCTGGTGGCTCATGCCTGTTATCCCACTCAGGAGGCTGACATCAAGGATCACAGTTTGAAGTGAGTACAGGCAGAAAAATCTGGGAAATTCTTATCTCCACTACACTACCAAATATACTAGAAATGAAGATATGACTGAAGTAGTAACTTGCTAGACTTGAGCAAAAAACTCAGAGCCCCGGTCTCAAGTTCAAGATCTTGGACTGGCACACAAAAAAAACTTTCACTAGCTTATATTATACTAGGATTATTGGTGTGAGACACGAGTCCTGGTTTTAAAAACCAACTTTTGTAGCAGCTGCCCCTTTTGATGTTTTCCCTAGGAACTTTTATGCTTGTTTTTTTTCATGCCTTATATTTACATTCCACTAAATGGCATTCTTATTTTTTTGTTGTTTGGAGAGACATTTCAATAATTCAGTGACAAATCAAAAAAAGCATGTCTTGAATTTTTCTTTAATTTAAATAGGAAAGGAAAATAATGAGTCTGAACCAAGGAGAGAGTGAATGATGGTTTGTTAAATGTATTTGTTTTTTTTTAATTTAATTTTATTTTATTTGTGAACATACTGTACAGAGGGGTTACAATTACATGGGCAGGATAATGCGTACATTTCTTACCAAGCATTGCAGTCTCCTCCTTTGATTTACCCTTCACATCCCTTCCCAGCCTCCCCCCCTCCCCCCAATCCCAATCCTTCTCCTTCCCCCCCTTCACCCCACCCCGCACCGACGTTGTAAAGCTAGTTTTGGACATGACAACTTGTACTTCTCATTGTTGCAACAGGTCCACCTGTATCCTTAAACAACTGGTTTTTCCCCATCTCCTCCACAAGTTATACTGACATCAAATATAGTGAAAGCAGGGGTTATACTGTGGGGGAGGGACATACAAAGCAACAAAGAGATAATCTTATAAATGCGTTAGAAACACATGCATGAAAGAAAAAAACATTAAAATACATATCTAAGGGTTCATTTTCCTGACATCACATTATCTGACCTTTTCCGCTTGACTCATACATATACTAGATATTGCAAATAAGGGAAACCATGGGACCTATGTTTCTTTGGGCCTGGCTTACTTCACTTAATATAATTTTTTCCAAGTTTTATCATTTCCTAACAAATGGGGCAATGTCATTCTTTCTGATGGAGGCATAGAATTCCATTGTGTATATATACCACATTTTCTTGATCCATTCATCTACTGAGGGGCATCTGGGTTGGTTCCATATCTTAGCTATGGTAAATAATGCTGCAATAAACATAGTCGTGCTGGTAGCTTTAGGGTGGTCTTGTTTGTAAACATTTGGGTAAATGCCCAAAAGTGGGATTGCTGGGTCATAGGGGAGTTCTATGTGAAGTCTTTTGAGGAACCTCCATACTGCTTTCCAAAGTGGTTGAACAAGTTTACATTCCCACCAACAATGAAGTAAGGTTCCTTTCTGTCCACATCCCCTCCAGCATCTGTTGTTGTTAGAGTTCTTGATTTTTGCCGTTCTAACTGGGGTGAGGTGATATCTCAATGTTGTTTTGATTTGCATTTCTTTTATGGCTAGGGATGTTGAACATTTCTTCATGTGTCTATTGGCCATCCTTCTTTCTTCTTCAGAGAAGTTTCTCTTTAAGTCTTTCACCCACTTATTTATTGGGCAGTTGTTTCTTTGAGGATTTGTTGTTGTGGGGTTTAAATTTTTGAGTTCCAAGTGTATTTTAGATATGAGACCCTTGTCCGTTGTATGGCTAGTAAAGATCTTCTCACAATCCGTGGGCTTTCTATTGATCTTGCTAGCTATGTCATTTGCCCTGCAGAAGCTCTGCAACCTTATGCAATCCCATTTGTCCAACCTTTCTTTGATTTGTTGTGTTTCCGGGTCTCTATTCAGAAATTTTCGGCCTGAGCCAAGGAGACCTAGGGTTTGTCCTATTCCATCCTGTAATGTTGTCAGAGTGTCTGCTTTGACTTCAAGGTCTTTGATGCATTTGGAGTTGATTCTGGTGCAGGGTGATATATAAGGATCTAGCTTTAGTTTTCTACATGTAGTTAACCAATTTTGCCAGCACTATTTACTGAAGAGGCTGTCTTTCTTCCATTCTATTGTTTTAGCTCCCTTATCGAAGATTAGATGGCTATAGGTCTGCAGGTTCATTTCTGGGTTTTCAATTCTATTCCATTGGTCCTGAGGTCTGTTCTTATGCCAATACCAAGCAGTTCTGATTACTATGGCTTTACACTAGAGTTTGAAATTTGGTATTGATATTCCTCCAGGAATGTTCTTTCCATTGAGGAGCGTTTTTGGTGTTCGGGGTCTTTTATTGTTCCATATGAATTATTGGATTGCCTCTTCTATTTCCTTGAAGAATGAGGTTGGAATTTTGATAGGTATTGCGTTGAATTTGTAGATAGCTTTGGGAAGTATTGCCATTTTCATGATGTTAATCTTTCCAATCCAGGAGCATGAGAGGCTTTGCCATTTTTTAAGTTCTGTGATGATTTCCTTTTTCAAGATTTTAAAGTTTTCATCATAGAGGACCTCCACTTCTTTGGTTAAGTTAATTCGTAGGTATTTTATTTTTTGTGGGGCTATTAAAAATGGAGTTGCTTTCCTAATTTCAGCCACACTTTTCTCATTGTTGGCATACAGAAAAGCCATTGATTTTGGGGGGTTAATTTTATAACCTGCTACTTTGCCAAAGTTTTGAATCAGCTTGAGTAATTTGGGAGTGGAGTCTATGGGGTTCTTTAAATACAAGATCATGGCATCTGCAAAGAGGGAGAGTTTTATTTCTTCTTTCCCTATTTGGATCCCCTTTATGTCTGCATCTTGTCTTACTGCTGTAGCTAGGCATTCTAATACTAGATTGAAGAGAAGTGGAGAGAGTGGGCATCCTTGTCTTGTTCCTGAGTTAAGAGGAAATGGCTTTAGTTTTTCACCATTGAGTATAATGCTGGCTGTATGTTTGTCATGTACAACCTTTATTGTATTGAGGAATGTTCCATGGATTCCTAATTTTTCCAAAACCTTCATCATAAAGGGGTGTTGGATCTTGTCGAATGCTTTTTCTGCCTCTATTGAGATAACCATGTGGTTCTTATCCTTGCTCCTGCTGATGTGATGAATAATATTAATTGATTTGCGTATATTGAACCAGCTTTGCGTCCCTGAAATGAATCGAATTGTTGAAGTCGATTGGCCAAGATTTGGTTGAGAAGTTTTGCATCAAAATTCATCAAAGAAATGGGTCTATAGTTCTCTTTCTTTGATGAGTCTCTGCCTGGTTTTGGAATGATGGTTATGATGGCTTCATAGAATGTGTTCGGTAATGAACTTTCTCTTTCAATTTCATTGAAGAGTTGGAGGAGTATTGGTGTGAGCTCTGCTTTGAAGGCCTTGTAAAATTCCTCTGTAAAACCATCTGGTCCCTGACTTTTCTTAGCTGGGAAGTCTCTTATTGCTATTTCTATTGCAGTGCTTGATATGGGCCTGTTAAGATCGTTTAACTCATCTTGGTTTAGTTTTGGCATGTCAATATTTGCTAGGAAAAGGTCCATTTCTGTCAAGTTCTGAAACTTATTAGCATAAAGTTTTGAGATGTATTCCCTTATAATGTTCTGAATCTTGGTTGTTTCCGTGGTGATGTTTCCATTCTCATCTCTGAGTTTATTAATTTGGGTGTGTTCTCTTCTTTTTCTGATAAGATTTGCTAAGGGTCTGTCAATTTTGTTAAGTTTTTCGAAGAAAAAACTCTTTGTTTTGTTGATTCTTTCTATAGTTTATTTGGATTCTAATTCATTTAATTCTGATTTAATTTTGATTATTTCTTTCCGCCTACTGGATTGAGGTTTATATTGCTGCTCTTTTTCAAGAAGGTTTAGATGTGTCATTAAATTGTTAGTTTCAGATCTCTCCAATTTGTTAATGTAGGATCTCAGAGCTATAAACTTGCCTCTGAGTACTGCCTTTGCTGTGTCCCAGAGGAGCTGGTAATTTGTGTGTTCATTTTTGTTGAATAGCATGAACATTTGAATTTCCTTTCTAATCTCTTCCATGACCCACTCATGATTCAGCAGTGTGTTGTTCAGCCTCCATGTGATGCCGGACTTTCTTTGGTGGCTTTTGGTGTTGAGACCGAGTTTTATTCCCTTGTGGTCAGAGAGGATGCAAGGTATAACTTCAATGTTTCTGAATTTAGACAAGTTTGCTTTGTGGCCTAAAATGTGGTCTATTTTAGAAAACGTTCCATGTGCTGCTGAGAAAAACGTGTATTCTGATGCTGCTGGGTGAAATGTTCGGTAGATGTCTGTTAAGTCCAGTTGAACTATGCAGCTGCTTAGATCTGTGGTTTCTCTGTTGAGTTTTTGCCGAGTTGATCTATCGAGTGGGCAGAGTGGTGTGTTAAAATCCCCAACAATTAATGTCTTTGGATCTATATGGGATTTGAAGGAAAGTAGTGTTTCTTTGATAAATTTGGGTGCTCCATTGTTTGGCGAATAGATATTTAGAATTGTAATATCCTCCTGATGTAGAGATCCTTTAATTAGTATGTAGCGACCTTCTTTATCTCTTCCCACGAATTTTAATTTGAAGTCTATTTTATCTGATATTAGGATTGCAACTCCCGCCTGTTTATGGGGGCCGTTTGCTTGGTAGATTTTGTTCCAGCCTTTAACATTGAAAATGTGTTTGTTTTTACGGGCAAGATGTGACTCCTGCAGGCAGCAGATAGAAGGGTCTTGCTTTTTAATCCAACTAGACAGTCTATGTCGCTTAATTGGGGAGTTCAGTCCGTTAACGTTAAGAGATAGGACTGAGAGGTATTTGGGAGTTCCTGCCATGTTATCTACCTTCTTGGGGGCTGCGAAAACTGGGTTCTTCCTATGGTTCTTGGATTCTCAATTTCGTTGCAGTTTCTTGGCCTTTATTGTGGTCTTGTTGGTTATCTATGTGCAGGACATCTTTAAGAATCGTTTGTAGGGCTGGTTTGGTGGAGATGTATTGTTTCAATTTTTCTTTGCTATGGAAGGTTTTTATTTGGCCTTCAGTTATGAAGGAGAGTTTAGCTGGGTACAGTATTCTTGGTTGATAGTTGTTTGTTTTTAGGGCATGGCATACATCATTCCAGGCTCTTCTTGCTTTGATTGTCTCTGCTGAGAAATCTGAGGTGATTCTAATTGGTTTCCCTTTATAGGTGATTACCCTTTTCTCCTTGACAGCTTTAAGGATCTTTTCCTTGGTCTGAGTTGATCCTGTGTGGATTATAATGTGACTGTGGGATGTCCTATTCTGGTCTGGACTATTTGGGGTTCTAAAGGTTTCTTTTATCTGAATAGGCCTATTTTTTTGCATGTTTGGGAAGTTCTCTGCTAGGATCCTGTTAAACAAATTTCCTAGACCATTAACTTCTGTTTCTAGGTGTTCTTCTACACCCATTATCCTTAGATTAAGCCTTCTGATGGTGTCTTCCAGGTGTTGGATAGATCTATCATATTTCTTGGACTTGTCTTGGATGGTTGTATGTTCTTTCTCTATAATATCTAGGCTGTCTTCAATCCGATTCGATCTTCTGCATGGTCTAACCTGCTGTCAAGACTCTCTACTTTGTTTTTTATCTCTTTTCATTCTAATTGGTCAGCTTTGATGGCTTCAAGTTCTTTGTTGAAGCTCTGTTTTAGGTCTTGTATGAATTTCTTTACTTGCTTAATTTGGTGTTCAGTGTTTGTTCTCAAATCACTTAGTTGATTGGCTATGGTTTCTTTGGACTCCCATTCCTTCTGTTGGGTTCCATTCAGCATGCCCTTTGTGGTCTCCCTGACTTCCTTCAGCTCTTTGTTAATGGATTCCATGAATGCCTTTAGTGATCTTTGTGTATTCTCTACCTGGTCTCTCAATTCCTGTATTACTCTTTGATTAGCTTCCTCCCGTTCGTGGGATTCCTGTAGTTCTCTCTCCTCCCGTTGGTGGATTCCTGCAGTTCTCTTTGAGTGTTGTCAGCCTGCTCATGCCATTCCTCCCTATCTCTTTGAGTATTCTCAAGTTGTTCACACAAATCCTGTATCAGTTTTTGAGGAGCTTCCTCACGCTTATGATATTCCTGTATAAGCTTTTGGGATGCCTCCTCTCTCTCCCTTTCATGCTCATACAGAGTCCTTTGTAAGTTGTCAAACTTCTCATTTATCATGTTTGCCAGCAGTGTTTGTAGAGCTATTTCGGAACTCTCCTCTGGATTATTCATTATCTGTTCTGACCCTGATTATCAAGATTGGGAATTGAGATATCCGGATTTGCCGTTTTTCTTGTGTTTTTCCAGCTTACTCTGCCCATTTGAGATGAAAATAGCACCAGTTTTGTGCTAGAACACTATCTTAAGGCAACCATCAATCAAAGTTTGCATTTGTACAGTCAATAGTCTACAGATACAATCTAGTTCAACAGATACATCTATTCAGCATCAAACAACTATATGTTAATGGGCTTCGAACCACAGAGAAGAATTTGGAAAACCAGAAATTATTAGGGTTAGGCAGAGGTGTGGGTAAAAAATAGGAATAGATTGGTGTGGGGAGGCAGAGGGAGAGTTAACTATGTCCTAATCCCAATGCAGGAAATAGGTTGGGTAGGATGCAAGTAGAGAGAGAGAGAGAAAGAAGAAAGGGAAAAGGAAATGAAAAGAGACCAGAAAAAAATAGAAACGTAAAAGTTAATGTTATTATGGAGTATAAAAGACCATCTATTTAGAGAGGAATGTGAGTATATTAAGAGAAGGGAAGGGACATAGAGGAGAAATGAAAAACTTAAAAAAATGCTTAAAATATTATATAGGTATAAAGAGGTAGTACTGCTATTAAGGAATTTAAGTCTCAGAGGTTTTGAATTGAATAATAAATTTGTGGATTAAGTGTGTACACAATTGGGGATAGGGTCTACTAGTTAACTCTGGGTTTATCTGAGGATGTGCAGGACAAGAGTTAAGTCACATAAAGATCAAAAGAGAAGAAAAGGTGGAAAGGATAAGAAAGGGAGAAAAAAAGATCAGAAGTTCAGTAGAGCTAGACAACAAACAAAAAGATAGTTAAGAAAGAAAGAAAAAGAGAAAGAAGACAAGAAAATAAAGGAAAACGCACATTCACGTATTCCTAAAATAAAATTTATAAGAGGAAAAAAAATTACTGGAAAACAATTATTTTTTCAAAAAAGGCAAAAATTAAAGATTAATAAAATTTTTAGAAAAGGAAAAACAACTTTTTATATATATAAGGTACCAAAAAAAAAAAAAAAAGAAAGAAAAGAAAAGAAGAAGAAAAAAATAAGTTTTTGATTTTTTTTTTAATTTTTTTGGGAGGGGTGGGAGGAATCCTGTATCTCCCTTTTGTCTGTAACCAGCCTCTTGTTGGAGTCTCTGGTCAGCTTGAGGTCCTGTGGCTTGATTGGTTTCTTAAGTCAGTTTGTTTGAACAGGCAGAAAAATGCTCTGCTTTACCCAAGATTTTCAGATCCCCCTCCCAGATTAGTTTAATGGGAGGTTGATCTGCTTTGAGAATCACAAAAGAGGGGGATGCAGTGATGAGGCTAGGTTCTGGGTAGAGTTGAGGCCTTTCAACAATCAGTAGCTTTTCCCTGGGGCTATTTTGTGAAAAAAAACTCACAGCGCCCAGCCTGGAGCCATTCTCAGGGTTTCTGTTTTTCAATTGATTGTTGAGGCTGCTAGAGGGAGGGGCAGCCTCTGGCTCTGGTTACCCAGTGAGGAGAGCCACTCCAATGGCTGGCGTCTGAGCTGGGTGACTTTTCCCTGGATGGAGCTGAGTCTGGCAGGTCACTTCACCGCTAAGTTCTTGTGACCTGCTAAATGACTCGTTTTATTCCAAGGCCTGAGTTTGAGGTGGCAGCTCCTCCGAGCTTTGTCGTTATCCAAGATGGAGATCACCAGTGCTGGGGGGAGAGGGGTGACCTTCCCTCCTCTGCTCCCTGAGAAGGAGTGAGGACGTCGGGGTTCTACTCACGCCGAGTCTTGGATCCTGGGTCGTCTCTGGTCTGCAAACTGCAGGATGAAGATGTCCGCTCCTTGTCAGTTCTTGCTGGTGTTGGATAGAATCCGCTCACCTGCTGCGTCTGGCTCCTTCCTCCCGGACTCTCTGTGTGAGCGCTCAGGTGTGGCCCCAGCTGCGGTCTCCGCCGCGACCCTGCTGCCGCCGCCGCCGCGGTGTCTGCTGGCAAGCACTCAGATGTGTCTTCTTGCCTTGGCTTTCCCTTTCTTGTCTAACTCTCTGTCCTGTGATGGCACACTTGGTGTGATTCTCTGGCTTAGGACTGTTCACTGGAACTCTAAAACTGCTTTCCATGGGAGAGCTTGTTCAGATTCCAACTTCTCCTCTGCCATCTTCCCGGAACCCCAAGAAGTATACATTTTATACCCTGAGCCCCTATTCTTCTTTAGAATCCTTTTTATTCTTTCAGTGTATTTGAAATATAAATTTGGCCAGGAGGATTTAATCTTAGAAATATAGGACTGGTGCTCAAGAGGAGTATTAAATTCATGGTGTTTCTGCTATTTTGAAGAGGAGGATGACAAGAGCCAATGTTGTTGTTTTTACTCCTTGGCCCAGTTTTATAGTTTTCAATCTCCCCAAAGCATGCCAGTAGCAAAAAGCAGTTTGAAGAGAAAGAAAACTAGATCCAGATGCTACTTCTCCTTCAGACAGCCACAGGTTTTTGTCTCATTATCCATCAGAGGGATTTCAATCACATTCTCCAGAAACAATATCAGGAACACTGATCCCTGTGTTTAGAGTTCAGTTGGCAATGAAGCAGCACTCACAGGATGAGTACAAGTTCTTGGTTGCCAGGATAGTTTCTCAAGGCATCTGGCAACTTTAAGTACAGAAGTGACTCTAGCTGTTTGAGGGAATGAGAGGCTGAGAAGCTGACCAGTCCCAGAGTGTATCAAGAACTGCTTGACACAGTACTTCCAAGTCAAACAGAGGAGGGGAGACATGGCCTCTCCCAATGACCCATACTCATGTTCATTTTTCCAGCAGTGAAAGCTGTCTGAGGCCCACAGGGTGTTGTAAGGACATAAGGGATGGATGGATCTAGCCTGTTGGGTATGTTTACTTTACATGAGTGAGACAGAAATCTCAATTGCTTAGAACCTACAATGGCCAGGAAGAGATTGAAGACTTTTGTTTTCACTGGAAGCCAAATCAGTCACTGATTCTTTTTGCCAGAATCTTTCACTCTTCCCTCAGTGAGGCTCCCGGCAGGTTGTCTGTGCCAAGCATTCTTCCTGTAAGAATCCCTTTTTCTTCAGAAACAGGACCTATGGGAATACTGCAACTTATAGAAAGCTCTAAGGAAAAGGTACTACTGGATGAGGTGGAAGTCCCTCGCTGCTAGTAAAGTTGGGAGATGGTAAGTTCCATAAGCTTTCCTTTACCAGGCATGAGGTTGGGGAAGGGTGGGAAGGGATGGGATAGAGATCTTTAAGCCAAGCTGGCCTCACTCATTAGAAAGTAAACTGTCCCAGAGGGTGATCTGTGACTAGAAACAGGTTGTTTTCTGTCCTTGCCCCAGGGCAGATCAAAGTGCAAATAGCTTCCATTGTGGGAGTCCTAAGGAGTAAGTGTTGACACCTCAGGGTCTCTAGTCCTAGAACTGACCAGGTCGGATGACCCCAAATCTTCTAAGGCTGCTGGGTCAGAACTGAAGGCAAGCATGGCCAAGGAACTTTCATCCCTCAGTGGGTTAAGGATTGAGGGCAAGCTGTGATGGAGGCACCACCCAGCCTATCTACCAGTGTTTGACTAAGAACATTTTTGTTTTCTCTTAAGTACCCATTTATGAGTCTTTTCTGGTGGCTTTGGCTTATTTCTTTACAATTTTGAAGAAGTAGTTATGGTTCATAATTAATGACTCATGCCTCACATCTTAGAAAACTCCTGTTGATAATTTTACCAGTAGATCACCATGAATTTCTCAGGAATGGCTTTTGTTTTCTCCTAGCCAGAGCTTTGCATTCATTGCCACACAAGCTAATGTTGAATTAATTCCTATAGATAGGTGATTTTTTTGTCCAATTGCAAAGTGCAGCATCTCCCTTATTTTCACGTACCTTAGTAATTGTATCAAATACTTAATAGAGTTCTTAACAAGCATGATAAGCAAAGTTCAGAGGTGAAGATACAGCTCAGTGGTAGAGTACATGCCTGGCATGCTCAAGACTCTCAGTTCAGTCCCCAGCACCAAAGAGAGGAAAGTCAAGTAATGTTACACTCAGGAGAGGATACATTAGGACTCATAGAAAAACAGCACCCAGATTGGCATTGAGAAGTTACGTCCTGAGGGAACACAGGTAGAATGTTTGTAGGGGGAAAGAAGAGAGCCCCTTGATGTGTGTACCCTTTTAGAAAGCAGAGGTAGAAACAGGGAATGGACCTCTGGTAGTCAGCCTAGGCCATGGGAGGAAGAAGCCATGACATGTATGTTACTCTAATGGGACCAGAGTGTAAAGTGGCACCACCATACCAGGCCATGGCCCAACAAGAACAGGTTTGTCAGAAGGACTTTCTTGCATTGGAGACGTGTCTTTTGACCACTTTGGCCTTGTTAATGGTATTTCCTTATGCTGTTCCTTTTTCCTTCCAACTTGTCATACCTATAGAATATCCTGTCCAGGAGACCCATTTTCTCTAATCTCATTCTCTAAAAGTCTCCCAGTTTATAGCTGTACATATCCTAGACCAAAAAAGTAGGGGGTGGGCATTCTGTCAGACATAGATTGAAACTGAAAGGTATCTTTGAAGTAGACTTTGACAAGGTTCTGGTATTGACAGTCTTGTGTTGATATGTGCTGTGATTGCAACCAGCTTCTGGTCTAATTCTGAAATGACAGTGGGAGAGAAATGGTGATAGGACATCATGGACCACTATGATTTCAACCCCTTCTCAGGTACATCCCCATTCATGGATGTGCTATCAGCCAACCTACAGATGTCTGTTAAAGGAGAGATGACTGGGAAAAGGAAATTTATTGGCCACAGATGAGACCAGCCTTTGGACAAGTGGTTGCCTTTCAGTGTGAGGCAAAGAGTGCCTACCTATACAGAGATATTTTTCAGGAAGCAAGACGATTCACCCACATCTTGTTATCCACAAAATAATCTGAGAAGAACTCTGTAAACCCAGAGGTGGGAGTCATGTGCTTTGCATTTCTATATGACTGCTTTGCTTCATGGCTCTTTATGCTCTTCTGAAACCTCCTACTGAGCTGGCCCACAATGTGCCCAGGAGGCAGGAAGTAAAGGGGACTTGGTAGCTTGGCTGCTAATCACTCTGGCCACACTGACTTAGGGCTGCAGGCATGTGCTGGGCATCTGCTCCATTCTAGTGGTATGGGCTCCAGTGGGAGCTTTGACTCTTACCAGGAGAAGCTAACAGTGCCTCTGTCTTTGAGCCATCTCCCAGGTCAGGATGTCTTTATCAGCAGTGGCTCGAGCTATGCCATAGCTCTCATCGTGACAGGTATTTTCCTTTCAATTTCCTTCCTTCCTTCCTTCCTTCCTTCCTTCCTTCCTTCCTTCCTTCCTTCCTTCCTTCCTTCCTTCCTTCCTTCCTTCCTTCCTTCCTTCCTCTCTTCCTTTCTTTCTTTCTTTCTTTTTTCTCTCTCTTTCTTTCTTTTTTTCTTTCTTTCTTACTTTCTTCTTTCCTTCCTTCCTTCTTTCTTTTCCTATTTTCTTTCTTTATTTTGTCAGTCATGGGACTTGAACTCTAGGCCTAGGAGCTGTCTCTCCATTCTTCAGCTCAAGTCTAGCTCTCTATAACTTGAGCCAGAGTGCCACTTCCAGTTTTCTGGTGGTTTCTTGGAGATAAGTGTCTCAAGACCTTTCTTGCCCAGGCGAATTTTTAACTGGCATACTCAGATCTCTGCCTCCTGGGTAGCTAGGTTTACAGTCATGGGCACTGGTGCCCAGCTTGACAAGTTAATTATTTGCTAAACATAACAATGGCCACATTCTGTCCTATGAGGAGTTTCCCCATCATCCTACAACACTGGTGGTCTTAGCGTTGTTGCAGAGAACACAGCAAGGGGGCTTTCTATGCATGCATATTGACTAGTACCTGAAAAGGCAGCTTGCCAAGGTCAGGGAGATTGTTGTTGAAGAGATTGTTGTTCAAAAACCCCCAATGCTAGAAAGCCTCTAGAATTGCATACATCTCAACTTGCACCGGGCATTTCCAAATTTTAAGTTCTAGTGCTGGTTCTTTTCCTTTGTACACAGCTTTAGTAGGTTGCTCCAGACAAGGAAAGCTACCTACGGAAGGTCTGTGTGTTAGCTACACTCACCCAGACCAAGCAGTTCAGGTCTTGATTTTTGGTACATTTTTAGACTAATCTGTTCATTTGTGAGGTTTTTTTAATGTTTCCAAGATCATTTAAAATGATTTTGTGTCATCTCACCATCTCACTTAGGTTTCTATCCTAAATTAAATCAGCAACAACAATAACAAAAACAACAACGAACAGACTGACTGGACTCACTTGTAAAGTAGTTAAAAGTGCCCCCTGCTGTTAAAACTGCAGAAATACCCATTGCTTGTAACCTCCAGAGAAACAAAGGCTTTCTTCTTCTTATTATTATTTTTGTGAAAATACCGTACAGAGGGGTCTTTCTTTTCCTATGCTATTCCTCTTGTTTCATAGTTACAGTGTACTTTGTCCCCAGCACATATGTCTCTCCTTCCAGAAAATAAGAAATGTACAGACTGTTTATTTTTGTTCTATGCAAAGCAAAGCACATCAGGCTGAGCATGAGTTTTCTGTAGTTTGGTTGTCTACTAGCAAAATGCTTATAGTACTCTACACCCAAAGTGGTCTTTATCATTGGAACTTATGGTGAGTTCCAGGTGATAAAAAAAAGTCCAGAGTGCCCTGAAAACAGTCACTGCCGATGACAGCAGGTGTATCTCAGTGCACTGGGCAGCGTCTTCTATTGTGGCCTGAACTTAACTTACTTCATAGACCAAGATGGCAGATGCAATCAGGTTTGCAGAGCCAATGTGTTTGCATCAGGGTTGGGGTTAGTTTTCCAAGTACTAGCACTGAAGATCACAGCCCTGCATAGGCTTCAATGTCAGTGATTTAACTCAATTGACTCAATTAACTCATCTGCTCTTTCTATGGGTCTGACATAAATGACTGCTTATCAGAGGCCAATAACTGAAACCCAGCAAGTGCTCAGGCATGTTGGCTAAGAGTGCTGTATAGATAATGTACAGCTGCATGGTACTTGTGCTGTACACTTCTCCTATGCTTCCCTGAATTCTAAATATTTCTAATAGAGAGGAAAGAAGCCATATGTTAATGACTTCTTTGCCTTAGTATCTGAATCCAGCTAACGAGCTCATCCTACATCTGTTGGGTTGTTTTGATAGTACTATCGTTTGATTGGACTCAAAACCTCATACATGCTAGGCATGCACTCTACCACCCTCCTGCCCGCTTCTTGCTTTAAGTATTTTAAGTAATTTTTGGGCTTTGCTCTTCCCCCACATATACCTCCCACAGAGCTGGGATTTCAGGAATAAACTCCTTAGCCAGAAGTATTTGTGGAGATAAGGTCTGCTTGCTAACACTTTGCCTAGACTAGCCTTGGATCTCCGTCCTCCCCATCTCTGTTATTCCCCAGAATAACATACCTATGGTTTGCAATGTTATAATCCCATTATTATTCTGGGTTCTCTAATTGGAGTTTTATGGTGCTAGAAGGCACTGCCTTCTTTGAAATTATAAACCTTCATCAGTGGACATAATTCTGCTCTAGACTATCAGCACCTCATATCAATGTCTGGATACCGCTCATTGCTAAATCATAGTTCAGGATATGTTGCATGACTTTAAGCCTCACTTTTTACACACACACACACACACACACAAACCATTGTCTTTTGTGGTGACTTTGTACATCTTCTGTGAGACCACCTGAGTCCTCTCCTGTGCATCTTAGAGCTTTTCTTACCAATTTTACTTCTCTCCAGTCTGCTTCCTCCTCATGTGTCCAGTCTCTAATCTTGACAGTGGCTGAGGCTTGTAGTACTGGGATTAGAGAAAGAGAAAAGATAGATACAGATATTTAAGTAGAAACCTCATCTCTTGCACTTTTAGGTGATTTTAGATGCTTGTATTCATCAGATCCTGACTCCTATTTCTTCTCCCAGCCTCCCAAAGCCATGTCCTTCTCCTGGATCCCACAGAAGGCTCAGCTGATATTATAGGAAACAGAAACATTGTGCTTCTGTGAAACCTGCATTGCTGCTGCTTTGAGTAAATGTATTTTTATCAGCGATAATTTTTCTTAATGGAATATGGGAGAATCAAAAAAATAATTATTTAAAGCAGTTTCACTTAACCTTTCACTTACTCAATTTAAATTTACTTCATATGCCTATGAGGGACATTACATAAAACAAACTTTCTATGTACAGATTTTTTGCTTGTTTCTGTGGTATCATGACTCAAATTCCTTAAACTTTTTGAGGCAAAGATCTTCATTGTCGTAAATATTCAGAATGGAAGAGAGAATGGAGATCAACTAACATGTTACATCGTCAATTGTCCAGGGCTGCTATTTCCACTATTGGACTTGATGATAGCCAGTTTGCAGATTCATTGCCATGAAATGGCCTTTATATCATTGATAAAACTGAGTATCTTGGGTTCCCTTTATAGTATTGGACTTTTGATGTCTGCATACTATCTGTCTGAAGGACCCAAGACCAAGCTCATCTCCACAGAAGTGAGGTCTCTTCTCATGATAGAGTGAGATAATGTGGGGACTTTCCAAAGGAAAAGGCTATTACTCAGCACTCTGATATTATAGGATTTGGAGAGAGAACAAAACAAGCCAATAAACTGGCCCTAGAACTTGACCTCTTCCCACTCATTCCTTTAATCAGATAATAAAGCTGAGTAAGCTGAGGAAGGAAGCACACTACTTCCTAATTCAAATCTTATTGCCTGGTTTTCCCAGACAATTCCTACACCCTTCCATGAGGGTTTGACTTAACATCTGATCTTGTCAAGTGTCTTCTCAGAAGGAATTCTATTGAATAATAATGTCTTCAAAAACTAACTTTGTGGAAAATCTTTCCTTCCCTTTCATATCTAAGACAGCTTTTAACTCAGTTCACAGATGATCCAGTGGGAACAAATACAAATTTAGTATACTGCATTGTACACCTTTTAATGTACACCTTTTTATGGGCTTTAATTTCTTTTTTTTTTTTTGTCAGTCGTGGGGCTTGAACTCTGGGTCTGGGCGCTGTCCCTCAGCTCTTCAGCTCAAGGCGAGTGCTCTACCACTTGAGCTACAATGCCACTTCCTGTTTTCTGGTGGTTTATTGGAGATAGGAGTCTCACAGTCTCTCCTGCCCGGGCTGGCATTGAACCGCGATCCTCAGATCTCAGCCTCCTGAGTAGCTAGGATTACAGGCGTGAGCCACCAGCGCCCCGTTGTGCTTTAATTTGAAGTTTTAAAAGATACATATAAAAACCCAGAGCCTGCTGGTTCATGCCTGTAATCCTAGCTACTCAGGGGGCTGAAATCTGAGGATTTCAGTTTGAAGTCAGCCGAGACAAGGAAGTCCATGAGATTCATCTCCAATAAACTAATCAGAAAAAGCTGGAAGTGGTGTTGGGACTTACTTGGTATAATACTAGCCTTCAGCACAAAGAGGCTCAGAGACAATGACCAGGCCCTATGTTCAAGCCCCATGGCTAGCAAACAAAGCCGTATGTATACTTAACAAAACTGTACACATTTTCCTCTTTAGGTCAATCAACTCTGGGCCTGGGCACTGTCCCTCAGCTCTTCACCTCAAGGCTAGAACTCTACCACTTGAGCCACAGCATCACTTCCAGCTTTTTTTTTCTGCTTCTGTGGTTCTGAGGAATCAAACCCAGGGCCTCATGCATGCAAGGCAAGCACTGTACCACTGATCCACTTTCCCAGCCCACATGAGTACATTTCTTATCAAGCATTGTTGCCTCCTCCTTTGTTTCCCCTTACCATCCCTTCCAATCTCTCTCCCCATACCACGCCAGAGTTGTAAAGTTCGTTTTTCGACACAACATCTTGTACATCTCATTGTTGCAATGGGTCCACCCGTATCCCTGTTTAAACAATTTGTTTTTACCCTTCCCCTCCACAAATTATAGCAACATAAAATACAGTGAAAATAGGGGTTATACCGAGGAGGAGGGACATAAAAAGCCACAAAGAAATCATCTTATAAATATGTTAAAAACAATAGCAAGAAAAAAAATATATGTGAGTCCTTATCTTGGGGTTCATTTCGCCTAACATCAACTCCTCTGAACATTTCTGCTTGTCTCAGACATATACTAGTCATTGATAATAAGGGAAACCATGGGACCTATGTTTCTTTGGGCTTGAGACCAGAATTTTTATATATGTACAAATATATGATAGGAGAAGCATGGAATCGTGGACAGTTTTTTATTCTTATGTGTTCATGTACCACAGCTTTATCATTAAACCCCATTGTGAGCTTTTGCACAATGCCTTGGGCCATCTCATTTAGAAACCTTAGATATTACTGCAGCTTGTTCATTTAAAGGAATCAATTCTTGTATAATGCAAAACATTATTTACCTTGGGGGCAATTGGCAAGGCTGAGATGAGGTCGACCTCACCTCACGGACTACACCTCACACCAATGGCTGGAATCTCTATCTGCAAGCCCTGTTCTCCTGTGTTCCTTACAAGCCTCCCAACCTCCCTCCTTACAATATAATCTAGCTGGAAGCAGTGACTCACATCTGTAATTCTAGCTACTCAAAAGTCTGAGAGCCATCTAGAGGATCTTGTGTTGAGACCAGATCAATTAGAAAAGTCTGTTAAAATTGAGCCTCCAATGATTAGTACAAACAGGACTGAAAGTGTGATTCAAGTACTCAAGTGCCAACCAACTAAGCAGAAGGCCCAGAGTTCAACTGCACGACTTGCACAAGTGTGGGGGGAGGAAGGGGAGAGGGGAGATGCAGCACTATATTCCATCTGATAGTATTCAGAGGATGGGGAACTAGTAGGAAGTGCCTCAATAGCTGTTGTCAGTCACACCCTGCCTTAGAACTCTGTATATGAAAAGTTGTAGTTAAGGAATCTCCATACTGCTTTCCAAAGTGGTTGAACAATTTTACATCCCCTATGACCCAGCAATCCCACTTTTGGGCATTTACCCAAATGTTTACAAACAAGACCACACTAAAGCTACCAGCACAACTATGTTTATTGCAGCATTATTTACCATTGCTAAGATCTGGAACCAACCCAGATGCCCCTCAGTAGATGAATGGATCAAGAAAATGTGGTATATATACACAGTGGAATTCTATGCCTCCATCAGAAAGAATGACATTGCTCCATTTGTTAGGAAATGGAAAGACTTGGAAAAAATTATATTAAGTGAAGTAAGCCAGGCCCAAAGAAACATAGGCCCCATGGTTTCCCTTATTTGCAATATCTAGTATATGTATGAATCAAGCGGAAAAGGTCAGATAATGTGATGTTAGGAAAATGAACCCTTAGATATGTATTTTAATGTTTTTTTCTTTCATGAATGTGTTTCTAATGCATTTATAAGATTATTTCTTTGTTGCTTTGTATGTCCCTCCCCCACAATATAACCCCTGCTTTCACTATATTTGATGTCAGTATAACTTGTGGAGGAGATGGGGAAAACAAGTCGTTTAAGGATACAGGTGGACCTGTTGCAACAATGAGAAATACAAGTTGTCATGTCGAAAACGAGCTTTACAATGTTGGTGCGTGGGGGGGGGAAGGATTGGGACTGGGGGGGAGAGGGGAGGCTGGGAAGGGATGTGAAGGATAAACAAAGGAGGAGGCTGTAATGCTTGGTAAGAAATGTACGCATTATCCTGCCCATGTAATTGTAACCCCTCTGTACATTATGTTCACAAATAAAATAAAATAAATTAAAAAAAAAAAAGGAAAAAGAATATAAGTCAAGTAGGCCAGGCCCAAAGTAACATAGGTCCCATGGTTTCCCTTATTTGCAATAACTAGTATACTCTAGGATAATCTTACCAGACAAGCAAAAAAGGTCAAAAGTTATGTACTTATGATCATATAAGATGATGCTAAGAGAAATGAACCCCACAATAGGGAAACAATAGTATTTTTCTTTGTCACTGTTGCTTTTAATGTACTATATGATTTTTAAATTTCTTTTGCATGTTCGTTCCCCATGGTATAACACCTGTTGTTGCTGTATTTGATTCTGGTGCCCTGCATCTTGTATATACATTTTTCTAATTTGGGGAGGGGAAGAGAACTAACAAAATGCTGAAACAAGGATACAGGTTCACCCATTTTAACAATGAGACATACAGACATGTTGAAAATGAACTTTACAACTTGGTGGGGCGAGGAGTTGGGGAGGGAAGGGATGGTAGGGGAAAAACAAAAGACGTGGTAACAATGCTCGATAGGAAATGGACTCATTACCTTACTCATGTAACTGTAACCACTCTGTATAGTACCTTTACAATTAAAAAAATTTTTTAAAGGAAAAAAAATAGAAATGTTGTAGTTATTCTTCAATGGTCAGGCTCAAACTACCTATAAAGAATCACTTTATATGTATGTAGGTATAAGTTTATGCTTTGCTCTACTGTGTGAAATCAGAACAAGAAATTACCTCTGAAACCAGAATCAGCTGTATGGTGGGGAAGAATAAGCAGGTTCCCTATATAGTATAGTATCAACCTCCCTGGAACTACAAAGCCTATAAAATAAACTCCAGCACAGCATTGGCTGTGTTTTATGGCAAGTTCTTGTCCCCTGCAAAGGCCAACTTCCCCCATGCCTGCTTTGCTCTTCAATTTCCTGTGGCAGTATCATCCACCAACACATACTGGGATACGGGCATTGAGATGCTTGTGATCTTTCTTTCCAACCTTATGTCTTAAATTAGCTTATCTCCTTGTCCATAAGTTAATTTAGTCCAGTTTATAAGACCTTAGAAAATACCTGTTTCTAATTCAATGTGTAAAGTCTCCTTGCAGGGGCAGGTTATATCCCTTAGTCAATAACCCTTCAGTCAGTACCAGACAATCTTAGTGCCAAGTTCACTCTGAATTTTCCCTTTTCTTGGACACAAGAACTCCCTAAAGTCAGTATGATCCTTGGTTTTTCAAAGAGAGAAAGTTGGAAATGCTATATGCAATAGGCAGAGTTGCCAAGAGCCACTGTAAATAGGAAAGCAGTTCTGCCTATGTCACCCACAACCAGGGGCAGCAGCCACACATGTGTGATATCTAGGCTCTAGGTAAGCCTTTACAACCTGCAGCAGGTAGATCCACAGTCTACCTTTTCTGGGAGGAGGTTTTTTTTTTTTTAAAAAAAAAAACAAATCTTAGTTTTTATGACTTGCACAGTTTCTGCTTGGAAACTTCCAATCTAGAATAGATTTTTTTCATCTGATCATACATGCAATATTTTTATTTGTTCCGTGTGTATTTCTTTTAACTTTAGAAACTTAGTGAATACTTTCATTCAGTTTAAGAAGCTTAATTTTGTAGCAATAAAGGGCCCAGTCATTGGACTAGGAACATCCATATTGCCTCTTTTTGATGTGGTTTGGACCAAGGAAAAGGCTTGGTTCCAAACACCCTGTACCCCAATAGGACAGGATCCAGATGGCTGCTCTACTGGTATCTTTCCCAAGGTTATGGGAGGCACATCTGTAAGGGGCTTGGTTACAAACTTATTTTAGACAATGTCCTAAGAACCTGTGCTTTGGGTGTTGTTCCACTCAGGGTATCCTGTGTGTTCTCTGGGGACATTTCATCAAACCTACTTGGTTCATGTAATGCTGTAATACTTCCCAGGAGAAGGCCATTCCTCCCATGAGGAGCCTCCAGATTTACCTAAATCACACTGATACCCTATTTTATATCAAGAATTGTTCTTTTATTTCACTTTAAAAGCTGCCCTTTTAAAGTGGCAGTGAGAGGCCATGCACTAGTGGCTCTCACACACCTGTAATACTAGCCTTTTGGGAGGCTGATACCAGAATTGCAGTTTGAAGCCAGTGTAGGGAGAGAAACCCAAGAGATTCTTATTGCAGTTAGCTTGGAAAAAGCCACTAGGGAACAGTAGCTGGAATGTAGAGTGCCAGCTTTAAACAAAAAGAGCCAGGTTAAGAGCCAAAGGCCCTGAGTTCAAGTCCTATTATACATAATGTCCCCTGCACCCTTACCCATACACATTCTCCAACAAACACACAAAAGCATTTAGGGAGTAAACTTGCACAAATAAAGGAAATGGAGAGAGAGGTTCAGTATAATTTTGTGGTTCATTTTTTCACTATTTAAATTAGTCCATTCATGATGAGAGATTGTGTTTGTGTTTTCTCAATTACATATACCTTGTTCCTTAGTTCTAGAGACAGACTGAGGGAGTTGGCAGAGAGGAGAATCCACAGAGATTGAATTCTGTTGAAGGGAGGGACTGGATGTCAGATTGGATAGGGGGACAAGTGTAACTCCTCCAGCTCCACCACTGAGTGCCCGTAGTTTGACCTGGCCAATTGGCATAATGCTGTCTTGTACCCATCAGGGTGGGGAATGCAGGAAGACCATTGTGTCATGGAGAATGACTGTAGCTGAGGAAGTTGCTGAAGGAACTGACAGCCCACAGCTGAAGTAACAGAATCTCCCTTTGTGATTCACAGCTAAGTTTACCTCCTTGTGCAGAAATATCCTTGGGGAGCCTACAATGAGGGGAGATAGTACAATTTCAGGCAATCTTGGGAGCAATTAGAGTACAATGAAGAAGAAAATGTGTGTCTCCTCTCTGAAATTTCAGAAGGTAAGAGTAACTGAGGAGAGGAAACTGTCAATCACTGCTGAGTTGGTAGGGTTGAGAAGGAAGGCACATTGGATCTGGGAGTCACATGTGTAATCCTAACTATTTAAGATACTGAGATTTGGATGATCATTATTCAGGGCCAGCCCAGGCCAAAAACTGGGTGACATCTCCTCTTAAGCTAGCAATGAATATCAACTTCACTACAACAGGAAGCTTAAAATAGGTGAGTCCAGGCCCAGGCATGTACCTGGATAGGAAGCAAGACCATAACTAAAAAATGACCAGCACAAAATAGGCGTATAGCTCACTTACCTAGCAAGTACAATGCTCTGAGTTCTAACATGAGTACTATGAACAAGGGTAAGCATGGTGACCTCGGTGTTCCAGTGTGATTCACTGAGATGGCTACAGCATCTGTTGCTCTGTGGTCTCCTGCCAAAGAGGAAGAGTCCATCGACATCCCTCAATCTATGCCTACCAAGACAGCAAATGATGAGCAGAACCCCTCATGATGGCCAAAGATGGAGTTTGGTGGGAACTTTGGCCCCTCAAAGGGGAGGAGAGCAATGATATGCAGGACCAGATGGACTCCTGAGTGAGAGAAGGGCAGAAAGAGGCAATGTTGAGGTTGGTATGGGGTTCAATATGGCTTCAATGGAAATGTTCTGACTTTGATTAATATGTTTTATGACATGTGAATCGAGGGAGAGCTAGGGCAGTCAGGGAAACACACTTGTGTAAATTTTCCATAGGTTGAAACTTACTCTAAAGTCTAAGTTGTTTTTGAAAAGTGAAATGTGGAGTTGATAAAAGAGCAAAACTCCCCAGTACTGGCACTGTTCTCTGTAGATTTATTGCCCTATCCGTCCCTCTACTGGTGGGTATTGTCCCCAGGGTGCCTCATACACCATCCCTGTGTGCTGCTCAAGCCAGAACAGCTGCTGTTGGGCAGGGAGGATCAGGAAGCCCTGATGCACTCATGTGCCAACAGTGCCTCCTTCCCTTGGAGGCACAACACAATCCAGAGCTCTGCAGCACCTAATCATTGCTATGAATTGGAGCCGCCAACACTTGGGCTTTTCCTGCATTAGTTCCCTACACCTCCAGACCAGCCTTTTGGGGACTTCTGAGACCTGGAGAGCAAGATATGTAGGCCTGGAGGCAGCATCTGTTCCCATTGGAGCACTGAGTTTGCAACAAGGACCTAACAGGCGGAGAACCTTGGGAATGAAAAGTGCAGGTTGGCTAAACCTTGATACTCTCTGCTAACATGCCAGGCATTCACTGACATTTATATTCTAGCCCTCTGTGTCCACCAAACCATGGCCATTTGGTGTGTGTGTGTGTGTGTGTGTGTGTGTGTGTGTGTGTGTGTGTGTATGTGTGTGTCTGATAAGTCAGGAAGTGATTGGATAGCAAACAAGAATGACCAGTGCTAATGGGTTCATATGGTTGACTGTACTGTCCCTTTATGAGAGATCTCTGGTAGATGTGAATGTGATGTTGAAGTTGACAATCCTTTCCATCAACCCATCCCTCAATTTATCATTCAGTTCACATGCTACTCCATACTTTTCCAGCTCTCTGACCAGCATTCCAGGTTAACACTCAGTACTGTTCAGACCCAATACTTTGACATCAAGTAGATGACCAGTGCAGTGTCATTTGGGGTTATTTTCTTCTTGTTGTCACTATAGGATGATACTGTAAAGAAGTGGCCTATCCCCTCCTTGGCTTGCATGCCCACACTGTCTGACCACGACCACATCCAGTCCATTTCTATAAGCCCATAAGTTCTTAGTAAGTACGAATGTGTCTTCTCAGAAATTCCATGCCACGTTTTAGGCTCCTGTCTTTCTTCACCTGTAGCCTGGCATACTTTCCTCAGATTTCTCAGATTACTGAGTTTTTCTGAAACTTCTCCAGCAATTTGAGAAGAGTAAGGTTTGGACTCAGTCTCAGCCTACTATTTTCCTGATATCCAGGAGTCCCACCAGCACAAGAAGTATTCTGCCATCACCTGGGAGGTCCATGTTTAGCACATGATGGTATCAGATCAGGTCCCATAGTGTTCCACCTGGCATTGAAATGCTGTTTTGTCCATTTTGCTATGCTGTGTCCACCTATCCCTACCTGATTAAGGGTAGATCTTTAAGCTCATTGTGATTTATTACTGAAGAAGGGGACTTGCTAACAATTAAATGCTAATTCTACCACTAAAGAATCCTTATTTCCAGGAAAATGTTAAGATCATTGTAAACAATAATCTGGGGAATGTGTGGAGGTGCAATGGTATGGGAGGATGAGGGTCAACTAGAGGAAAGACTAAGTAAATATGGATAGGTAAACACCATCTAACCAAATGGCATTTTGGAAGTGGAATCTTTGTAGTGAATGTTGACAATGGTAGAATTCTTGATGGTTCATTGTGTTTGGAAAGATTCAAATTGGTTTGAAGTCTCTGCAACATAAGCACGTGCACCTTGATTGATATTATCAGTGTACACAACAAGTGCATGAGTATGTGAAGTTGTACACATACACACATATACACAAAGTTGGAATTGAAGAGATATTATTAGTTCAGACCTGGGACTAAAGAGCCTGTGCTACAAGCAGCAAAAAGTGACCTATACTATGACAGCTCTTGCTCAGATTGTATGCTCACTGTAAGCCATACTTCCAGCCCTTCTTTTGTGATTATGTTGAAGGTGGGATCTCAAGACTTTTCTGCTTAGGCTGGTCTCGGAGCCACAATCCTCCAGATTTAAGCCTACTTATTAGCTAAGATTATAGGTGTGAGCCACCAATCCTGGCCCACTGCTTGTGTGTTTAAGTGGGAAACGGTTAACAGCCTTGAATCAGTCATGTCATTCATACTTTTGGCAAAATTCAGGAACTCCTTTCATTGTCTTGCACATCCAGCCATTTGGAAAAGTGAAAAGCACAAGTCAGGAAAGACTCCCTACTAACAAACAGATGTGTATGGAGCTAGCTTGGAAGAAGGACGATGGACCACCATGACAGCGTGCTGGCTAGAGACAGATGGCTCCACTTAGACAAGATGGAGAGAACCAGATATGGGCATGAATAGAATGTAAATGGAAGACAGCCATGTTAGAGCTATTGGCTGACCTTCAAAGGGCAGAAAACAAAAAGAAGTAATGAGGCTAGGCATGGTGGTACATGCCTATGATCTGCATACACAGGGAGCTTAGCCCAAAGTCCAACTTAGATTAGACATTATCTCAAAAAAGAGAAGAAAAGTGACTGAGAGAACAGAGCAGAACCTCTATTACCAAGTTCTCTGGACCTCAACATGTTGGCATATACTGTGTTGAGCATATACTTCTATTGACTAGTGGGACTAGGCTGTGGCTTCCATACTGTATGTTGAGAAAGAAAATGATGCTCTAAGATGGGAAAATTCAGTGGTCCTAGGGCCCTTCTCCTTTATCCATTCTCACTTGTCTGCCTTGAAGAACTGACTTAATATAAAGAATAAGGTTTAGCGAGATTTCTGATGAGTGTTTACTTATAGAAGACCCTTTTCCCCCAAGGAGAGTCTGCTTAGTCAACCTGTGGCTTAGCAGAACATTCCACACTTTTCAGATGTTCATGACCTGTCCAAGACTGTGCTCAAATGCCAGCCTCACTTAGGGTGATGTTCAGAATCTTGCAAGGCTTTCTGCTGAGGAACAGGTTCCCTGCCACTGTGTTCATCCCTTTGCCTCTCTTGAACTGTGGCGAATCAGCCACATCTTTGCTCTCCAGCAGTCACTTGTGTATTACACTGTGTAGAAGTAAACAAGCACTGGCAACTCTAGTATGCACTAGATCACTGTGGGCAATTTTCATGAAGATTGCATCTCTTGAGAAGGGAGTCTCTACCCACAGTTTGTTTACCTGAACCCCTGAAGCTCTGGGTCTGGTTTTTGGCACCTCCAGAGAAACACAGTAGGAAGTCATCACTTTGACCCATTCTCCCCTTCTTACCCTGCATGAGCATATGTGAGCCTGTTACTGGAATGGTGAAATCCAGACACCTTCCTCTAAAACCAAAATGACAACCTGGGATGAAGTTAAAGTCAGTGTAATTTGTACAAGCATGTATTGTTGTATAAAATACTACATGTTTTCAAAACGAAATATGTTCACTTCCTCCATGCAGACATGCAAATTCATGTGTCAGACTCAGTTAACATGGCAATAATTTTGGGAACATGAAAGTCCTAGCTTTTTTGTCTCATATATATATATATATATATATATATATTAGCCCATTAGTACATGGGCTCTGTGTCTCAGGAACGAGTCATTTTCATAACTCAGATAGGAGAAGGAACCCCAGACTGCCATTCTATGCCTAGTTTACTTCCATAAGATTACCAATTACTTGGCCTTATTTATGGCTCATTTTACTGCATAAGAAGAGTTCACACATGGGAGCTGGCTTTAGAGGACAGAGTGCAGATAAAGGAAGTTAAAAAAAATAACCTCAAACACAAAATAGACCTTTTCTAGTTCACAGTTTTGGAGTCCATATGATTCTGAATGAGGTTATGTCTTTCTCATAATAGCCCAGCCCATCTGCCCATTGGATCATGACTCCACACAATTCATAATTAGTGTCTACTAGCACATGTGCCACAGGATCTGGGGTTTGTGAGTACCCATCCTTAGTGTTGACATTGGAGGATGAGGCCCACTATGTCTGCTTGCATCATGTTTCACATCTCAACACTCTCCTTCCTTTCAGGCCAATGATACGATGCTCAGTGATTGGAAGCTGACCACAGAGAAGACTTGTGGCAAAGGCCTGGTCTCCCAGGTTTCTGGCCAGGGAAGTCATGGTTCTAGTCATGGAGCTCGCCTCCTGTAATACAGTTTTTCATATAGTTGGTTCTTTTACATGTTAGTTTTTAAAAAATAAAATCTTGGGCTGGGAAGTTGGCCCAGTGGTAGAGTGCTTGCCTAGCATTCATGAAGCCTTGGATTTGATTCCTCAGTAACCACATACACAGAAAAAGCCGTTAGTGTTGCTGTGGCTCAAGTGTTGGTATGCTAGCTTTAAGCAAAAAAATGCTTAGGGTCAGTGCACAGGCACTGAGTTCAGGCCCCAGGAATTGCAAATTGTTGATCAGCTTTTACCACTTCAGGTGATAAAAAAGGCTAACAAGGCTCAGGACTGTTGCTATAAGAGCTCATGTCTTCCCACAAACAGAGGGATAAGGCTCATGTCTCTCACTTTCCAGTACCTAGAAAACCCTCAAATGGTGAATGGATGAATAAAATGTGGTATACATGTATGAGGTTACATATATATATATATATATGTATATATGAGGTTACATATATGTATACCACATTTATATACATATATGCATATATACACATATATATGTGTGTGTATATGTACACATATATACATATATATATAAATGTATGTATAAACACACACACTCACACACAAACACAGAGAGATATCCCACTTATCCATCAGAGAGCATGATAGATTACCATTTGTAAAAATGTGGAAAGACTTGGAAAGCATTATATTATGGGAAGTAATACAGACCTGGAGAACACAAGCTGAATGGTTTCCCTTATTGTGGCTGCTAGAATGCTCCAATAAACCCAAAAGCAAATACACTCGGTTGTATGCTAATGGTTACAGATGAATTAACTGAAGTATAGTAGACTCTATGAAGAGCAGAAATAGTGTGATATTTTTTTCCTCTAAAGAATTGTTTAATGGTCTGCCAAGAAAACAAAAATTTCCAAAGTTTGTCTGGCAATCCATTTACTTGTTAATAACTTAGTAATTAAGGGTGCTCTCACCAGAGTGGGCAAGAGTAAACGTAGTAGTCACACACATTTTAGTGACTAAAAATCCAAAGCCTACTGACATCACAAATAAATGCATCATGTTTAAAATTTTAATCTATTTCTACTTCCTGATTTTCCACACCAAGAATTACTGTCTCACAAGGGAATATGAAAATAAAAACATCCATTTGTGGAAATGAGCATGAGGTTAGTTGTTCTTTCTCAGAAGTTTGTCTCAATGAAAACAAGGAACTAAACTTAAATGCTGAGGAAAATAAATGTTATTACTTCATTATACCATAAAAAGAATGTAAACTGTGAGCAAGGTAAACATGACAGGCAAAAATAAGGCAAATAACAGAGTTTCAGTGAAATAAATTTCTTTTTCTCATTGCTATCTAAAACCCTCTTTCTCTGTGTTCTTCTGGTACACAGCTGAGAATCAGGCAGAACTCTTAAGGACCAGAGCAAAATGGACAATCTCCACACAGGCCAAATGAACACAGTAAGTTGACAGGTACCCGTGGAGTGGGAGTTTCAGTATGGGAAACTGTTGGAATACTTATTCTTTTCTCATAATCCAGACAAATGTTCATGACAAGGTCCAAAAATGTCGAAGTAAGGCTTATAAAGGCCACAAGTGAAAAAGAAATAATCTACCATGAAAGTTAAATGTTTCAAACAGGAATGTGGAATGCATGACTGTAATCCTAGAACTCTGTAATGTGAGGCAGGAGGAGATTCACTTTTAGTCCAGCTAGGTAATAAAGCCAGGTCTTGCCTTAGGAAGCTCAGGTTTCCTACTATCACTTGCCAAAGAATAACTACTTGCATGAGAAACACCATCTGAGATTTCCATGGCACCCTCTCCATCTTCACATTCATTGCCTTTACTGGTTTCTTCTCTGTCACTGTCCATTTTCTAGTCAATCAACTGCAGTTCATCTCCCTTGGCCCTATCTTCTGCACACAAATTGTTCCTGCCTATTCTAGTGCCAATCCTATTTTTTCTCTGTATTTTAAACAGAGTCCTATCTTCATCTGAGTGATCGTTTTCACTGGATCTTCATGGTATAATTGTGAGCTCAATTACTAGATGTGGTTGTTTCTTTCGTCCTGGAGATAATTCAATATTTCAATAATTCAATATTTCAGATGTCCTGAAATCCCTCTCCAAACTTGAGCCATGCTTCAGAAAGGGAGGCAGCAGCTGTGCCCACTCTCCTAAGATTTGCTCCTCTGACCTGTGGTGGACTCTTGTGGAAAGGATGGGTACTCTATGTCCCACTTCCTTTTCCACTTGGGTCTGCTGGTGCCATCACGAGAGACATGGTATCAGCCCATGATAATATACTTGTTTGGAGAGTATAAGACAAAAACCAATAAATGAAGCACAAGGAAAGTATATGGTGTTCAGAGTGTAAATAGAAAATTCATAGTGAAGCAAAATTTATGCAGGTCAAACCTCCATTTTCAGAGGCCATGAAGGTAAAGGTCAAGCCATCGTACTAGTTCTTCATATCTGTGTGTAACATTTATCCTCATGCTCTTCTAGTAGTCATGTAGATCATACTGACCACCAGGAGTCACTGGAAGTACAGGATACATTTGGTGCAGGGGTGGAGGGGTTCTCCTGGAGGCCTTTTTTGGCACTGACAGGCCAGTGATGAGGGCAAGAAGGAGGTAGCAGTAGTTTCAGGGATTACTGCCAATTATTAGATATTAAATTATGTCTCCATTTAATGGTGTGTCCCAGTTGAACAATTAATGAAGCATTAATTAATAATTACTCAATATCCTGTTATTGTTTATCATATATGTACATATAAACATATATATACATATTTTATAGAATGAGACAGATGTCTATATATAATTAAATTATGCATCATGTGTCACTACCTATTATTAGGCATTTAATTATGTCTCCATGTAATTTTTATTCTGGTAATGCTTAATAAAATATTAATAAACCTTAATACACTTCCTATAATTGTTGCATCTAATTTAATCTAGAATGATTTACTAATTCAACCCTTTTTCATTTATTGTAGTGACAATTATTCCACCTATGACATTTATTACATTTGTGACATCCTATTACATAGCATATAGATTTGCATCCAAATTATACATCCTACCTGACACTGAGCACTTTCAAAGAAAAAGAAAACGTGTCATGCTCGGCTTCTCACTCCAAGATTACACTTTTGGCGGTGCTGGGATCTAAACTCAGGGCCTAGAAGTTCATGAATGGGTGATTGTCAGCTCAGCAGCCAATTCAGCTCCTAGGCAGTTCCCAGGCCCTGAGATCGAGCCCCATATATTGACTCCACATTGTGCTTAGTGTAGCTATTCATTTAATTTTTTGTTTTATTCATCTATTTACCATTTATTTTATTGACTGTTATTACACATGGAATATTTATTACATTTATTACAGAGGATATAGATTTGCCTATGTATGAAACTTCACACCTGACATCCAGGACTTTCATAGAAAAGGAAAACATGTGTCACCTTGGGCTTCTTACTCCACAATTCAATTTTTGTGAGTGCTGGCATCTGAACTCACAGCCTTCAAGGCCCAATGCATGCATGGGTGAATGCCAGCATGCCAGCCTGGTGCATATTGAGCCCACAAGTAGTTCCCAGCACCTGAGATCGAGCCTCAGGGTTTGACAAAATAATAACAGATTGACATGCAGATGGTTGTACACAAATAAGTATAGATCTTTATAGAGTTTCAGAGATGTTTATACAATATTAAGTTATATATGCTACATTTCTACCAATTCTTGGGTACTTATTATGCTTCCATGTAATTAATATTGTTTTCATCCTTAATGAATTATTAATTAAATCAACCACTGTTCTGAAATTATTGCATCCATGTAATTAATAGTATTCTTTTAATGTGCCAAAAATATTCATTAAAATTCATCGGCCTCCTGAAATCACTCTAATTTTATAGTAGTATCATTCAGGAACAACTAATTCAACCTTGACATTCATAACCTTCCATCTGTATTCTTATCAATAGGAAGGAGACTCTTAGGATTGCCTGCCATTGGTAAGGGCCAGGACCGGGATTTGCACCCAGGGCCTATGTTGCTGTGTTGGCCTATGGCTTCCCTGATAGCCTGCCATCCTTCAGCAATGCTAGGTTACCAACACTTTTCAACCATGTCATTCAGACCCAGGAAGGTCACCTTGCAAAGAAAACAAATGTAAAACCTGCAGCCATATGCAAGTTGCTGGGCTTTTTTTTCTTGTGTCATTTTTCTTTTCCTGTCAGCCTTTGGGGCCCAGGAACCCAGGTTCAGCTGTGGGTCCAGTGGCTGCACCCTAGCCTAGAGTGATCGAAGCTGAGGCAGAGTTGCCACGACCTGAGTTCAAGCCCTGTGCTTGACAAAATAAAAATGCATCATACATACATACATATATACATAAATACATACATATATACATATATACAAACATACATACATATACACACACACACATACATACATTACAAATATCTAAAATATTTTGAGGCTCCTTGGCTTGGAATTCATGCTATTTTTTTTCTGCCAGGCCTGGGATTTGAACTCAGGGTCTGGGTAAATCTGCAGCATTGTGGGGGAAGGGGAAGCTCACCGTGCTGGAAGACAAGAAAGTCAGGACTGTTCCCAGGGCCTGAATTCAAGTCCTAGCACTCGTATACATTTTAAATACATGATTTATATTTACATACACATGTTTACTGCATATTGCAGTTAGTGTAGTTATTCGTTTTATTTTGTTTTCTTTATTTATTTTGTATTTTAGTGAGTATGATTACACATATAACTTTTTTACATCCTATTACATAGGACACAGATTTGCCTATATATTATACAACATTCCTGAGACCCAGGATTTTCACCGATAAGGAAAATAAGTGGGACAATTGGCTTCTTCCACCAGGATTAAGTTTTTGGCAGTTCTGTGATTTGAACTCCGGGCATAGAAGGCCCACTTCATGAATGGGTCAATGTTAGCACCCCAGTCAGATGCAAGTGAAGTTTTCAGGCAAATTTGAGGACCTGAGATCAAGCCCTAGGAGTGGCCAATATATAAACACATAGATATGTAGATTTCAGTGTGTGTGTGTATTTACGTATGTATATGCATCCATAAATGTATGCAGAGACAGACATTTATGAAGATTCTAGTGTATATCTCTATATAAAAAGTAATATCCTCTGCTTTCACTGTATTTGATTTCGGTGTAATTTGTGGAGGGGAAGGGGAAAAACAAATCATTTAAATAGGGATACAGGTGGACCCATTGCAACAATGAGATGTACAAGTTGTTATGTCGAAAACGAACTTTACAAGTTTGGTGCGGGGAGGGCGGCAGGGGGAGTGGAGAGGATTGGGTGGGGAGACAGGGGAAGGATGGGAAGGGATGGGAAAGGGAAACAAGGAGGAGGCTACAATGCTTGATAAGAAATGTACTCATTATCTTGCCCATGTAATTGTAATCCCTCTGTACAGTATTTTTACAATAAAAAATAAATAAAATAAAATAAAGGGCAACTACAAAAAACAAAGTAATGTCTATATCTTACTTTAATATATTCTAATACTACCAATTATTTGGTCTAAAATTATGCCTCCATTAATTAATCTCAGTACAAGGCTTCATAAATATTAATCAGTGACCTGTATTTATTGCATACAAACTTATAGAATGACCAGCTAATTAGTAATTCAATTAGTACATTTCAAACATTCTATTAGTGTTTCTATACATAGGAACGAGTTTCCTAGGATCTTCAACAGTGTGTAGGTGCCAGTCCCAGAATCCAACTCAGGGCCTAGGTGTGTGAGCTGGGCTTCACTAACAGCCTGCCAGCCTTCAGCCATGCAAGGTCACTTTCAATCTTCAAGCTGAGTCACTGAGACCCAGGATGGTCACAGTGCAAAGGAAGCAAAGGTAAAACGGTTGTGTAAAACTTCTTGGTTTTGGGTTAGGAAGGTGGCTCAGTGGTAGAGCACTTTCCTTGCAGGCAAGAGGCCCTGGGTTCGATTCCTCAGCACCACATAAGCAAAAAGAAAAAGCCAGAAGTGGTGCTGTGGCTCAAGTGGTAGAGCGCTAGCCTTGAGCTGAAGAGCTGAGGGACAGCGCCCAGGCCCAGAGTTCAGGCCTCACGACCAGACAAAAGAAAAAAAAAACTTCCTGGTTTTTTTCCTCCTCCATTTGTGTTGGTTTCATGGTTTTTTTTGCCAGTGCTGGGAATTGAACTTGGTTCCTAGGATCCCTGGATCATCTGTGGGTGTAAAGGCTAAACCCCAGCCTAGAGTAATCATGGTTTAAGACACAATAAAATGCTTTCTTGAGCAAAAAGAGCTCAGGGAATATGTCTAGGCTCACGGTTCAAACCTTAGGACCTGCCACACACAAAAAGAGCCAGTAATTCCATGTGTCTGTGTATGTATGCATGTATTTCTATTGGTGAACATCCAGATTCTCTATGAAGAAAAGCACCCAGCTAGGAAATTTGCTTTGAATAGAATGATTTCATAGCATAGAGAGTGCTTTCAAGACAGTGCATGTCCGGGGCTCCCTTCACTGTTCCCAGTGTAGCCTGAGTGTTTCTGTGCACGCCAGGCTGCTGGAGTAAGTCTGCCTCATTGTTGGGACAGGCAGACAAAAAGCCTCACTCCTGTACAGCTTTGTAATAATTCATCCGGGGGCAATTTTTGAGGATGAATGTGGGTGGGCTCTGAATTCCAGGAGAAAAAGGCCTCTTTGTACCCCAAGCTCTTTCTCTCCCCGGTGCTCTGTTTTGACAGGAAGCCTTCATTTGTGCCACCTCCCATGGCAGGCCTGGGTGATGTCTCTGAGCTCTTCAGCTCAAGCTCTACCACTTGAGCTACAGCATCCCTTCAGGCTTTCTGGTGGTTCACTGGAGATAACCATCTCAAGGAATTTCCTGCCAGGCTGGTTAGGAATGTGATCCTCAGCTCTCTGCCTCCTGAGTAGCTAGGATGACAGGCTCGAGTCAGCGGCATTGGCTTCCACTACAAGTTTCTAAGTGGTGAGTAAGAGATAATAGTATCATGGGACCTTTTGTGTCTGGGATAGTTTTGAACCCAGATCCTCAGATCTCAGCTTCCTGAGTAGGCAGGATGACAGACCTCAGCTACAGATGCCTAGGGTCTTTGGCTCCACATGATAGGGCACTAGCCATGAGCCCAACAGGGAAGGATCAGTGCCTTGGCCCTGAGTTCAACATTCACATCCGAAAAAAATAAACCAGGAGACAACTCATTAGAATTCAATACATACATAATGTTGGCCCTGACATGGGGACATATTTGAGCCTCAACTTTCTCATGTGCACAATCATCTTACTTGTGGAGCTCTTACAAGGACCAGATGAAAGAATGCACCCATGAAGGATTCATCACACAACACCTCATGAAGGACTCACCACATAGCTGTATCCCACAAGCTATCGTTAGAATTAGGGTGTTTTCATCAGTATCACCATTCTTTCAGAAACATGTCACAAACTGCACAAAGTTCACATCTAATGGTTTAGAGGAGTGGGTTTTTTTTGGAGGGCGGAGTTAGCCATGGGTATTGCACTCAAGGGTTGGGGCTACTGTCCTAAGATCTTTAGCTCAAGGCTGGAGCTCTAACACTTTGAGCCACAGCTCAGTTTCTCAGACTTCCTGCCAGGACTGGGTTTTAAACCCACAAGTGTCAGATCTCAGCTCCCGAGTATTTTGGATGACAGGGGTGAATGAGCCAGCAGCATCTGGTTCCATGGAGCTGGGTTGAAATGGTTTACCTCTGGCTAAGTCAGGTTAGATGGCAGCTGTCAGGACCAGACTCCCAGCTTGCTGTGTGATATTTACAGTCCTATCCTTATATCATTGTGCTCAGACATTCTTTTTTTTTTTGGTGCCAGTCTTGGGTCTTGAGTAAGGGTCTAGACACAGTCCCTAAGCTTTTATGTTCAAAGCTAGTGCTCGACTGCTTGAGCGACAGCACGACTTCCAGATTTTTCTGTGCATGTGGTAGTAAGAAATAGAAACCAGAGCTTTATACGTACTAGGGGAGCACTCTACCACTGAGCCCCAGGAGTGACAACTGTATAACCAGATAAATGTGTAGATTGATAGATAAATAGATAGGCAGATAGATAGATAGATGTATATGTATAAAGCAAGAGAGATGTCTGTATATTATGAAATTGCATATACGATATTACTACTAACTATTGGCAACTAAATTATTTCTTCCTTTTTTAAGTATCATGATTGAATACATAATAAAGTATTAATTGAAAATTACTCAATGTAGTATAATTGTGTATAATTTTATAGTATGAAAATCATACACAAACTACTAATTTAATTGTTATTTTTATAACATTCCATTTGTACAGATGTATCATCAGAATAAGTCTCTTAGAACCTCCCACCATTCGTTAGTGGCAGTCCTTGGATTTGACCTCCAAGGCTAAGTTACCAGTTTTGGCTATGGCTTCGCTAATAGCCCACCAAACATCAGCAATGCAAGGTCATGTGCACTTTCTAGGCCTTGTCATTTAGACCCAGGATGGTCACAACACAAAGGAAAAAAATAGTAAAACCACCTCCTTGAACTTCTCAGTTTTATCCTTCTCCTTCTCCTAATTTTTTTTTTTTTTGCCAGCCCCGAGATTTGGACTCGGGTTCTAGGATCCCAGGACTGACTGTCTCAGAGGTGCCAACACCTAAGTTCAGCCCCGTGCTTGGCCAAAAAAAAAAAAAATAATAAGGCCCTGGCTTGGAATTTGCACCATTTTTTCTGGCAGGCCTGGGATTTGAACTCAGGGTCTGGGTAACTCTGTGGCATTGTGGGTGAAGAGGAAGCTCACCATCCTTGAAGACAAGAAATTCAAACCAATTCTCAGGGCCTGAATTCAAGCCTCAGCACTGGAAAAAATAATATTCATATATGAGATCTATTTACATACATGGGTTTACTGAGCATGACATTTACTACCCTTATTTATTTAGTATTATTACACATATAAAACTTCATTTATTACATCATATCACCTAGATTATATTTGCATATGGATTATACATTGTACTGAGACCCAGGACTTTCACACAGAAGGAAAAAAATATGTCAAAGTTCGCTTTTTACTCCACGATTAAATTTTTGGCCATGCTAGGATTTCAACACATGGCCTACAATGCCCAATCCATAAATGGGGTCACAGTCTTAGCACACCAGCCTCCAGAAAACTGAGCTGCCAGGAAGTTCTGAAGACCTTTGATCAAGCCACAGTAGTGCCCAATATATACATTGATAGATATGTATATGTATGTATATATGTGTATATATACGCATATGTATACTGAGAGAGGTGGAATGTGAGAATATTAAATTATATATATTATTACCAATTATTGGTTATTACATTATGCCACCATTTAATGAAGTAGCATGGTTGAATACATACAAAAGTATTAATTAAAAATTAGCCAATATCCTTCCATTAGGGGAATCATACCATGGTGCTAGAATTGAAGATATAAATCCAATAATATTCTGTGGCATTCTTAAGTAGAACCATGAATTAACTGCAAATTTAATGATTACTTTTATAATATTTTATTAGAATTCACACAAATAGGAATGAGTTTGTCAGGATCTTCCTCCATTTGTGGGGGGCAATCCTAGCAATCGAACTCCAAGGTAGTTTACTTCGAATACAAACCATTGAAATGACACTGTGAAGATTTCAGATTGTCACAGTTATAAAAAGAACAAGAAGAAAAGAAAGCCAAGTGTCAGCGGCTCCTGCCTGTAATCCTAGCTCCTCAGGAGGTTAAGATGTAGAGAATGCCAATTTTAATTCAGCCAGGACAGGAAAGTCGGAGACACTTATTTCTAAGAGATCACAGGAAAAAAAGAAAACAAAAAACCATGAGTGGGATCATAGCTCAAGTTGCAGTGTACTGACCTTGAGCAAAAGGAGCTCAGGGACAGGGCCTAGGTTCATAGTTCAACCCCAGACCTGCCCCCTCCTCCAACAAAAAGGCAGCAATAACTCCATGTCTCTGTGTATGGAGGGATGATATGTGAATGATGGGTATTCAGCAGGTTGCCCATGCTCAGCCCACCCAACCTGGGCAAGCTGGGACAAGCCCTCAGAGTTCCTAGGCTGTAGGAGGGTCGAAGGTTCTGGATCCATATTCTCTATTCCTCTGTAGTATGTGAGCCTAGACCTCTAGGGCCTGGTAGCTCTCACTTATTCATCCATCCTCATTGCCGAGTCACAGACTGGTCCCAAATCTTGGCAAAGATATGAAATAGTCAGTGATTTCTATGTCGAATGGGGTAAACCTAGAAATCCCACCCTCATAACTCCTGTTACAAGTCAGTCTTGGGCTGCAAATGTGGCTTAGCAGTAGAGTGCTTACCTAGTATGCACGAGGCCCTGGGTTCGATTCCTCAGTACCACAGAAACAGAGAAAGCCAAAAGTGGCACTGTGGCTAGCCTTGAACAAAAGAAGCTCAGGAAAATGCCCAGACCCTGAGTTCAAGCCCCAAGTCTGGCAAAAACAAGTGAGCCTGGTGAGACATATTCTTCTGGGACTCAGGAGGGCCAAGGTTAGAGGTAAGAGGTAGAGGGCAGGTGCTGATGGCCCACCCCTGTAATCTCAGCTACTCAGGAGGCTGAGATCTGAGGATCACAATTACAAGCAGGAAACTCTATATGAGAACTTTTGTCCAATTAAACACCCAAAATGCCAGAAGTAGAGCTGTGATTCAAATAGTAGATGCTAGCCTTGAGCACAAAAGCTCAGGGATAGCGTCCAGGCTATGAATTCAAAACCCAGGAATGGTACACACACACACACACACACACACACACACACACACACACACACACACACACACACCAAGATAGAGCATTTTCCAGTTAGCCTGCACAAGTTCCATCTCTAGAGAAAGAAGGAAGGAAAGACTTGCTCCAGGAAGTGATAAAAGCAGTGCCAAAATTCCACAGGAGTTCTAAAATGTGGAAAAGGACAGAGAGCCTCAGGCAGAAGGTCCAGCATGGGCAAATGTCCTGAGGTGTGGTGTAGAGCAGGTGATGTGGGTGGAATGAAGGTTTTGTGGCTTCAGACTAGTCTAGCAGTACATTCAAGGCTGGGTCAAGGTTTGTATTTGAGTCACAGGTAGGGAAGAGGTTGGGGTCCCAGAATGGGCCCCAGGGGGAAGATTAGCTTGACTTTTCATCATGGACCCAGCCATTTTCTGTGTCTGGAAGCATATTTTTCACAGCTCCTGACCCTCAGGCCTCCTTTGCATTGAGGAGCCAGCGCAAATGCAGGGAAGAACTCTTGCTTAAGAAAACCCTTTAGTCCAATGCCACCAGTGGCTCTACCCCTTTAAATCCTAGCTACTCAGGAGACTGGGATCAGAGATCTTGGATCAAAGCCAGTTCAGGGGAGGAAAGTTAGTGGGACTCTTCTTGCCAATGAACTACCAAAAGCCAGAAATGGCACTGTGGCTCAAGTGGTAGAGTGCCAGGCTTGAGGGAAAAAGTTGAGACCAGAGCCCAGACCCTGAGTTCAAGGCCAGTATTGCCATAGAAAATAATAAAGAAAAGCTTTCAGGAGCTCCTAGTCCACTGTGGTGAAAGGCCAGAGCAGCTGGGTGCCGGTGGCTCATGCCTGTCCCCCAAGCTCCTCAGGAGGTTGAGATCTGAGGATCGTGGTTCAAAGGCAGCCCAGTCAGGAAAGTCCAGGAGACGCTGATATCCAAGGAACCACCAGAAAACCGGAAATGGTGCTGTGGCTCAAGCAGTAAGCTGAAGAGCTGAGGGGACGGTGCCCAGGCCCAGAGTTCCATTCCCATGACCAACTCCCCTGGCCAGTTTGGAACTCACCCTTTGGCTCTAGGCAGAGTACTTTCCAGTGGGCCCCTGAGTTTCTCCCAATGTCTAGGTGTTCTACAAGTCTTGAGAGTAGCTCAGGGGAGGCCGTTTCCTATAGAGCAGGCCACATTATCAGAGAAGTGTCGAGCCTTGGGGCATGGAGGTCATTGGCCCGATCATCTGAATGGCATCTGTCATGGATGCAATGTGAATCTGAGCAGTAAATCAATGTCTCAGACCACAGTTCTGGGCCAGGAGGGGCAGAAGCTGCAAGATGGCATGGCAGGTAATGCCCACTCACGCAGGTATCAGAAGAGTGCTAATCTGTCAAGCACACCTCGGGCAGGTATTGAGTTGGGCTCATGAAAGACTTGTGGGCTCACGAAATCACAGCCAGCTGACTGCTGCTTCTAGCAGTCTCTATCCCTGGAGTCCCAGGGCTCAGAGCCCTTCTTTCCTCACCAGGTCTTGGGGATAAATGAAGGTCTGCAATCGTGGGCCAATTACAAAGGAGCATCCTTAGTGTTCTTTCCCTTGGCCCTGTGGCCCCATGCATGGATGGAGAGGCAGGTTCCCTGGAACTTACTGCCATGGCGCAGACCCCTCAGCCCAAGAAGGACTTGGGGAGAAACCACTTGATCTGGCTTGAGAGATTACTATGACTATGCCTCAGGACTGCTCCCAGTTCTGGCTCAGCTCATCATTACCACCTTCCTGTGTGTATGGGCGCATCTTCGTACTAGGTCTTGAACTCAGGTCCTGGGCTCTGTCCCTCAGATTTTTTCATTCAAGGCTAGCACTCCACCACTTGAGCCATAGCTTTTCTTCCAGCTTTCAGATGATTATTGGGAGAGTAGAGTCTCAAACACTTTTCTAGCTCTGCCTCTGAATGGCAATCCTCAGATCTCAGCCTCCTGAGTAGCTAGGGATATGAGAGCTTGAGCTATTGCTATCCTTCTTGGCTAAAGACAGAGTACCTCTCTCCCAGACTAGCACCCATCTACAGTTACCCCTCCTACCACATCCTTACTCCTCCAGGCTTCAGAGGAATCATACCCTCCCTGAGGACAAAGAAATAGGACCAGGTTTGAGCTTTATGTTCTCCACACAGTAAGGGGCTGCTGGGAGCTGAAGTGTACTGTAGTTCAAGTGATAGAGCACCAACCTTATGTAAACAAGCTAAAAGATACCACCTAGGCTCTGAGTTCAAGCCCTGGTAAATTCACACAAACACACACACACAGGCACGCACACACGTACACGCACGCACACACACACACACACACACACACACACACACACACACACACACACAAACAAGCACATACAAAAACATCCTTAGCAGGTCCCAATGGCTTACACAAGCAATCCTAGCTACGTAAGAGGCTAAGCTCTTAGGATGGCTGCTTGAAGCCAGGCCAGGAAGGAAAGTCCATGAGACTCTTGTCTCCACTAAACTACTAAAAAAGATGAAAGGTGAGCTGTGATTCAAGTGGTAGAGTGTTAGCTTTGAGCAATGGAAGCTTAGGGACAGTGCCTAGGCCCTGAGTTCCAGCTCTAAGATTTTTTTGACACCCTTTGACCCACCTCACCCCCAATCAGGCCATAAATCCAGATTTTGGTCACCCTGGATCTCACTTCCACTCCTGCCTCTTTCACAGCACTGCCACAAGTGGCCGGTGTGTGGCCAGCACTGGATTAAGAAGTGAACGTACAACAATGGGGCATAGCCAAGTCAAGGCTAATGACACAGAACATTGAGGTATTGGCCATACATCCCCTAGTTCCCTGGACCTAGAATCTAAAGTGTGTGCATCTGGATTCTGGGCATCCAGAATCATCTAGAAGGACATGAGCAGCCAAGCTGGGGGTGGAGGGCGGTGGTGGAGGAGACAGACTTTCCTGGGACAAGGTATGTTGACATTTCCTAGACACCGAAGGATACTTCCAAGCCACCTTGGTCTCACCTCGCATGTATCCCCGGATCCTCCTTGCTTGGGCGGCCTTCAGACAGCTATCAAGCTTGAGTTGGTTAGGGCCACCGGAAACCCTCCCTCCTCCACTCCACTGCAAGCATCCAGGGAGGGACATGCAGCCAGAGACCCAGGTGAGGAAAAGGACAGGACATCGCATGACTGAGCTCCCCCAGAGGCAGGGGAGACCCTATGCCAGCTGGCCATGCTGACCCAGAATCCCCTGGAGGCGCCCAAATATTTGGACAGGCCCGACTTGGGTCCCAAACAAAAGCTGGAATGTAGGCATCTGGCAATTTAGGACTCATTGTAGACTTTGATAGGGGGCTAAAGGGCAAGGTCAGTGTGGAGGAGGGGCACCATCCAAGGTCAGAAAGAGGCAGACAGGCACCCAGGAAGGGGACAGAGAAAGATGAAAGAAAAATACACACACACACACACACACACACACACACACACACACACGGGTAGCCCAAGGCCTCAGCAGTCCCTGAGCACCCTGAATATCCCACCCCTAAGAAGATGGTACCACCGTCCTCAGACCAAGTGTAGACAAAACTAAGGACATCTCACACATCTGGAATGGCTCATAACACATCTTGGCATTTCCTAAACGTACACACCACTATGCAGAAAACTCAGCTACATTATTTTTGGTTGTTAGTCATGGGGATTGAACTCTGGGCTTGCACTCAGTCCCTCAGCTCTTCAGCTGAAGGTGGGCGATCTACAACCACTTCTGGCTTTCTGGTGGTTCACTGGAGATAAAGTCTCTGAAATTTCCCTGCCCAAGCTGGCTTTGAACCGCGATCCTCAGATCTCAGCCTCCTGAGTAACAACGATGACAGTTGTGAGCCACTGGCAGCAACCGGCTTCAGCCTCATTCTTAGACACAGGGGAAACCCAACTCGTCAGGCCACAAACCACGTGCAACCCTTCAATTCAGACTTTGTCACCAGCATCCAAAACCATTCTTCCATGGATGGAGAGCATATAATTGACACTACCATCCCACCCCTGCTCCCATTCACCCACTCCCTGCCTGCCACAGGCCACGACCTCTGGAATTCTTGGTAAGGCACCACCCACCCTGTTATGGCTTCACACTGGTGCAAATTTGGGGAGTACTTAGAAATGTCTGTACAGTGAGACCATCATCTGGTCTCCCAACCACAGCAACCTCACTATTTCACCATCTCTTGCAAGCAAGGAAGGGGTGTCTTTCTTTCTTTCTTTTTTTTTTTTTTTTGGTTGAGGGGCTTGAACTCAGGGCTTGGGTACTGTGCCTGACGTCAATTTTTCCTCAAGGCCAGTCCTCTACCACTTGAGCCACAATGCCACTTCTGGTTGGAGATTGGAGATGAGGTTCTCGTGGGACTTTCCTGCCTGTGCTGGGAAATGAGATCCTCTGGATCTCAGCCTCCCGAGTGGCCAGGATGACAGGTGTGGGATGACAGGTGTGAACCACCAGCTCATGGCTTAAGGTGTCTAGTCCTTCAGAATTTCCACCTAGTCCTCTAGATGCTACCACTTGGACACCCCCTCTACCTCCCTCAGGGAGAGCAAAGGTTAGCTCTGAATCTGGGTGGGGCCGTGTGGATTAAAGGGCCCCCTCCACATCACTAGGCCTCTCTAACCTCCCATCTGCCTCCTCCAGATTTCCTTTTCATCCAGGGCAGATCAGACCCACTAGGAGTTTTGGGGCCTGCCCTATATCACCCTTACCCACCCAACCGTTACCTGAGGATTTCTGGGGCCAGCTGCTCCAAGTCCCGGTGGAAGACGTTGGGAGGGTTGCTGAAAGCCAGGTAAAGGAGTGCCCAGGGCAAAAGGAGTCTCCAGCTCCCCTCTGCCAAAGGAAACACAAATCATGGATGGCTCTACTAAGAGCTTCAGGGCATAGCCATCAACTTGTCACCAACGTCCCTGAGCGAACTGTTTTATAGTGACAGCCCTGGGGCCTGACCTCGGGGCCCTGGCACTGTCCCCGACTTTCTTTGTCTCCAGGGGAGTGCTCTTTCACCTGAGCCACAGTGCCACTTCCAGCTTTTTCTGTGTATGCAGGACCTAGGAATCGAACCAGTGCTTTTCTGCATGGTAGGAGAGCCCTCTACCTCTAAGACTCAATCCCAGCCCTGGATAGCTGTTCTTCTGTATCCCCTCAGGCCTGCCTTGGGACAGTCTCGCACATCTATACCAATTCTCACACACCTATACCAAGTCTCACACATCTATACTGAGTCTCTCACCAGCAGCCCTGCCTGGAAATGAACATACTCTGCTATGTTGTCCATCATCTGCAGCACCTTTGCTCTCTTTGGTTCCTATCAGATCCTCCTTGGTAAGCAAGACCCCCTTTTCAAGTGCTGCCTCCAAGAAGCCAGTTCCGATCACCTTGGCAGAGCTGGAGCCTCTCCACTCTGTAGGCTGCTGGCCTTGTCACGCTCTGCCTTCCAGCCAGTGTGGGTTGAGAGTGCACGAAGGGGAAGGTCTGGATTCCACCACCGAGTTCGGAAGTTCCTGATACACCACCCAGGGATAGGTGTTGTATCACACTCCGTGACAGTGGGCTCGAGGCCTGGGCAATCTCTGGGGAAAAAGATGGAGCCATTTTTTTTTGTGTGTAGACTTGAACTGTGAATCTGGGAGCTGTCTCTCTGAGTTTTATTGCTCAAGAGTGGTGCTCTACCACTTGAGCCACAGCTCCACTTCTAGATTTTTGGTGGTTCCATGAAGAGTAGAGTCTCACAGGTTTTCCAGCTTATGGCTGGCTTCAAACTGTGATCCTCAGATCTCAGCATCCTGAGTAGACAGGATGATAGGCATGAGCCTGAGCCCCAGGTGATGGGCACCAAAGGCTTTGTTTTTTTTTTCTCCCGTTTATCTCCTGTCAACTAACAAGCCCAAGTTAAAATAATCAGTTACAGGGGATCAGATTCCTCACCTAGGTCAGTTAATCCAAGGAGATAGTGTCTTTGGAAAAGCTGGAAAAGCCTAGTCTGAATTGGCCTAGGTGTGTGTGTGTGTGTGTGTGTGTGTGTGTGTGTGTGTGTGTGTGTGTGTGTAAGTGTCAGGGATACCTACCCTCATCTCTGTGGTGCCTCATCCTCCCAGCAAGGAGTGCATCCAGGATCCTGACCCCAAGGAAGGTGGGTGGGGGAGGGTACTTAAGGTCACATCCAGGGGGATGATCCGAATTCTGTCTTGCAACTGAAGCCTGGACAGATAAAGGAGAGAAGAAGAGGTTTAGGGAAACATCAAGGGGAGCCCCTTATCTTTGGCTACAACTACCAGCGAGAAGACTGAATCCATCTTTCTTGCTAGTCAGATAAAAGGTGTACACTGTTCATTTATTTTATGCTTGTGTTAGTCCTAGGGCTTGGATTTGGGGCCTGGGTGTTATCCCTGAGCTTCATTTGTTCAAGGCTGAGTCTCTACCACTTGAGTCACAGCACCAGATCTGGCATTTTTGTGTGTGGGCTTGGGGAGGGAGGTGGTTTATGGTAGATAAGAATCTCACAGACTTTCCTGCCCGGGTTGGCTCTGAGTCATGACCATCAGACCTCAGCCTCCAGGACAGCCAGGATGATGGGTGGGAGCCATGAGCTCCTGACCGCCACCATCCATTTATAATCCCTTCGGCCCAGAGCTGGGCCACCCACACTGCACCACCTTGTTGGGAGTAGGAAGCAGACATGAGTGAGTTTGATACTTCAACAGCCTACCTATCTTTGAGCATTGTTCCGGGTGATTCTGATGGTGGCTTCCTCTTTATCCACAGCAATGACTGGGCTCTGTCACAAGAACAAATGTCCCCTGGGAGGTGTCACGTCTGGGGCTTTTCCTCTTCACCTCGCTCCCCTAACCGAAATGACACTCCCCAGAAAAGGGTAGTAGACACCGAGAAATTTCATTGTCTTATAGCCAGGGTCTAGCCAGATAGGTGGGGTATGTGTCAGAGGCCCGGGATTGGGCTGCGCAGGGGGACAAGGCAACACCTCCTCATCCACTTTCCTTCAACGGTGTAGCAGAGGGATGTGGGGAAGAATTCACGGGATTTACAATGAGTCTAGCTGGGGCACAGAGGGGCTTACCTCATGAAGCTGGTTCAACAGACTGAGCAAAAAAGCTCCTGACCCACAGCCCACCTCCAGAATGAGAGTGCCACCTTGGGTTCCAGCCACATGGGGATGCTGGCCCACCTCCTACAGTACCCATTCAACCAGTTCCTGAGAGAGAAAGAGAGGGGGGGAGAGAGAGAGAAAGAGGGAGAGAGAGAGAGAAAGGGAGAGAAAGAGGTCCAGATTATACTTAAGACATGTGCTGGTGTCTCAGGCCTATAATCCTAACTAAACAGGAAGCTGAGATGTGAAGATCATGGTTCATAGTTGCCCCTGGCAGGAACATCGGTGAGACTCATCCTCAAAGTACCAACAGAAAACCGGAAGTGATGCTGTGGCTTATGTGGTAGAGCCCTAACCTTGACCTGAGGAACTCAGGGACAGCATCCAGGCCCAGAATTGAAGCCCCACGAATGACAGGAAGTGGATGTCCCACGACAACAAGTGGACTGAATAACACCCACTATCCTAGGAAGCATGGCAGAGAAGTCAGGCCGAGCTTCCTGTCAGCTGGGGTCATGAGTAGGTCACCTGGCTTCTTCATGCCTTGTTTTCCTCAGCTGCAAAAGTGAATACAGTGAAGGATCCCCTTCCTCATGGGGATAGGGTAATGATGAAAGACAGTCATGTTTTGTTTCATAATCCCACACCTGTTGCCTGATAAATAGCAGACCTCATCTGAGCCCATTCAGGGTAACTTCCAGTCATAGCTCACAGAATTGTTGAGAACCATATCTGACAGATTCTCCCTCTATGCCTGGCCCTGCTCCAGAAATCCCTCTGTATTAGTCCCTTGTTTCCTCACAATTGTCCCTTGAGGAGACTGAGGTCCTATGGTCGATATCCAACACAGAGCTTCACCTGTGGTCAAGAATCAGCTGCCCTTGACTAAGAGTTTGGGACAATCCATCTACAAGATGACTCAGCGGGGTGGTAAATGTCTACCACCCCCCCCCCACACACACAAACATACCTCAACCTTATGTTTTACTTTCTTTTTCTTGGTTGTGGGGCTTGAACTCTGGGCTTGGGTGCTGTCCCTGAGTTCTTCAGCTCAAATCCAGCACTCTACTACTTGAGCCACAGCACCACTTTGGGTTTTCTGGTGCTTTATTAGAGAGAAGAGTCTGAGGGTCTTTCCTGCCCAAGCTGGTTTTGAACCATGATCCTAAGATCTCAGCTCCTGAATACTTAGGATGACAGCCATAAGCCACTGGCACCCAGCCAAAGATGGTTTTCCATGCCTGTCATCCTATCCTTTCAGGAGACAGATCTGAGGACTGCAGTTGCATGCCACCCTTGGCAGCAAAGTCATTAACTATTATCTCCAATTAAACACCCAAAAATGTTGCAAGTGGAGCTGTTGTTCAAATGGTAGAGGGATAGCTTTGAGCATAAAACAAGGGATGGGACACAGGTCCTAGTTATAAGCTTTTTCTAGCATAGACCCACCCAAGAAAGAAAGCAGGTGAGCACACGGGAGCTCAAAGTTCACACATAATACTCAAGACTCACAGAATAGACCCCATCCTGCTCTGATTCTCTAGATTCTATGTCCTAGATCATGACAGTCTTAGATGGGACTGACCATGCACCAAGACAGGACGTTCAAGTAGAATCTCATATTGACCATGACCTCATCAAGGACTCAAGATCTCTCCCTGTCCTGCCTCGACACTGGGCAGTCAGTTGAGGTCTAGTTATCCAACCAAGGATATGGGAATGACTAGATTTCTCAGCCAAGGGATGCAGACTGGAGAGCTCTAGGTCCCTCTCTCTTGAGAAGGAGAAACGGGCTGGTCCATCCCAGGAATGTTCTTGGGTTTTGAGTATCCTCAAAGAAACAACCCTGCTCAGAACCCAGTGCCTCTGGTTTTCCAACCAGCCTCGACCTTCAGTCAGCCCTCTCTGAATCCCACATCTGTCTTCTAGAATAAAGGCTGAGCCAGCAAAGTGACCCACCTCTACCTCTGATAATGGCAGCCACGGGGACCTAGAGTTCCCTAGAAGAAGTCTTAGAGCAACACGGGTCTGACTCCCGCCCTCATTTCCTGGCTGTCCTGTGACAGTGGCACTTCTACCTCTGTCTCTTGACCAGGAATGAACACTGCGGGTGTCATTTTCAGATTGAGCCAGCAAAAGTCCCAGTCCCCAAGGATGTACTGCACAGGCATCCTGTAGCCAACGACAACCAGGTCAATGGTGAACCCAGAGTGCCAGGATTTTAATAGCCATGTGGCTGTGTCGAAAGCTCTATCACTGATGGTCTAGGTTGTCAGGTGAGGTCATGGCTCCAATGGCCTGACACGCCTGATCTGGGTTCGTCCTCCCTCTTCATCTTCATGCTTATCCCTTGACAACGCCTGTTGACACTCTTTCACTCTATACCTCCCTAGCCATTGGACACTTTCTTCTTATCTGACAGGAAAACAAACTCGGTGAGACAGGGGAGATTGAAACTCTGTGACCCACCCTGAACCCTATGGTCTACCCGAGGTTGTTTCCCTCTGCAGTCAGCGACCACACAGATTCTGGATGTCATGAAGTCACAGAGGGGTCTGTGACTTGGTCCTACATACTGGATTTTGGCTCTGAAACTGACCCCACAGAGATTGTGAATGTTTGGCTCCCTTGATCCAGGGACTCCAAACCAAGGCTTGCATGCTCCCTTCTTCCTTCCTTTCCTCCTTTTCTCCCTCCATCGTTTCCTCCTCTCTTTCTCTTTCCTCTCTTTGTGTCACTCCTAGGCCTTGAACTCAGAGCCTGGGTGTTGTCCCTGAGCCTTTTTACTCAAAGCCACTCATCCACTTTTTACTTGAGCCACTCATCCACTTCTGGCGTTTTCTTTTTGGTAGTTACTTGGCGATAAGGGTCTTACGAGCTTTCCTGCCTGGGCCTTAAGCCTCAATCCTCCCATCTCAGCCTCCTAAGTAGCTAGGATGTCAGGTGTGAAGCACCAGCATCCAACTCAAACCAAGATTTCTTCATGTGCTGTGGAACCAGGAACCTTTCATTGTCTATGCCGCCCCCTTCCCTCCCGGCCTTGGCGCACACTGTAACTGTTTGTTGTATAAATAAATGAGCATCTGCCTACAACAATACTACAGAAAAGTCCCATGCAATTCAGGTAAGCATCCTGGGTGGGGGAAAAGCCTGATGTAGCTTTCCCACTGTTCTCCCTCCATTCCCACCCTCCTGGTGCCACCCACTTAACTGTTTTGTTTCCAAGGATGTGAGCCGTGATGTACTCACTGGATTCCGGGGTCTCTGGGATGCCTATTTTCTCAAAGATCTCTATCCAGCCACTGACCAGCTCTGTGGAACTCAATTCCCTACTCAGGTGTGAACAAGGTTGCTGTGAAGTGAATGCCAGGCTCAAGAGCCCTCTTCTCCACTCTCTGGGGCCAGAAAGGATGGTCCACCATATCCGGTCCCCAAATTTCATGTTGCAGAGAAAGGATCCTTGAGGCATCCCGGGTCTCTGAATCTCCCAGAGTCCAGTACAGGTTTTGGGTATTGTCTCTGTTCACAGCTGGCAGGCTGCGGATGGGGAGGTCACAGTCTGTGCTCCCCATGACATCCTCAACTGTAGTGGTCACCCTAGAGAGAGCCAGAGGAGAATCAGCAGCTGCCAGAGAAAGGCAGTCAAGGCATGACCTTCATAGCAGGAGACCATCTGGCTTGGGAACTCTGCTTGTGCCACTTTGAACGTCATTGTTTGGTGGCTGAAATGGTCCATCTAATTTGACCGTCCCAGAATCCCAGGCATTAGTAGAAATTGCCAGCTTCAAGAAAAACAACCCTGGAAAATTTGGCATTTCACTTGTCCCAATCAAACTTAAAGGGTTCCAAAGTCAGTAGACCCCTTTTCCTTGCAGACAGCCTACAGCAGGTTACAGAAAATGGCATTCAGAGAGCCTTAGCTAACTGCCATGTCCTGATCCCAAGCACGCTCCAGCATGGGGAACACACTTGCTTACCATTGCCCAGCTGGAAACAGCCCAGGAGGGCACAGATTGGAGTCTGCAGAACTCCAGAGAGGACTGCCCACCAGTGCACTGCCCAGGGAGGGTATCCACACCACCATTGGGTGCCCGGAGCTCCCTTCCCTGATGCCCACAGACACTGCCAATGCTTGGGTAAGATTCCCCTCTCATTCTCGGTCACAGTGAACCATCTGCCATGTCACACCGTTTGACACTTCCCAGACCCTCTTAGCTTCACAGCCACTGCCCTACTCCCCCCCCATCTCATTCCCTATTTATGTTTGGCAGACACATTCCCAACTTTGAATTAGCTCCAATTATACACACCAGAGCATATTGTCTGGCTGGAAGAGTGCAGCTGTGGTCACAGTAGCCTCATGAGCCTTCTGGCTGAAGACAGATGGGCAGGTGTCCACTCTGGTCTGCGGTTCACACAGGCCTCCTAAGGGAGACCCACACAGGTCCAGCAGCTACTGTGGGCTGCAAGAAAGGGGAAGAAAGAGGTGGAAAGGAACATCTACTGAAACCTTCCCTAAAGGAGCCATGAAATGGTGAAAGAGAATACAAAAATTGTGGCTGGGCTCATACTAGACATTAATGATTAAAGAACAACAAATAAAATGCTCTTGCTCTTTTTAGACACGGTGACAAATATATTTTCATTGTTCTCATCTCCCTGCTATCCCAACACACACACACACACACACACACACAGAAACACAAACACACAAAAATCCAAACTAGTGACAGAAGACTTATCCATGCAGCACTTGGAATTTGCCAACTGATTATTCACCTGAGCACAGACAGGCTGTACCATGAGAAAGATGATCTCTCTCTCTCTCTCTCTCTCTCTCTCTCTCTCTCTCTCTCTCTCTCTCTCTCTCTCTCTCTCTCTCTTTCACTCACACACATAAGCATACAGACTCAGAGCAGTGCCTCTCTCCTGAGTTTGTTGGTTTCTCATCTTGGCATGTACCAGCTCGAGCACAGGGGTTCCCTTGTCAGAACCAGGGGCTCCCACCCAAGGGAATCAATGCTCTAATAATGCAGAACCACCCTGCCTCCCCCTTTTTCTAGGGCCAGACCCTTCCCCTTGGCAACAACCAGCCTTGACTTCCCATTCACCAAAACCCTAGGCCAGGACGCTGGGTGAAGGAGTCTGGAGACAGGTGGCTCCTCAGAGCCTGGACAGAAAACAAAGTAGGGGGTCATGGTGCCTACACAAAAGTGTCTGGCCTGGGGTGGGGTCGTTGTTGGGGACTTTGTTGGGGTCCTAAAGGCTATATATATGGATGGATTCCCTACTTCCAGCTTAGATACTTCTGGGTGACTTGGTGGATTCTTGGGTAGGACAAGGAGACTAGATGGCCTGGGAACACTAGCAGAGGTTGGCAGAGCTGGGAAATGTGATCACCCAGTCAGAACTGTTGACAACTGGGGTTGGGGGTACAGGCCAGGTGTATGTTTGTCAGAGAGGGTGTGTTTTTCTTCCAAATATCCACCTTCTATCTGACCCCAGTGCCCTCACCTCTCTAGTGGGCTCTTCTGGGAATGTCCTCAGGTGAAAGGGTGACTGAGCACAGAAGACAAGGGTTCACACATCAAAGGAGCCTATGTTCTGCATCTAACACCCCCCTCCCAGTGAAAATGAAAAGACCTTAGAAAGCAGGTGTAGAGGTGCTGCTTCCCACCTCTGACTAAAGCCACCAGGTTCTCACCAGGGAAGGGTGCAGATGCGTGGCTGTGTGGCTCCCACTGCTCCAGGCCAGGGGTTCTGTGGTGCCCCCTCTCCACCCATCCCTGCAGCTTCCCTTTTCCTGGGACACTGGCCACTAGGGATGAGGGTGGGATCCCTGGGTAGACACCCACATCCACCCCCCACCCCTGGAGTTCATTTGTGGCAGAGCCAGTGTGAACTGTGGGGCGCTGGGGATATCCAGGGGTGGATGGAGAGGGGAGGTGAGAGGAACGGGTCCGGGTCCTCACAGGTGGGTGGAAGGGTAGAGTAGGGGGGTTGCAGGGTGCAGGGGTCGTGGGGTGCAGGCATGCAGGGTAGCCACTCACATGTGCTGCTGGGAGAAGCTGTAGGCTGTGACTCTGGGTGCGTGCCCCGAGTATGAGGACCACAGGCCTGGACCAAGTCAGGGCCACAAGCAATCCAGGGGCACACCATCTCCCCTAAGTGCCTGCAAGAGGCTCCGAGTTTTGGAGCTGTCAGCGCCATGTTTGAAACACGGTGCTGCTGGGAGGAGGAGGAGGCATCTGCAGGCGCATGGTGGGGCTGTGTACAGCCTCTGCTCCTTTTCCTCAGCCGCCACCAATGCCTCAGTGGCCTCCTGCCCTGTGAAGGTGGCTTCCGCCACCGTCTCCATCTCCACCTCTGTAGCCTCTGCTCTGCTGTGTTCCATGCCTCCATGGCTGCCGTGCCTCTGAGGGGCTGCACCCAGCAAAGTGCCTGCCATGCAGGCTCAGCATCCTACGCTATGATCTGGGCAGCCACCACCACTGAAGCCATTTCCACTGGTGCTTGTGCTCATGCTCACTCTTCTTTCTGCTCTCTCTTGGCCAAACAATCCTCTCCTGGGCCACCCCATCCCTGTTGCACACATGACCCTGACCCTTTGGGTCCCTGGCCATTGCTGCCACCAAAGTGGGCACCTGGGCCCGGCCTCCTCCCCTGGGCCCCGTCCCCCACCCACAGTTGCAGACCTGACTGGGCCCTGAGGCTTCCAGACCATAGCAATTGCAGCCTTACCTCAGCTCAGCACTCCCCCCAACCCCAGTACCTGCCAGGGGGATTGAATCTCCCCTCAGCCCCATCCCTGGAGGAGACTCTCCTCCATCCTCCTCCACTTCACACACCAAGCAGTTGCATGGTGACACTCATGCATGTATGTGTGTTTGTGTTTGTGTGTGTGTGATTGTTGGGGATAACTACCTCTCAAGGACTCAGAACATAGCACCCTCTGGGATGACTCAGCACACAGCCCACTTCCAAAAACAGCACAAAGCACCCTGTGTAAAGGACTCAGCACACAGCTCCCTTTGAAGGACTCAATATGCAGTAAGCTGGGTAGAGTACTCAGCACACAGCACCTTTTGAAGGAGGGAGTCCATAGCCCACAGTGTAAAGGACTCACTGCATGGTATGCTTTGAAAAACTCAGCACGTAACATTGTTTCCCAGGGACATCATGTTAAGACTCCACACATCACAACATGTTAAGACTCCACACACAGCAACCTTTGAAGGGCTGAGTATGAAGCACCCTGTGTAAAATACCAAGTGCACAGCACACTTCAAAAACTCAGTACATGGACTGGGAAGGTGGGTCAGTGGTAGAGCACTTGCTTTGCATGCAGGTGGCCCTGGGTTCGATTTCCCAGCACCACATAAGCAAACAGGCAAAAAGCCAGAAGTGGCGCTGTGGCTCAAGTGGTAGAGTGCTAGCCTTGAGCTGAAGAGCTGAGGGAGAGCGCCCAGGCCCAGAGTTCAGGCCCCATGACCGGACCCCCAAAAAACAAACAAACAAAAAACAAAAAAACTCAGCACATAGAATAATTTTGAGGGACTCAACACATACCACACTGTGGAAGAAATCAGCACACAGCAACATTTGAAGGACAGTACAGAGCACCCTGTGTAAAGGACTCAGCACACTGCACTCTAAAAGGTCAACTCATCCCTCTATTCTCAAGGGCTCAGCACATAGCACGACCCTTTGGGATGAATTAGCATACCACACCTTTTGAAGGACTCAACTTACAGTACGTTTTGTGATGGACTCAGCACACAGCACCCTTTGAAAAACCCAGGACAGCCCACTCTTCTCAGGGACTCAGCACATAGCACCCTTTGGGATGACTCAGCAAACAGCACCATTTTGAGGACTCAGCACAAAACCCCCATGCAGGAAGGACCCAGAAATTGTGCCTTTTGAAGGACTCACCACATAGCTGTATGTCACAAGTTCAGCTGTCATTAGAATTAGGGTGCTTTCTTCAGTATCAACATTCTTCAGAAACACTTCACAAATCCTACTAGTTCACATTTAGCCAACCTGTGTTTTATGGGGAAAGGTCAGCTGGGAGTCTTGAACTCAAAGCTTGGCGGCCCTGTACCTGAGCTCTTTGGTTCAATGCTAGAGCTCTACCACTTGGAGGCACAGCTCCCATTTTGTTTTGTGGGGTTGTTCTTTGACAGGTCTTATGGTGGTAAGACCAAGTTGGGGTATCCGTGGGCAAAGGTTCTTAGCTCAGCCTGGAGCTGACCTCTCCCTTCCTTGTGTCCCTGGTAAGCCGGGCCTCCTGGAACTCTCTTGGCCTAGGGTGGAACAGACCTGCTCTGGTATCAGCAATCAGGGTGAGCAAAACTCAGCTTGGCCCTGGTCACTTCCCCAAATTGAACTCTTGAGGATGATGGCATGGGGCCGCATGTTCAGCGTCTGCCACCAGGGAGCAGGAGTCGCCCACCATAGAGATTGTACCTACGAGTTGTGTTTACTCTTGCTTCCCTGGGGCCCCCATCATGCTTCAACCACCCTAGACAGAAAAGTCCTTGAGACTCTTACTTACAATTAACCATCGAAAAGCAAATGGGGCTGTGGCTCAAGGGGCAGAGCACTAGCCTTGAGCAAGAAAACTCAGGGATAGAGCCTAGGCCCTGAGTTCACACACACACACACACACACACACACACACACACACACACACACACACACACACACACCTCATGCATACAAAATCAGAAATTTCTACACTACAATCTTTGGGTATTGTCTACTTTTTCCCCACTAAGCCTGGTGGCTGCTGGCCTAGGTGTTTGATGCATATACCACCTGACATCTTTAATTTTGGGGGAACAGAATTGCTAGGAGGTCAGCCTTCCCCCATCCCAGCTCCTTGAGTGGGTCATGGTCTATCCAGGCCCTTTGGGGCTCCTTTACAGACTTGCCAAGATGCCTCCAAAAGCATCATATACTGGGCACTGGTAGCTCATGCCTGGCATCGTTGCTACTCAGGAAGCTGAGATCTGGAGGATCATGGTGCCAAGTGAGTCTAGAGAGGACAATGTATGAGACTCTTATCCTTGAACCATCAGTAAACAAAAGTGGCACTGTGGCTCAAGTGGTAGAGTGCCAGCCTTGAGAAAAAGAGCTCAGGGACAGCGCTCATGGCCAACAACAACAAGGAGAGGCATTGCATGTTGGCTTTGGGATTGGCATGGGACAAATATAATTGGAATTTTCAAGTGCTCCAAGACAAAACAGTACCTGCTTTAGTCCCGTGCTCCTCCATATGGTCTCACCCCTTGGCCTTGTCCATGCTTTGGGTCAGCATGGCTCTGGCTAGATGGGAGGGCTCCAAGGAAGGTCCCACCTCCTTCTGCCCTTCTCACCCTGCTGCTTCTGCTCTTTGCCATAGACCGTCTTCCTGTAATCCATGCATGAGGTCATCACTGCCAACATAGTGGTGAGTGGTGGGTCTGGTCTAACTCGGAGCAGTCAGAGGTGGAAGTGGGTCTGGGACTAGGAGCTTCCACCCTGGGTGTGGGCTGAGGCCAGGGCTGACATTTAGTTCATCCTGAGCCTTGCAGTGGTGGGGAGACAGTGTAGACTCCACATTGAGTCAGGTAAGATCAGAATCTGGAGGACCACGTGTGGGAGAGGATGTAGGACTCAGGGGGCCACTGTTGTTGGTACTCTCTCAGGACTCCCCTCTCCCTTTCTCATCCCTCAATGTTAGAAGAGAAACATCAACTAAGGGTGTGGGAAGAGGGGGCGGGGGAGTATTTTGTTGTGAACCAGACTTGTGCTTCATATTCATCCTAGCCCCTACTTCCTATTTATCTGAGGAATGGCCATATGGGTTTGGGAGGGGGGGGAGAATCATCTTAGCGGAACATGTGGCTCAGTGTTATAGTGGTCGCCTACCATGCCTGAAGCCCTGGGTTCGATTCCACACAGAAAATGTTGAAGGAGAGGTGGGGCTCAACTGGTAGAGGGCCAGCATTGATAAAAAAGAGCTCGGGGGCGGGGACCAAGATGGTGATGGGGCAGTAGGGAAACTCCACAGCATTCCCCAACCAAAAAGAGAGTTTGAGTTCCAACGCTTAATCTCCCCAAGAGACTGACAACAACAAAAAGACGAACACTCAGAGAAAAACAGGAGATGGAAAATAACAAAAAAGAAAGAGAAGAAAAGAAGAATTTCAGAACAGAGAAGAGCGAAGACCCCTCCCCCAACCTTTACTGGCCGAGCGGCAGTGTGCCAAGCCGTGGCCAGCCGACCTGGCAGGGGCTGCCGGAGCCCCAGAGACACAGGGGGCCGCCTGCAGATCACCGGTGCAGAAGCCGCCTGAGGTACCGGTTTGCAGAACAGCTGATAGCCAGAAACAGAGAAACCTACCAGCCGGGAGTCTCCATGAGGATCCCACCTCCACCCCTCAGTCTCCACCCGAGCAGAGAGGCTCCATCCGGCCAAGGCCGCCTGGCACCGGCAGCGCGACAAAGGGACCTGTCTGCAGACCACCCGCGCGAAAGCCACCTGAGGCACTAGACCCTCCCGATCACGATCGCAACGATCCGGCAGGGGCCGCCCAGGTCCCAGAGGCACAGGGGGCTGCCTGCAGATCACCCGCGCATGAGCATGGACACTGTGGACCCGACAGCTTCGATGGAGGCAGAGACAGAAAAGAATCACACAGAGCCACCACCGCCCAGCCCAGCCCACAACCACCCCAACTGAACTCGGATTGCAACAGCAACTGAAGACCTACACCACACAGAAACAACCAGCTCCAGAGTGAGTATTCCACAGGGGACAGTGTATCCCTCAAGGGAGACCAGAACTGGAGGGAATCCGCAGATGCTGACCTAGGCTCCTTACACCAACACCCGGCCCACAAGACCCACTAAAACTGGGAACTGTTCGAGAACTCCACCAGCCTGTGGAGCACACTCCGCTGGCCAGGCCAGAGCAAGAGTGCCCCTGGAAGGGAGCTTAAATGCCCAAGCCAGGAATAGCGCCCCTGGGTCAAGACTACCAACAGTAGAAAATTGAACTGTGTCCTCCAGGCTGCATAACCTAGGTGGTATACACATCAGCACAGGTCTAACGAGCACTCTCCAGGCAGGGGCCTGAACCAGGCCTGGGGATCCGGTGCCTGAACAACACAACTAACTCCTCCCAACTGAAGCCAAAAGCTGAGCATACGCCTCAACAGAGGGGAGAAAATCAGGAAACAGCACTCCCCGGGAAGCACGCCTGTGACAACAAAAGACCTGGAGGCTCAGGACAAGAGAAGCCCAAACCCCACCAAAACTCCACCCATATACCCTAGGCTGGGAATTGGGCAACACAGGCTGCCAGCACCTGATAGTAAGCAGGAGCTCAGGCTGATAAGGCGGCTCAGCAGTAGAGTGATAGTCTTGGATGTATGAGGCCCTGGATCTGATTCCTCAGCATCACAAAAGCAAAAAGGGTCAGAAGTGGTGCTGTGGCTCAAATGGTAGGGTGCCAGCCTTGAGCTGAAGAGCTGAGGGACAGCACCCAAACCTAGAGTTCAAGCCCACAACCAGCCCAAAACAAACAAACAAACAACAACACATCAGGAGCCCATAGCAGACTCCAGTATTTGGGAGAGTGCATCCAGAGCATCTGATCTTCCCAAGAGCACCCGTAGGAGCAAGCACAAGCAGTCTAGGCTGCTCAACCCTTCCAAAGGCGGGAATTGCCAGCAATCTACAGCAGAGAGCCAAGAATCCTAAGTAGGTCAGAACAGCAGCTGGAAATAGGCTCTCAACAGAACCCAGATCAGGCACAGACTCTCTCTACCAATACAGAATCAGCAACCAAGCAAAGACAGACACACCAAAACAAAATTGCAGATCAGTCTCCTGAACACCCATGCGAAAATCACAGAGAAAAATCATAAGGTTTACCACCACCCAGGACAGCAAGCTCACCTCAAAAGCCAGCAGCCACGCAGGGGAGAGCCCGAGTGGGAGCAAAGCAGGAATGGAAGACAAAAGCTATATCCAAGGGGTGCTGGAGGCAATGACTCAAGAAATAAAGCGAGAAATTGATCAGAAATTGAAAGAGCACAAGGATGAACTATCAAAAGAGATACAGGATATCAAACAAGAGTTGGATGCAAAAATGGAAGCTGCACAAACCTCAGTAAGAAGTGAGATAAACGCCAAATTAGAGGTAATACATACTGAGATCAGTACTATGAGAACCAACATTGAATCCATAAAGGGATCCATTTCCTCCATGCAAACCACAATAGAAGCCACGGTCAACAGAGTGAATGAAATGGAAGGTAGAGTGTGAGATACAGAAGACAGAATACACCAACTGGACCAAAAAGTGACAGATATGGAAAGATCACTCAAATTAAACCAAAAGGAAATTCAAGAGCAAGCGGATAATGCCAAGAAACTTAACCTTCATATAATCAGAGTGGACGAAGATGAGGAATTCCAGAGCAAGGGAAAGCAACACCTATTCAACAAGATAATCAATGAAAAATTTCCCCACCTCAAAAAAGGGCATCTTACCTACATTACAGAAGAGTATAGAACACCCAACAAGCAAGATCCCAGGAGAAACACTTCTAGACACATTATAGTAAAAATGATAGATCTGAATCATAAGGAAACAATCCTGCATGAAAATGAAGAAGGAGCTATTCTACAACGGGAAAAAAATTAGAATCACTGCAGATCTCTCCACACAAACAATGAATGCAAGAAAAGCCTGGGAAAGCACCATACGAGCCCTGAAAGCCAATAACTGCCAACCGAGACTGATATATCCAGCAAAGCTAGCATTCACATTCGATGGAGAACTGAAAACTTTTAATGCGAAGAAAAACTAAATGAATACATAAACATTAAGCCAGCATTACAAAGAATTCTAAGAGGGGGGACACAACCTGAAGAAAGCAACCGGGAACTGGGACCTGCCCCAAACAGGCATTACTCAAAGTCTAACTGAGCAAGCACAAGAGGAAAGGAAAGAAGAAAAACTTAGGAAAACGGAATGGCAGGGACAACAATGCATCTCTCTATACTTTCTCTTAATATAAATGGGCTGAATTCGCCAATTAAAAGAAAACGAACTGAGGACTGGATCAGAAAACAAGACCCATCCATCTGTTGCCTTCAGGAGTCCCACCTCTAGGCCAAATATACAAACTCAGTGTGAAGGGGTGGAAAAGGATCTACCAATCAAATGCCCCCAGTAAGAAAGCAGGTGTAGCTATCCTGATATCTGACAAAATAAACATTTCATTAAAATCAGTACAGAAAGACAAGGACGGACACTACATATTAATAAAGGGAACAATCCAAGAGGAGGATATAACCATCATCAACTTATATGCCCCAAATATTGGTGCACCCAGATATGTTAAACAAATGCTCTCAAACTTACAGAATAAAATGGATCCCAATATGATAATACTAGGAGACTTTAACACACCACTCTCACCAAAGGACAGGTCTACCAACCAGAGGATTGGCAAAGAAGATACCGAATTAAGTGAGGCCATACTTCAAGGGGAATTAACTGACATCTACCAAGTATTTCACCCAAAAACAACACAGTACACATTCTTCTCAGCAGCTCATGGAACGTTTTCCAAAATAGACCATATCATAGTACATGCAAGGAACTTAAGCAAATACAAAGGGATCAACATAATCCCCTGTATCCTATCTGACCACAGTGGAATCACGCTAGCTTTCAATAACAAAGCATACCGCAGAAATTTCTCTAATACATGGAAATTGAACAGAACACTCCTCAACAATGCCTGGGTAATGGAAGAGATCAGAGAAGAAGTAAAACATTTCCTACAACTCAATGTAAATGAAAACACCTCACAAAGAAACTTGTGGGACACAGCAAAAGCAATCCTGAGGGGCAAATTTATTGCCCTCAGTGCCCACATCAAGAGAATGGAGACAGACCAAGTAAATAATCTCATGTTGCAATTAAAACAGCTAGAAAAACAAGAAAAAATGGGACCAAAAGTTACTAGACGAAGCCAGATAACCAAATTAAGAGCAGAGATTAACCAATTAGAAAATCAGAAAATCATAACCAAAATAAATCAAACAAAAAGTTGGTTCTTTGAAAAAATAAACAAAATTGATGGCCCATTGGCAAGATTAATTAAAAAAAGAAGGGAGGAAACCCATATTAACAGGATTAGGAATGCCACGGGAAACATCAGAACACGTACCCATGATATCCAAACAATTCTAACAGACTACTTTCAAAAGTTACACTCTCTAAAGGAAGAAAATCTGGCAGAAATGGATGCATTTTTAGAGAAATACAAAAGTTATACTCTCTAAAGGAAGAAAACCCGGCAGAAATGGATGCATTTTTAGAGAAATACAAGTTGCCCAAACTGAGCAAAGAAGAAGTTAACCAATTAAATAAGTCAATATCCTGTACCGACATACAGGAAGCTATCAAAAGTCTTCTAACAAAAAAGCCCAGGATCAGATGGATTCACAGCAGAATTCTATAAGACCTTTAAATAAGAACTAATACCCATACTCCTCAAGCTCTTCAGAGAAACAGAGAAGGAGGGAGCTATCCCAAACTCATTTTACGAAGCCAATATCACACTCATCCCCAAACCAGGCAAAGACCCAACCAAAAAGGAGAATTACAGGTCAATTTCCTTGATGAACACAGATGCAAAGATCCTTAACAAGATTCTAGCTAACAGAATCCAGAAACACATAAAAAAATTATACACTATGACCAGGTAGGCTTCATCCCAGAGACACAGGGATGGTTTAACATACGTTAGTCAATAAATGTAATCCAACATATCAACAGAGCCAAGGTCAAGAATCACATGATTATCACCACAGATGCAGAAAAGGCCTTTGATAAAATTCAACATTCATTCATGCTAAAAGCTCTGGAGAAAACAGGAATAAAAGGAACATTTCTAAAAACAATAAAAGCCATTTATGACAGACCAATAGCCAATATTATACTTAATGGGGAAATGCTACAACCAATTCTCCTAAAATCAGGAACAAGGCAAGGAGGCTCACTGTCTCCACTCCTCTTCAATATAGTCCTGGAAACCTTAGCCAGGGCAATAAGGCAAGAAAAAGACATTAAAGGGATCCGCATAGGGAAAGAAGAAGTTAAACTATCCCTTTTGGCAGATGACATGATACTAAACCTTAACGATCCCAAAAACTCCATCCCAAAACTCTTAGAAATCATAAATCACTTCGGCAAAATAGCAGGATACAAAATAAACCCACAAAAATCAGTTGCCTTCCTGTACACTGACAATGTACAAGAAGAGAGGGAAATAAAGGGAGCAACCCCATTCACAATAACTTCCCCCCAAAATAAAATATTTAGGAATTAACCTAACCAAAGATGTAAAAGAACTATTTAATGAAAACTATAAAAAGTTAAAGAAAGAAATTGCAGAAGACACTAGGAAATGGAAAGACCTCCCATGCTCTTGGATAGGACGACTTAATATAGTGAAGATGGTAATACTGCCAAAACTAATATACAAATTCAATGCAATTCCTATTAAAATCCCAATGACGTACATCACTGAAATACAGAAAACAGTCCAAAAATTCATATGGAACAATAAAAGACCTAGAATAGCCAAATCAATTCTAGGGGATAAAGATAATATGGGAGGGCTATCCATGCCGAACTTCAAACTCTACTACAGAGCTATAATAACAAAGACAGCATGGTACTGGCACAAAAACAGACCCGAAGACCAATGGAACAAAATAGAAGATCCAGAAATAAACCCACAGGCCTACAGCCAGCTAATATTCGACAAAGGAGCCAAAGACATACAATGGAAGAAACACAGCCTCTTCAACCACTGGTGCTGGGAAAACTGGGCTGCCACATGCAGAAAACTAAAAGTGGACCCCAGCCTATCACCATGCACCAACATCAACTCAAAATGGATTAAACATTAAACCTGAATCTCTGAAACTAGTTCAGGACAGAGTAGGAGAGATACTTGAACTAATAGGCACAGGAAGGAACTTCCTGAACAGAGTCCCAGGGTCACAACAAGTTGGAGAGAGACGCGACAAATGGGAATAACTTAAAATAAAAAGCTTCTGCACAGCTAAATCTATGGCAACTAAGCTATATATCAGACTAGGGGTTAACATCCTGTATATACAGGGAACTCAAGAAACTAATCCCTCCCAAACCTAACAAACAAATTTCTAAATGGGCAAGGGAACTAAAGAGGGACTTCTCAGATGAAGAAATAAAAATGGCAAAGACACATGAGGAAATGTTCATCATGCCTGGTGGTGAAGGAAACGCAAATAAAGACAACCCTGAGATACCACCTTACCCCAGTCAGAATGTCCCACATCCACAAATCAGCCAACGACAAATGCTGGAGGGGATGTAGAGAAAGAGGAACCCTATTACACTGCTGGTGGGAATGTACACTTATACAACCACTTTGGAAAGCAGTCTGGAGGGTCCTTAGAAAGCTAAAGATTGACCTCCCTTATGACCCAGTCATACCACTTCTAGGCATCTACCCTGAACAACAGGAACCAATATACAAGGACACGTGCACCTCCATGTTTATTGCAGCACTGTTTACAATAGCTAGGATATGGAAACAACCCAGATGCTCGACCTCAGCTGAATGGATCCAAAAATTGTTGTATCTATACACAATGGAATATTATGCAGCCATTAGGAAGGACAAAATAATGGCATTTGCAGGGAAATGGATGGAGCTAGATGGAATCATGTTGAGCAAGATAAGCCAAGAACGAAGAGACAAATGGTACATGGTCTCCCTGATAAGTGGATGCTAAATCCAAAATGTTAGGTGATACGACAAAACTAACAGGACTTAAGAAACAAAGAACTCCCACTCATCTGGTTGAACCACTACTAAATATCCCCATGCTGCTGATCACATATATGGTATATAACATGTGAACACCGTTATATGTTACAGACTGTGATAGACAATTGCTCCAGGAAAGTTAGAATGAACTTGTGACTTTAAATGAGCATCATTATTCCACAATACTGTGAAATTCCGGAAATTATGTAATCACTTAATCACAATCAAAAAAAAAAAAGAACCTCAAGGAAGGTAGGGAGGGAGGGGACGGTAGGGGGAAAACAATTGAGGGGGTAACAATGTTCAAGAGGAAGTGTACTCATTACTTCACTCATGTAACTGTAACCCTCTTTATAGTATCTTTACAATAATAAAAAAAGAGCTCAGTTACAGTGGACAGGCCCTGAGTTCAAGCCCCAGGACTAGAAGAATAAATCGTTCTTGGAGGGTTTTTTTTGCTTTGTAAACAATTTATTAATTGCGATAAGCATAACATGGGCCTCTTTCCTGGCCACCAATGGGACATTAGATGTCCCTTGAATTTGGGCCAACTCCCAGCAGCCTATGCCCTACCCGACCCCCAGTTTAACTTTCCCATCACCTGGTAGATGGAGTCCTGAGAGAAGGGCACCTGGCCACTTACTTCTGGTGGCTGCCAAGGCTTTTGAGAGTCAGTATGTCACATAGAGAGTCATTATCTGCATCAATCTACAGAAGAAAGTGAGGGAGCACTCCTCACCTGAGCCTGGGAGCTGTGGGTGGATCTGGATGTGGGGCATCTTTGGCAGGATAAGCTCCTTAAGGGAGTCCACTATGGGGTCTGGAACCCTGACCTCTCCTCTGGCAGTTTCCATGCTGTCTTCAAGTTGCAATTCTTCAAAACCTTTCTGCTCCTCCCTCATTTCACCCACCACAGGCCCTGAGGCATCTGAAGCAGTGTTGGTGGGGGGGGGGGGACCAGCCTGTACTGGCATCTGGAGACTGCTGTCTGTGGCTTCCCCTGCTGGGAGCAACTGCAGCTCCCGCAGCACTCTCCTCCATCTTCTCCTGGGACAGCCACTGCAAACACTCGGCTTTCTCCCAGCACAGCTCATGCAGGACCAACATCTGCTCTTTACACACCAAAAGGGACTCTTCGATGGTTCAGATGTGTGCTGACAGCTGGCTGTATCCATGGTGGAGCTCACTTGCTGGACTCTGGAAGTCCACCTCATCAGGCAGGTCATGGATGAAGCAGATTTTCTTCTTAGATACCCATATGTCCCGCATCCCATCCCCACACATATTGTGGTGACAGCTCATGGGGGAGAGGGCCTGTGGCTCCAGCTTAGTCTGGCACTGAGCTGCCTGGTGGCCCGGGTGCCTACAGCGGGCCTGCTGCTCCTGTTGACGGATTTTCCCCCTGTGGATCTCAGCCTCCAAGTGTGCTAACAGAGCCTAGTCCATCTATCAGACAGCATGGAATGTGGGCGTGGGAACAATTCTTGTATCCCATTGGTCAGAAAGAACCATGAAATAATGGGGGTGTGGCTGGAATCCTGTGATGCACGCAGAATGGGTGGAGTCAAGATGACAGTGGCCCCCTAGCCCCTTTCACAGGGAACTCTGTCCAATTGAGTTGGGGACAAAAGGGTGACCTGCTTTAGCTTGATGGCTGCACAGATTGTTGTGTATGTCTGTTTCTTGCCAGTCCCAGAACTTTAACTCAGGATCTGGGCACAGTCCATGACCTGCTTTTGCTCAAGGCTAGCCCTCTGCCAGTGGAGCCATACGGCTCTACTTCTGGCTTTGTTGGCACTAAAGTTAGACAGGGGTCTCAAGGACTTTTCTGCTTAGGGTGATTTTGACCATGATCCTCCTATCACAGCCTTGTAAGTATCAAGGAGGACTGCTGAGAGCCATTGGTACCTGCCTAATCACTGCTCTTGCTGATGTTCTTGGACAGACCAGTGAGTTCCCTATCCTCAGGTTGAAGTGGTGGGAGCTGGAGCCCACAGTTTGAATCCTGGTCCTGCCACCTCCAAATGGCAGGTGGGAGATCCTAAGAAACTCATTCCTATCCATATGAACCAATGGAATGTGATGTATATCATGATTGAATGGGCAGTTCTTGAATGATTCTAGGATAAAATTATACACAATTATTTTATAGGACACTGATTGAGTTTAATTAATACTTGATGAAGATTTAAACAATCACATTCATTAAATGGGGGCATAATGAAATACCTAAGTATTGGGTGTCACATAGTATAGAGATGCCATATTTTCTGCCCGGACTTTCTTTACTTAATTGCTATATAGAATTTTCTGAATGTACTTTGGAATATGCAACAAGGATATATTATACCTGACCTGGAAATCAATTATTCAAGCAGTTTTTTAAATCAAACATGCCTATAGCAAAATAAAGAGGTAAATCCAAATTATGTGCATTTAAAGATAATGCTAGGTTAGTCCTCTTCTCACATTCCTCATTCCCTTGAGAATAATACACATTGTAAGGAAATGCTTAGAAAGTTTTGGAGAAATAAGTTGACTTTAAACTAGTGAGTTACTCTATGCTGAATCTTGTTTACTTTATATCTAGAAAAGATAAATTCTCACCTTATCATTTTTCTTAGGTTTATACTCAGGTTTAATCTCCGATGGGTGACAAATAAAGATATAAACATTTTTTAACAGTGGCTAAATTTAGGCTGAGGAATCTAGGTACAACTATACTCATGCAGGTAAGCCTCATCAGTCATGAGACCATGATATCAAAATGATAACCAATGCTTATTGGTGTCAGGCTTATGAGATTTTGTGTATTATAAACAGTGGTGGGATGGGAAGGTGGCTCAATGGTAGAGCGCTTGCCTTGCATGCAAGAGGCCCTGGGTTTGATTCCTCAGCACCACATAAGCAAAAGGAAAAAAAGCCGGAAGTGGTGCTGTGGCTCAAGTGGTAGAGCGTTAGCCTTGAGATGAAGAGCTGAGGGATAGCACCCAGGCCCAGAGTTCAGGCCCCACGACTGGACCCCCCCAAAAAAATAAATAAATAAAACAGGGTTATTAGATTTGTTTTGTAATCAACATCATTTCATGGGTTAGGAACTGAAGTTAGACATTAAACTCAGAACTAAATTGAAGGAGGAATCCAAAATTAGTCACCAAGATATACATTATTAACACAGTATTTTAAAAATGCAAGCTAAAGGAAATAATTTATGAAAAAATCAACATTTACAGTAAATACAGAATCAGCATAACTGGTATTTCTTTTATCCCAGTTGCAATACGGCTTGCATGGTGACTTTTCTGATTATATGTTTAGTTAGGTCTTGATATTTATTTGAAATTCTGTTCTTTCATATAATCATTTGTCAGATCAAAGAGGAAATTAATTCCATGCCAGAGTCAACATTCATAATAATGTTACAGTTGTATCTTGCTATTTTGCCAAAGTTTCAAATCACTTTGAGTATCTTGGATCTTTTTTGGATCTAACTAAATAGGTATGCAATTTTGTCTGCACTAGAAAGATTTTGACCACCACTTATTAAAATAGTATTTTCCAGAAACTACTTCTCTCTTTTCATGAGATTTTTAATGTCATTTATATCATGGGTTGATGTTTTCCTTTAATTAACCCACATTCAGTCTTCTACGAAGTGTAATTTGGAGTAGTTTGAAATTATGTACACTCAGGTACACTGCTCAGATTCTATTATTTGCATATTTTGTTCTTGTTAAATCAGTAGGATTTAGGTCTTAATATGGATACTATTGGACTTATTGGTTGCATTTCTGAATTTTTTAAGTATGTGATGATTTTTATTTTATTCTTTTAAATATGTGCAGCTTTCACTCCACATACAGTCACATTTGTTTTAAACAATTTGATCCATTCACGTGATTTGCTATATTAGGTTCATCTAGATGAATTTAATTACTAATTAACACAACCGTACTTCTGAGACACAGTTATCTTTATGGATCTACTCAAGGGTAACATGTATTTGAGGATTTTGTGATTCAAAACAACCGGACACAACATGTTTTTGTTCCTGGGGGAGTTCTACTTTGTTGGTTGTTTTTCCAGCTGTGGTGACTTCAACGTATGTGTGCATTTTATTTCAATTGTTATATGTCTATATTTTGTTTCATATAACAGAAAGTACATAAATAATCAGTGATTTAGAACTTTTCCAAATAGATTTCTAAGAGAGATACTTGAAGTTTTGTGACATCTGGTACCGGGTAGGTTTTGTTAGTGGAAGGGGTAGCAGAATAACAGAGACATTCTTTGACATGATTGGAATTCTTCCTCCTTTTGCCTCACTATTTCCAATAGTATTACTTCAAAGCCTTTAGTGGAAAGAAAATAATTTTGTCTGTATGAACTTATAAATTTTGCATTAATTAGGACACACTACACTTTTACAATTTCCTTCTTTTAAAATCACAGATGCAAATTTATAATGCTAAAATACCATCTAATAATTTATATGAAATGGTCCAAACTATTTTTGCTTCACACTGTATGTAGTATAGATATGTAATAGTGAGTAATTTAGTATATAATAATTGACTTTGGGGAAAGTCAATTACAAGGGATTTGTGATAATGAGCAATAGTAAAAATTATGTTTGTTTCTATTAAAAACTTTACAGTTACATCTAAAAATAACTCATAGTTATAAACTAATGCTAAAAAGTAAGATTGTTTATTGGAAAAAGCCAAAGTTTCAATAAGCTTGCTCTTTACAAATTGACTTGAATCTGGGCTTTGGGGGCTCCTGCCTATAATCCTAGCTACTTAGGAGTCTGAGATTGAGGATGGTGGTTCAAAACCAGCCTGGGCAGAAAAGTCTGTAAGACTCTTATCTCCAATAACCCACTTGAAAAGTAGAAACAACAATGTAGCTCAAGTGATTCAGTGGAATCAATGAGCTGAAGAGCTGAGAGATATCGCCAAGGCCCAGAGTTCAAGCCACACGACCAACAACAACAACACAAAAAATTGACATGGATTTTTACTTTATTATTTCATGATTTTTATTGTGAAAATACATAGAGAGGGGTTACAATTACATGAGAAAAGTAAAGATTACATTTCTTATCAAGCATTGTTGCCCCCTACTTTGTTTCCCCTTCCCATCCCTTCCCATCCCCTCCCACCCAAAACCAACCCATGCACCAAAGTTGTAAAGTTTGTTTTCTGACATAACGTGTTATACATCTGATTGTTGCAATGAGTCCACTTGTATCCCTATTTAAAGAATTTGTTTTTCCCTTCTCCTCCACAAATTATACCAACATCAAATACAGTGAAAACAGGGATTATACCATGGGGGAGGGACATACAAATCAACAAAGAAATCATCTTATAAATAAGCTAGAAACAATACCAAGAGGGAAAAAAAAACATTTGAGTCCTTATCTTGGGGTTCATTTCATCTAAAATCAACTTATCTGACCGTTCCTGCTTGTCTCACAAATATACTAGTTATTGCAAATAAGGGAAACCGTGGGACCTATATTTTTTGGGCCTGGCTTACTTCATTTAATATAATTTTTTCCAAGGCCTTCCATTTCCTAACAAATGGGGCAATGCCATTCTTTCTGATGGAGGCCTAGAATTCCATTGTGTAAGTATACCACATTTTCTTGATTCATTCATCTACTGAGGGGCATCTGGGTTGGTTCCATATCTTAGCTATGGTAAATAAGGCTGCAATAAACATAGTTGTGCTGGTAAGCTTTAGTATCGTCATGTTTGTGATCATTTGGGTAAATGTTCAAAAGTGGGATTGCTGGATCATAGGGGAGCTCTATGTGGAGTCTTTTGGGGAACATCCATACTGCTTTCCAAAGTGGTTGAACAAATTTACACTCCCATCAACAATGCAGTAAGGTTCCCTTCTGTCCACATCCCCTCCAGCTTCTGATGTTATTAGAGTTCTTGATTATAGCCATTCTAACTGTGGTGAGGTGGTATCTCAATATTGTTTAGATTTGCATTTCTTTTATGGTTAGGGAAGTTGAGTATTTCTTCATGTGTCTATTGACCATCCTTCTTTCTTCTTCAGAGAAGTTTCTCTTTAAGTCTTTAGCCCACTTATTTATTGGGAAGTTGTTTGAGGATTTGTTCTTAGATTTACTTTTGTGAATTCCTGGTACATTTTGGATATGAAACCCTTGTCCGTTGTATGGCTAGTGAAGGTCTTCTCCCAATCCTTGGGTTTTCTACTGATCTTGCTAGATTTATCCTTTGCCATGCCGAAGCTCTGCAATTTCATACAATCCCATTTGTCTAACCTTTCTTTGATTTGTTGTGTTTCTGGGTCTCTATTAAGAAAATTTTGGCCTGTGACAAGGAGACTTAGGGTGTCTGCTGTGACTCCAGGTCTTTGATCCATTTGGAGTTGATTCTTGTGCAGGGTGAAAGTTAAGGATTTAGCTTTATTTTTCTATGAGTGATTGACCTATTGTGCCAGCCACTTACTGAAGAGGCTTCCTTTCTTCCATTCTATTTTTTTAGCTCCCTTATCGAAGATTAGATGGCTATATGTCTGTGGGTAAATTTCTGGGTTTTCACTTCTATTCCATTGGTCCTGAGATCGGTTCTGGTACCAATACCATGCTGTTTTGATTACTATGGCTCTGTAGTAGAGTTTGACATTTGGTATTGATATTCCTCCAGCACTATTCTATTAAGGATTGTTTTTGTTATTCGAGGTCTTTTATTGTTCCATATGAATTTTTGGATTGCCTCTTCTATTTTCTTGAAGAATGAGGTTGGAATACTCATAACTATCACATTGAATTTGTACATAGCCTAGGGAAGTGTTGCCATTTTCATGATGATGATCTTTCCAATCCAGAGATGTTTTTCCACTTTCTAAGTTCTGTTTTGATTTCCTTTTTTAGGTTTTTTAAGTTTTCATCATAGAGATTTTTACTTCTTTGGTTAAACTAACTCCTAGTCATTTCATTTTTTGTGGGGCTATTACGAATGGAGTTGTTTTCCTTATTTCAGCCACGCTATTCTCATTGTTGACGTATAGTAAAGCCGTTGATTTTTGAGGGTTAACATTATACTCTGCTACTCTGCCAAAGTTTTCAATGAGCATGAGTGATTTGGGAGTGGATTCTGTGGGAATCTTTAAATATAAGATCATATCATCTGAAAAGAGGGAGAGTTTTACATGATCTTTACCTATTTGGATCCTCTAATGATTGCCTCTTGTCTTATTGCTGTAGCTAGGTATTCTAATACTAAATTGAAGAGAAGTGGAGAGATTGGACATCCTTGTTTCGTTCTTAAGAGGAAATGGCTTTAGTTTTTACCATTAAGTATAATGCTGGCTGTAGGTTTGTCATATACAGCCTTTATTGTTTTGAGGAATGTTCCCTGGATTCCTAATTTTTCCAGAACCTTTATCATAAAGGGGTTTTGGAACTTGTCAAATGCTTTTTTCTGCATTTATTGAGATAATCATGTAGTTCTTATCCTTGCTCTTGTTGATGTGATGAATTATATTAATTGATTTGCATATATTTAACCAGCTTTGCAACCTTGAAATGAATCCTGTTTGATCGTGTTGTATGATTTTTTGGATGAATTGTTGAAGTAGGTAGGCCAAAATTTTGTTGAGAAGTTTTGCATCAATGTTCATCAAAGAAATGGGTCTATAGTTCTGTTTCTTTGATGAGTCCCTGCCTGGTTTTGGGATGAGGGTTATGATGTCTTCATAGAATGAGTTCAGTAGTGCACTTTCTCTAATTTCATTGAAAAGTTGGAGGAGTATTGGTGTGAGCTCTGCTTTGAAGTCCTTGTAGAATTTCACTGTAAATCCATCTGGTCAAGGGTTTTTCTTAGATGAGAGTACTCTTATTGATGTTTCTATTTCAATGCTTGATATGGGTCTGTTAAGTTGGTTTAACTCATCTTGGTTTAGTTTTGTCATGTCAATATTTGCTAGGAAAAGGTCTATTTCTACCAGATTCTCAAACTTATTAGCAAAAGCTTTGAGAAGTATTCCCTTATAATGTTCTGTATCTTGGTTGTTTCTGTGGTGATGTTTCCATTCTCATCTCTGAGTTTATTTCCTTGTGTGCTCTTCTTCTTCTGATAAGATTTGCCAAGGGTCTGTCAACTTTTGTTAACTTTTTGAAGAACCAACTCTTTGTTTTGTTGATTCTTTCTAGGTTTTTTTGGATTCTAATTAGTTTAATTCTGATTTAAATTTAATTATTTTTTCAATCTACTGGATTGGTGTTTATTTTGTTGCTCTTTTTCATGAAGGTTCAGATGTCTAATTAAATTGTTGTTTTCAGATCTCTCTAATTTGTTGATGTAGAAACTCAGAGGTACAAAATTGCCTCTGAGAACTGCATTTCCTGTGTCCCAGAGAAGCTGGCAATTTATGTGTTCATTTTTGTTGAATATCACGAACATTTGCATTTCCTTTCTAATCTCTTCTATGACCCATTGGTGATTCAACAGTGTGTTGTTCAGCCTCCATGTGTTACAGGACTTTTCTTTGGTGGCTTTTAGTGTTGAGTTCTAATTTTATTCCCTTGGATGCTGTTTCTTGGCCTTTATTGTGGTTTTATTGGTTTTCTATGTGTAGGACATCTTTAAGTATCTTTTGTAAGTCTGATTTGGTGGTTCTAAAAGCGTCTTGTATCTGCATAGGCTTATCTTTTTGCATGTTTGGAAAGTTCTCTACTAAGATTCTGTTACATAAAATTTCTAAACCATTAACTTCTGTCTCTAGGTGCTCCTCTACACCCATTATCCTCAGGTTAGGCCTTCTGATGGTGCCTTCCAAATGTTGAATAGATCTATCATATTTCTTGGATTTGTCTTGGATAGTTATACATTCTTTCTCTATAATATCTAGGCTGTCTTTTATCCCTGAGATTCTATCTTCTGCATGGTCTAACTGACTGTCAAGATTTTCTACTTTGTTTTTTATTTCTTTTCCTTCTAATTGTTTGGCTTTGATGGATTCAAATTCTTTGTTGGAGCTTTGTTTTAGGTCTTGTATGAACTTTACTTCCTTAATTTGGTGTTCATTTTTTATTCTCAAATCACTTAGATTATTCCTTATGGTTTCCTAGGACTCCCATTCCTTTTATTGGGCTCCATTGGGCATTCCCCCCTCTGAATTCATTCAACTGTCTATTCATAGATTCCATCAATGCCTTTATTGATTTAGTCTATTGTCATCCCTCTCTCGCAATTCCTGTATTACTCTTTGATTAGCTTCCTCACAATCATGCAATTCCTGTCTTTCTCTTTGACTGATCTCAGCTTTCTCATGTGATTCCTGTATTTCGCTTTCACTGTTCTCTACCTGTTCATGCAATTCCTGTATTAATCTTTGAGTAGCTTCCTCATGTTCATAAGATTCCTGTATTAATCATTGGTTCGCCCCCTGTTGCTCTCTATCACACTCACAGAGTCCGTTGCAAGTTTTCAATCTATTCATTCACCATGTTTACAAGGAGTGTTTGTAGAGCTTTTTGGGAACTCTTCTCTGCATTATTCATTAACTAATCGGTCTCCTGATTATCATGAGTGGGAATTCGTATACCCGGACTTGCCATTTTTCTTGTTTTTTTGGCTTGTTTTGCCCATTTGGTATGAAGGTAAAACCAATTTGTGCTAGAACACTATTTTAAGGCAAGCATCAACTGGAGTTCTGTAGTTGCACAGTCAAAATGTCTGCAGATACAATCTAGTTCATCAGATACAATCTATTCAACATCAAACAACCATGAACTAAGGGGCTACTAAATGCAAAAAGGATTTGACACACCAGAAATTATTAGGTTTAGGGAGAAATGTGGAGAAAAATGGGATTAGAGGGATGTGGAGAGGTAAGAGAAGAGTGAATTTAACCAAGTCCTAATTTCTGAGCGGGAAATGGATTGGACAGAATGATAGGAGAGAGATTTTAAAAACTAAAGAAAAAAATGGATAAACAAAAATTTAAATTTAAGAAGTGAAACACTTAAAAATTATGTAAATTTAAAGAAATGATATTGAGAGAAGAAAAGGAAAGGATGAAATGAGAGGACGGATAGAAAGGAAACATGAAAAACTAAAAAGTTAAAAGTTTTAAAATTAGTTACTTGAAAATTATATTGGTATAAAGAGATAATACTGCTATTAAAGAAGTTAAGCCTAAGACGTTTTGAATAGAGTAATAAATTTCTGGATTAAGTATGAACACAATGGGGAATAAGGTCTAATAATCGACCACAGGTAAATATCTGGGGATGAGCAGAACGGCAATTAACTCAAACAAAAAAAGAAGAAAGAGAGAAAAAAATGAAAACAATAAAAAAGGACCAAAAGGTCAGAAGAGATTAACACACACACACACACACACACACACACACACACACACACACACACACACACACCAAAAATAAAAAATATGAGAAAAAATTAACATCAAACACTTTAAAAAATAAAAATTGAAAAAAAGGTTAAAATAGAGTTCTTTGATTTTTTTTTTTTTGGGTGGGGGTAATGGGATGACACTGTATCTCCCCTGTGTCCATATCCAGTCTCTTGGTTATGCTTGCTTATGCTTGTGTGCTTGTGGTGTTTGGTTTTCGTTTTGCTTGATTGATTTCTTAAGTTAGTATTTTTGGGCAGGCAGAAAAATGCTCTGCTTTACTCAGGATTTTGTGATCCTCCTCCCAGGCTATTTCAGTGGGAGGGAGATCTGCTTTGAGTATCACAAAAGAGGGAGATGGCTGTTTCCTCCAGTGTGAAGATGCTGTGATGAGTCTAGGTTCTGGGTAGGGTTGAGGCCTTTTAGGAAACAATAGCTTTTCCCTGAGGCGCAACTCCTGAAATACTCATGGAACCCATTCTCAGGGTTTATGTTTACTGAGCTTCAATTGTTTGTCTAGGCTACTCTAATGAGGGGCAGCCTTTAGTTTTGTTTACCCTGTGAAGGAAATCACTCCTCTGAGGACAGAGCTACCACTGGCTGGGTGGGGTGACATTCCCCTGGGTGGAGCTGACCCTGGCAGGTCATGTCTACTTCCTATGACCTGCTAAATGACTCTTTTGTTTTCTTCCAAAGCCTGAGTTGGAGCTATCTGCTCAGCCCTGAGTAGCATAGTATCATAGATGGAGATCTCTGGTGGTGGGGGAGGGGAGGCCTTCCCTCCTCTGCTCCCTGAGGAGTGAGGATGTCAGGATTCTACTCATGCTGGATTGTTGGTTCCTGGGTCGTCTCTGGTCTGTGATCTGCAGGATGAATATATCTGCTCCTTGTCAGTTCTTGCTGGTGTTGAGTAGAATATGCTCACCGGCCTCGTCTGGGGCCTTTGTTGTGGACTCTCTCTGTAGATATGGTGGCTATAGCCACTGGCGCTGTCCCTACTGATGCCACAGCTGTGGCTACTGGCAAGTGCTCAGGTCTGTCATCTTGCCTGGATTTTCCCTCTCTTGCCAAATTCTCTGTACTGTGATGGCACACTAACTGCTTTCTATGCAAGAGCTTGTTTACCCTCCAGCTTTTCGTCTTCCATCTTCCCCCAAATCCTCATGGTTTTTTATGAGTGGTTTTTTAGTGAAAAATGTTTTTGGTGTTTATATTTTCAGCTGGCATAAAATGAGCCTACTTTTGTCTTAATTTAATAAATAAAACTCTCTGATTCTATGACAGCATAAACTTTTTGGGTAATGGTTAAGACTAGGTTGCCTTTCTGAAAAAAATAATCTTATCACCCAAAAAAGAGGAACAAAAGGAAAATAAAATATGACAGGAAACTTATAAATCTTAATGGACTAATAGTCTGTTAGTTTGTTTTAATTTTTACTGAAAAATTAAAGTAAAACTTGACAATGTTTTATTAACATATTTAAATTTCTTCATCCTTTTTATTTAAGATTCACTTTAAAAAGAAATTCAACAGGTGACAATGTTTTTTTTCCTGACTTTTCCAAAGAAATGATCATTTCATCATTATAGTGTATAGCACAATATACCCAGAAAGCATTAGTTAAGGAAAAAAATTCCTATTCTTTGGTTTGCTTCAGTGTGTATCTAAAGCTGCATATCACATCTTATCCACCCTATTGTCAGTCTTCTCATTTGAAATATTTCAATAACTTTTCATTCCTTGGTTTGTCAGCCAGCAAATCTTTATAAAACAACATGCTTTCATTCATTGTGCTTTCCAAAATGTATCTCACAAATGCCTAGAACGAAGCACAATCTGAAACATCTGTGGAGTTTTCCACCTAGAGTACAAAGTAATCACTTTCCATACTCCTTAGAACTAGCTGTTCACTGGCATTAATTGCTCTGTCACTTCCATGATTTAAAACAACAGCATTTGACAATGGCGTACATTTTAATTGGTTTACCACATTTGGTTCGTTTTCAGCAAGGACTGTCTTCACGGAAGATGGTAATAGATGAGGTTTGCAATTATGTATTTTAAAAGGGCTCTAAGTTGTGGATATTGAATATCCATTTCAGTGACTAAATATTTAAATTAAATCCTATGAAGTATACTCCTTCAATTTTCTGGCTAAAGTGTTCTACAATCTATATCTATATCTATATATATATCTATATATATCTATATCTATATATATATACATATATATAGATATAGATATATATAGATATATATATATTGTCGGGCGTGGGGCTTGAACTCTGGGCCTGGGCACTGTCCCTCAGCTCTTCAGCTCAAGGCGAGTGCTCTACCACTTGAGCTACAGCACCACTTCCGGTTTTTTGGTGGTTTATTGGAGATAGGAGTCTCACTGTCTCTCCTGCCCCGGCTGGTTTTGAACCGCAATCCTCAGAACTCAGCCTCCTGTGTAGCTAGGATTACAGGTGTGAGCCACCAGCGCCCAGCCAATCTAGATATTTTTAAAGGAAATATTGTACGTTGTTTCCTTGGTGACAATGTAATTGGAAGACTTAACATTTTCATGCACCATTGCCGTCTTAAATGAAGTAGATGTACATGGGTTTGCATACAGAACTTTTGGAACAGCATTAATGTTGATCTTGGATGGAATTTGATTGGGAATTGTGGCAGGTTTTCATGGTATGAGAAGAAAAAGGCCACACTAATATTTTATCTGCTACAATGCTATATTAGTTTATTCAAACACACACATACACACATATACACAGATATACACATGTGTAGTATGAAGACCCAGTAAGTATGCAAGAAAATATTTTAATAGGAATTCCATAAGATATTTAGTCTGCTGAGATCTAATTAGAATTTGTAGACATATCTAGTTGCTTCAACCCCTGGACAAGTCATTATCATTGGTGAAGGTGTTGCCATTTGAATTTAGAATGCCCCAGAAAGACCTATGTGTTAAAGAAAAATGACTTATCATTTCCTCCCAGACTGTGGAGAATACCTGAATAGTTCTTTTGGAGATTAAGTTCTTCAGAGTGAAACCTATGAGAACATGGACTGTCATCTACTTTCTTCTTTTCTCTTTAATCATTCTAGGTCAAAAACATTTCTTTTTGACATACTCCCCACCTTGACGTTGTCTTGTCATAGGCCACCAAAGCCATAAAACCAATTGAACATACACTCAAACCTTCAAACTTATAAATCTGAGTAAGCCTTTCTGCTTATTAAATGGACAATATCACTTATTATGGTAGGTTATAAAGCTAACACAGAAATCTAGTCTTTCTAACAAGGTAAAGTATATAAAAATGCTTCATTATAAAATATCTAACTCCAAGTTGTATTTTGTGTTTTTGTTTCTGTAGATCCTAGAGCTTAAACTCACGGCCTGAATGGTGCTTTTGTGTTCAAGGCCAGTGCGCTACATAAAATCTGACCTGGAACTCCATTTCTCCTGTTGGTTAATTGGAAATAAGAATCTAATGAACTTTCCTATGCAGGCTGTCGTATTCATGTTGCATACTTTATGTAATGCCGATTCTCAACATTGTATAGATGCTCCAACTACAATATAAAAAAAAAACTTAAAACATACTAAGGATATTTGTAAAGTATAAAATGAAGGAAAATTTTTCATCCTTTACAAATCTATGCAAAATCTATGCTAAACAATTGATATTTTACTGTACCTTTCCTACAACCAGTTTGATATAGTTTAATACTTGTCACACCAAGTTTCTCTGTATTCTACTGGATATTTACTTTTTCACATATGTGTGTATATGTATACATATATGCATCTATCTATATATGTTTCAATGTCGATCATCGGACTTGAAGCTGCTTTGTTTTGCTGTTCAGCAATTGAACCTTGCCGGCTCATTCTGTGACAATATCTGTGCTCATTCTCATCATTCCTTTATTTACCAAATCATCACCTTCTAAAATCAGCTTCATTTCTTGGGTAAGTTTACCAATCAGTCCAACCAATATCCACCCAGAGGGTCTTAATAAATCAAGTTTTAAGGAAGAAGATAACATGAAGTGACAACTACAGAAATTCTACAGAGACCTGACATCTTTCACATTTCTGCCTTCCTTCTCTTCTCATTCTTCAAAAGCATTGACTAACACTATAAATATACTGCAATTATAAGTTAAGGATCAGTGGGGTTTTTCCCAACCTGAAGCCTTCTTTTCCGTGATTCTTGACATAAACTTTTTGGGAGATTTTTTGAATTGTGAGGGGATTCCATCCAAAACAAAGCCATGTATATCAAGAAAATCAATATTTTCAACTCAGATTACTCAACAAAAGAGGGAGAAAATTAAGGTTAGCTATATATGTTAAGCACAAATATAGGCAATATCAAGATATCTTGAAATTGTATACTTTTATTGGATAAAGTGGCTCAATCCTGTAATATTATCTACTTAGAAAACAGAGATTAGAGTATTGCATTTCCAGGCAAGCCCAGACAAAAAAAGACTTTTCAGAAACTCTAACCATTTGCTGGGTGCAATGTGTTTTGCTTGTGTTTGGAGGACTACAGTCCAAGCAGGCCCAGCATAGTGATACTACCTCAAAATAAGCAATCAAATTACAATCTGCAGGTATGGCATAGTAGAGATGCCAAAGTTGTAAAGTTCCTTTCGTTGCTGCAATTGGTTTTCCTGTATCCCTATTTAAATATTTTTCCTTTCCCCTCCACAAATGATGCCAACATCAAAAATGTGTGCTTATGTAAGAAATGCATGATTCTAAAATTTCATGACAATTCTTTTGAACTTACTTTTTGTGGAATTGTCTAGTTTAAGAAAATCAATTACACTTTCTATATAAAAAATGTTCTGGGGCTGGGAAGGTGGCTCAGTGGTAGAGTGCTTGCCTTGCATGCCTGAGTCCCTGGGTTCAATTTCTCAGTAGCACATAAACAAAAAGAAAAAAGCTGGAAGTGGCGCTATGGCTCAAGTGGTAGAGCTATCGCTAGCCTTGAGCTGAAGAGCTGAGGGACAGCGCCCAGGCCCAGAGTACAGGCCCCACGACCGGACCCCCCGGAAAAAAAACATGTTCTGTGCTTAATCTGGTAGCCCATTTACTAACATTGAAATGATACAGAGAAGATTAGCATGGCCCCTGAACAAGGATGACTCGCCAATTCATGAGGCAATCCATATTTATACAACAACAGATGCTGGAGGGGATGTGGCCACAAGGGAACCCTACTCCATTTTTGGTGGGAGTGTAAACGTGTTCAACCACTTTGGAAAGCAGTATGGAGTTTCTTCAAAAGACTCCACATAAAGCTCCCCTATGACCCAGCAACCCCACTTTTGTTCATTTTCCCAAAAGATCACAAACAAGACCATACTAAAACTACCAGCACAACTATGTTTATTGCAGCATTATTTACCATAGCTAAGATATGGAACCAACCCCTATGCCCCTCAGTAGATGAATGGATCAAGAAAACGTGGTAAATATATACAATTGCATTCTATGCTTCCATCAGAAAGAATGATATCGCCCAATTTGTTTGGAAATGGAAAGACTTGGAAAAAAATTTATTAAGTGAAATAAGCCAACTCCAAAGAAACATAGGTCCCATGGTTTCTCTTATTTTCAATAACTAATATATGTCCCGGATTATCATAAAATGTCAAAAGCTATGTGCATTTGACCAGATAAGATGATGTTAAGCTAAATGAACCCCAAGATAGGGACACAAGTGGTTCTATCTTGTTATTATTTCTAACATACAAATACTATATGATGTGATTTTTTTGTTTCTTTGTATGTTCCTCAACCATGCTATAACCCCTTTTTTCACTATATTTGAAGTTGGTGCGCCTACATCTTGTATATACGTTTCTTTAATTTGGGGAGGGGAAGGAAAAAACAAAATGCTTAAATAGGGATAGGGTTTGACCCTTGGTAACAATGAGATGCACAAGACACTATGTTGAAAAATGAATTGTACAATTTAGGCAGGGGGAGGGGGAGAGGAGGAGTGGAGTGTACTTGTGGAGGTGGGAGAGAAGGGATGGTGGGGGAAAAACAAAGGAGGAGGTAACAATGCTTGTTAAGAAATGTACTCATTACCTTGCTCATGTAAATGTAACCCCTCTGTGCAGTATTGTTAAAATAAAAAAATGTATAAAAATGTTCTGAGATTGAAGAGTTCATTTCCCTTATTTTACCCATATAATATCGTTAACAAATAAATTAATGCAAAACACTGACATGAAGGTATTATGAATAAATCTGTGTGTTTGTGCATGAGTGCACACGTGTTGGTGTGATCAGAATTTGAATTCAGGGCTTCAAGGTCTTGCTAGGCCTTTCCTCTCTAGATTGGTGAGCTATTATATGAGCTACATCTCCACTCCTGGCTCTTTGCTAGTTCATTAAAATTTTTGAAAAATAATCTCAAATATTTTTTTGCCCTGATTGGCTTCCAATTGTTCTCCACAGATCTCAGCCTCCTGAGTAGATATCTCAAGTAGACAAGATTACAGGTGTGACCAACCAGCACAAGGCTGTCAGAATAATTTTAAAAGTAGAAGAAAATTTACTTCATGGGGGCCTGTTATTATCATCTCCTACTTTTAAAGCACTTTGCTTTAAAAGTAAATGTGAATTTATTAAATTAAATGTGAATTTATTTCTCTTTTGGATTCTTAAAAGACAGAAAGTGATGATATTTAAATGTTTTGGTACTTTTTTAAAAGAAAAATGGAAGTGTAGGACAGAAGAAATTTGGCTGTCTTTGAAAATCAATTTATAAGCTCAATTATGTACATGATAACGCAATGTCGCCAACACAGTCTGTGCTGAAGTCAAATTGTGACAGAAAAAATCATCATGGGGAATAATTGCTATGCTATTATTTCTTGGGCAATGTGAATATTGAATTTAGAGTGTAAGAGAATGGTGAGATTTTACCTACCTTTTCTGTAATTGCTGAAAGATTTTTGGAAACTTTGATTCATTTCCTTCCTCACTGTGTGTCTTTGGGCCATTCACTTAGTGCCTTTAATTACAATTTTCCCAACACTAAAATGGTAATAACATTAGAATTATAGCAAATGTTATCTTAAGAATTAAGAGAAATAAAACTTGTGAAAAATTTAACATAAACTTCTATGAATGAGCTTTGAGTTTAGCCAACAGTTTTTTAAATACTAAATAAAATGTATTACAGAAACCATTACATGTAGTGAGCAACCAGAAGTAATGTTACCTATTGACAATGCTCTGCTTCCAAGGAACCCAGGTGGATAACTTCTCATGCTGTAAATCAAAATGGTTATCTTATGTTTTGATAGTGTAAAAATATCAGGGACATTATAAAGAAGGAATGTTGTAGACAGATGTGAAGTCCATATGAAAATGTACAAAACTGATAAAACGTAATCGTATCTGAACAGTATATTTTGGTTTACATAATTTAAGGTACATCACAAAGATAGGGAAAACCTAGAAGAATGAACTATCTTTTTGAAATCCTATCATAGATCCTTAGCAGGATGAACTCTTTCCTCATTCTTGTAGAGGCATCATCAGATGAGAGGAACTCTATTTTTTTGTTTGTTTCCTTCCATTTATTCTTCAGTTTGAAATCAACTACATGAGACTGAAAGAACCAAAATTAGACACGCAGGGTTTGGAAAGAGCAATCAACATAAAATAAATAATGTACATAAAGTTTTGTAAAAGGTCTACCCAAATTGAGTTATATAGTCTCAAGCATAAACAGAAAATGATTTAAGCAATATCATTTTATTGAAAATTGAAAAATGTTAGGCGTTGTTTAATTTTTCCTTTCTACTACATTGAATTAAGTATTGATTTTGTATAGAGACATTAAAGATGAGATAAATAAGAAACTTGATTTAAAATGGACAAAAGTTCTGAATAGACATGCTTTCCAAAAAGCCCTGAAAATCACAAAGTTGTGTGTAATACCACTTCAATGCTGGCTTAATGCTTTCTGAACAGACGTCATTAGAGAAATGCAGCTCAAAATTACTATGATACTACTTCATAATTATTATAACTCTTATCAAAAAAATCAAAGAAGCCAGGTGTGGTGGTAAAGGCTTGTAATTCCAAGCATTTAGGGGGTTGGAGTAAGAGGATTTGATTCTAAGGCCAGTCTGGGGTACTGCTCATAGTAAAAACCTGCCCTTTAAAAAACTCAGAAGGTAATAATGTTGTGAGAGTGTGGAGAAAAGGAAATTTTGTACTCTCTTGGTCAAAATACAGGTTAATATTCTCGTTGTAGAAAGTAGTATGCAGTTTTCTAAAGAAATGCAAAGATGAAATATCATCTGACCCACTAATCATGTGATTATTTCTCTTTGGGTAACTCGAGCTTTGTGTTTTACAGATACACTTCAGGATTTCTTTTTCATGAATCAAACATGAGAAAGAACTAAATGCAACGTCCCTTAATTCAAAAAAGAATAGAAGCTATATTTATTTGTATTACTGTGCATGAAGAAATCCTGGAGATTTCTGGTTAATTCAGAGGGACCCATGCAAAAATATAGGACAAGAGGAAAGTAAAACTGTTTTTAAAGTATAATAGATTATCATTGATGAAAAGTTTTAGTGGTCATTTTTCCTTTTTTTTTTTGCCAGTTGTTCAATACAGCAGCAAGGCTGTACCCTGGAGCCCTTTCTATGTTACCACGTGAACCTCCACTTCTGTAGTGCTTGTGGGTGTGGTGCCTCCTCAAGTGGGGCCCCCTCCCTTGTGGTGGATGTGCAGTGAAGGGATTGTGTGTGCATGGTCCCCAGCATTGCCAGATGAGCCCTGCCCACCCTGCCCACCTCCCTTCCCAGTCTCACTTGCACAATTTCACCCAGGAGCTGGCAGCCATGAGGCTGAAGTTGAGCCACTGCTGCCCTCTCCTCTGTCAGCTGTGATGGTACTTGTCTGTGGTGGTCCTGGGTTCAAGTGCCATCCCAGTGAGACTGTTCTGGGGTCACTGCCTGCCCCCATGGGTGTAGGGTGGAGGACACCATGTTTGTACACTGCACAGTCCACAGGAGAAGGAAGGCTTGGTGGACAGTTCACCCCCTTGGGGCCAGGCAGCCCAGCCTTGGTTCAGACTTTAGGGCATTCTGGAGACTAGAGTCGTGTGCTGACCCCTCTGCCAGCGGGCTTGTGACAGCTGTGGCAGCTCAGCACCCTGGAGCCCCTTCAGCATCCCCATAGACCTCCATTTTCTGTTCCTTGTGGTCTCAGGTATGGAGCCATCCTTGCATATGCCCATCAGTGCCAGAGGAGCCTGGACTTGCAGTGCACCAGCTGCAGCACTGGAGGCCCAAAGCCCCTTTGGCTTTGCTGTGTAGCCTCCTCCATTGTCCTTCTGGTCCACATGGATACAGCTCTGGGTGCCATTCCGGGGATGCTCCGTTTGGCAGCAATGGCGTCATCCCCTACCCTCATTGGGATCCAAAGCAGGCATGGGTCTGGCCTTGGCAGTGTAGGCCACACAGATGGAATGCAGGACTTGGGGTCTGCCCTGCCTTACCTCCTGGCTTTGGCACCTGAGGCTGGGTTGCTTGGTTTGGTCACAGATGGAGCCTTGTTGGATGCAGCCCACCACAACAAGTGCTGAACCTGCTGCAGCAGCAGTGAGGTGTCCCAGATTCCCCCTCAGGATCACCACAGGGACCTCTGATGGGTCTATATAGACTTGGTGTTGGTGTCATCCCAGGACTCCCATTAGGAAGTGCCACTCCCCTTCGTAGTACTGGAAGTAAGAGGTGTCACATATAATTTCTGCTTTCTAACGTTTTTCTTCACTAAGTTAAACAGGAAAGGGAGATATAAATAAGTTTTATAAAAACAAAACATATAACCTATATCACTTCTACCTGTTAAAACACTGTAATATTTTTTATCCAGTAGGAATTCTTTCCGTACTTACTTATTTTACTTTTGAATGTAACGAATGTAATATTTTTGTGTGTATTTTACTATTCTAGTAAACATTATTTGCACTACTTACATACAATTTTTTTTAATTCTGAGATTTAAGAATGTGTTTTTTGGAGAACTCTAACAACAACAGATGCTGGAGGGGATGTGGACAGAAAGGAACCTTACTTCATTGTTGGTGGGAATGTAAACTTGTTCAACCACTTTGGAAAGCAGTATGGAGGTTCCTCAAAAGACTTCACATAGAACTCCCCTATGACCCAGCAATCCCACTTTTGGGCATTTACCCAAATGTTTACAAACAAGACCACACTAAAGCTACCAGCACAACAATATTTATTGCAGCATTATTTACCATGGTTAAGATATGGAACCAACCCAGATGCCCCTCAGTAGATGAATGGATCAAGAAAATGTGGTATATATACACAATGGAATTCTATGCCTCCATCAGAAAGAATGACATTGCCCCATTTGTTAAGAAATGGAAAAACTTGGAAAAAATTATATTAAGTGAAGTAAGCCAGGCCCAAAGAAACATAGGACCCATGGTTTCCCTTATTTGCAATATCTAGTATATGTATGAGTCAAGCGGAAAAGGTCAGATAATGTGATGTCAGGAAAATGAACCCTTAGATATGTATTTTAATGTTTTTTCCTTTCATGCATGTGTTTCTAACGCTTTTATAAGATTATCTCTTTGTTGCTTTGTATGTCCCTCCCCCACAGTATAACCCCTGCTTTCACTATATTTGATGTCAGTATAACTTGTGGAGGAGATGGGGAAAAACCAGTTGTTTAAGGATACAGGTGGACCTGTTGCAACAATGAGAAGTACAAGTTGTCATGTCCAAAATGAGCTTTACAACGTCGGTGCGGGGTGGGGTGAAGGGGGGGAAGGAGAAGGATTGGGATTGGGGTGGGAGGGGGGAGGCTGGGAAGGGATGTGAAGGGTAAACCAAAGGAGGAGGCTGCAATGCTTGGTAAGAAATGTACGCATTATCCTGCCCATGTAATTGTAACCCCTCTGTACTGTATGTTCACAAATAAAATAAAATCAAATTAAAAAAAAAGAGTTTTGTTGTACTTTTATTTCAGTTTGCCATTAGGCCTTATAAACGCATACAATAAAATCCATTCTTGCTAGTATCAAGTTCAATGGTTTTGTAGACTAGAGACTCAAGGATATATCATTATATATCATACAGTAATGTGTGTCAATTTGTTTATAACTGCTCCATAAAATAATTACTAATTGAGGCAGCAGCCACTTCATCTGGCATCCTGGTCCCTCTGATGAAGTAGGATCCTAGTGGCAGCCTGCCCAACTCGGGTGCTTCTGGGCATCTCGCCTGAGACTAGGGGAGGATATCAGGGTGTACCTGTTGTTGGACTAAGGAAGCTGCTGCGTGAATGACACAGTGCCACTGACCCACATCTAGCACCCACCAGCCCCATGGGCCTGGGCCCTAAGGATCAGCCCATGAGAGCACACACACACGGCAGAGTGGGAGAGCACCCACCTAGAAAGGAGTGCAGAAAAAACAGAAGCCACTCTGGGGATCAGCTTGTACAGTATCATCTGTGGAGCAGGGGACGATTGTGCTCAGCTCTGGGGAGAAGACAAGAAATACAGGCCCAGGTGGGTTGATGCTAACTTTTGTACTCAGGCTGGCAAGGAAACTTTCCTCCAGACACTCTCCTGTAGGCTCAGGGTGCCCTTCCATGCTCCTTGTCCATGGAGTATCAGCCAGGGACACTCATGTCCGGTACTCCTGGCTGCTCTTTTGGGGTTTGTTAATTTACACAGACAGCCCCTGCCTCAGACAGCAGAGTTATACTCTGGGTTTTGTAAAACTTTCTGCATCTGAGCATTTCACAGTGTTTTGTCTTTGTATCGTTTCTTATAAAGGCTTTGTGAAATTTGTGTTTAGGTGTTGAGGTGCAGGAGGAGCCAGATTATGAACATAGTTTCCTACAATACTTTCATCTAAAAATGAAAATATATTCTTTCTAAAAATGCCTATCAGGAAATGAATTTGAGAGAGGGAAAAGGCAGTTTTCTCATGAGATCAAAATGTGCTAGTTTTATATGCATGTTTTATGCGTTCAAAATACAACTAAATAATTCACTATCTAGGAACAATTGTCCAGACCTAAGAGTTAGGTGTCTTGGGATCTAGAGGCAGGGTTTTTGTGAGGTTTATCCAAAGGGAGGGAAGAAAGTTAAAATCCATAGATTACTTTGTAGAATGAAAGTGGTAATACCAAATAAGAATCACATAAATCCTCTCTGCTATTCAGGGTCTTTTATTCTTCCATATGAATTTTTGGATTGCTTCTTCTATTTCATTGAAAGTGAGATTGGGATATTGATAGGTATCACATTGAATTTGGATATAGCCTTTGGCAGTATTGCCATTTTTATGATGTTACTCTTCCCAATCTAGGAGCGTGGGAGGTTTCCCACTTCCTTAGTTCTGCTTTAATTTTATTTTTCAGGTATTTAAAGTTTCCATCATAGAGGTCTTTCACCTCTTAAGTTAACTCCTAGGTATTTTGGGAGGAGGATATTAAAAAGGTATTGTGTTCTTATTTTCAGCCTCACTCTTATCGTTATTGGAATACAGGAAAGCCATTGAATTTTGAGGGTTAATTTTATATTCTGCTAGTTTGCCAAAGTTTCTGATCAGCTCAAGTAACTTGGGAGTGGAGTCCATGGGGTTCTTTAAATACAAGATCATGTCATCTGCAAAGAGGGATAGTTTTACTTCATCTTTCCCTATTTAGATCCCCTTTAAGTTTGCATCTTGTCTTATTGCCCCAGCTGGCATTCGAATACTAAGTTGAAGAGGAGTGGAGAGAGAAGACATCCTTATCTCATTCCTGAATTTGTAAGAAATGATTTTAACTTTTTGCCATTAACTCTAATGCTGGCTGTAGGTCTGTCAATCCTTAGCAGAAAGAACAGTGCTGGAGCAATATCAGTTCCAAATTTCAAACTCTATTAAAAAGCCATAGTAATAAGAACAGATTGATAATGGCACAAGAACAAACCTGAGGACAAATGGAAAAGGACTGAAGACTCAGAAATGAATCCACTGACCTATAGCCACTTAATCTTTGACAAGGGCCAAAAAACATAGAGTGGAATAAGACAGCCTTCTCAGTAAATGGTGTTGGCAAAATTGGTTAAACACCTATTAAACTAAAACTAGATTTGTATATATCGCCCTGCACCAGAATCAACTGCAAATGGATAAAAGAATTCAAAATAAAAGCAGACACTGTGAAAACATTACATGAAGGAATAGGAGAAACTCTAAGGCTCTTTAGCTAAAGCCAAAATTTTCTTAATAGAGAACAAGAAACAAAACAAATCAAAGAAAGGTTGGGCAAATGGGATTTCATGAAACAGCAGAGCTTCTGCAAGGCAAAGGTAAAAGCTAACAAGAACTGTAGAAAGCCCACGTACTGGGAGATCTTCATGAGTCATAAAATGGACAAGGTCTTATATCTAAAATATACTTAGGACACAAAAATTAAATTCCCCAACAACAAATCCTCAAAGAAACAACTGCCTGATAACTCAGTGGGCTAAAGACTTAAAGAGAGATTTCTCTGAAGAGGAAATAAAAATGCCCGTTAGACACATGAAGGAATGCTCAAGTTTTCTAGCCATAAAAGAAATGCAAATCAAGACAACATTGAGATCGCACCTCATTCCAGTTAGAATGTCTATAATCAAGAAATGTAATAATTACGGATGCTGGAGGGAACTCTACTGCATTGTTAGTGGGAGTGTAAAATTGTTCAACCACTTTGGAAAGCAGTATGGAAGTTCTTCAAAAGACTCCACATAGAGTTCCCTATGACCCAGCAATCCCACTTTTGGGCATTTACCCAAATGATCATAAACAAGATCACACCAAAGCTACCAGCACAACCATGTTTATTGCACCATTATTCACCATAGCTATGATATGGAACCAACTCCGATTCCCCTCAGTAGATGAATGGATCTAGAAAATATTATATATATATATATATATATATATATATATATATATGAATGTACACACACACACACACACACACACACACACACACACACACACAATGGAATTCTATGCCTCCATTAGAAAGAATGGCATTGCCCCATTTGTTAGGAAATGGAAAGACTTGTTAAAAATTATATTAAGTGAAGTAAGCCTGGCCCAGAGAAACATAGGTCCCATGGTTTCACTTATTTGCAAGGACTAGTACATGTCTAGGACAAGCGGAGAAGATCAAAGGTTATGTACATATGATCATATAAGATGATGTTAAGTGAAATATACCCCAAGTCAGTCTTGGTTTTGTTTTTAATATACTTATAAGGCACTATGTGTTTCTTTTGTAGGTTCATCCCCCCCATGATATAACCCCTGTTTTCACTGTATTTGATTCCAATGTTGTGCATCTTGTATATTCACTTTTGTAATTTGGGGAGTTGAAAGGATGTAGCAAAATGCTTAAATGGGGCTGCAGGTTGACCCATTGTGACGAAGAGATGTACAGGACACTATGTAGAAAATGAATTTACAATGTCAGGCACGGATTGTGGAGGGAGGAGTTGGAGAGGTGGGGAGGGAAGGGATGGTAGGGGAAAAACCAAGGAGGAGGCAACAATGCTCGATAGGAAATGTACTCATTACCCTACTCATGTAACTGAACCCCCTCTGTACAGGATTTTTCCAGTGCTGCCCTCCGCATTGAATTTTTTGCCTTTGCTGTCTGTGGTTAAGTCCACCTGCTCAGTAGATTAGTAGTCTTCAATGCATCTTGGTCCTCAAATGGGACTTGGATTATCCAGTGGTGGTTGGAACCGGGCCAAGGGCAGTGCAAAGACCACTTCCAGGGCATGGCTTCGTCATTCCCCATGCAACTAGAATTGCAAGCAGTATTTCTCTGAATTTGACTCCAGAAAACAATCACTGAACCAAAAGGCAAGGCTGCCAAACACCTATCCTCCTCCCCCCATTCCGTCCTTTCTCCATCCTTGGGAGAGTACAAAATAATTTCGCAGGTTTTGGCAAACACACAAATTGCCCACCACCTCCCCTGGTAAATTAGGTTTCAAGTCACTAAGTCATGTAAATGGATAATGCCTCACTCATTATTCTGGTCAACATCTTCAGGTTGTTTGATGCTTTAATTTTTGTTGTTGTTGTTGTTGGTAGGGGGACCAGAACTCTGGGTCTGGGCACGGTCCCTGAGCTCTTCAGCTCAAGGCTATCACTTGAGCCATAGCGCCACTTCCAGTTTTTTCTGCTTATGTGGTGCAGAGGAATTGAAACCAGGACCTCATTCATGTAAGACAAGCACTCTACCACTGAGTCTCCTTCCTGGCCCTAATGCTTTAATTTTTTAAATTTCTTTTTTTCAGTCCTGGGTCTTGAACTCAGGGACTCGGTTTTAGCATATCCCTGAGTTCTTCAGCTCAAGAGAAGCCCTCTTCCACTTGAGCCACAGTGCCACTTCCTGTTTGGAGACAAGTGACTCACAGACTTTCCTGCCAGGGTTTGCTTTGAACCGTGAATTTTAAAATTATATTCCTTCTAGGTGTTTATTGGAACATTACAGTTTTTCTGGAATTTAAAGTTTTCTGTAAACATTTGTCTTCAAGTAATCCAACAACATTAAATATTACATTTAGAAGCTATCCTGTAGCATATCCATTTTGAAATTATTATGTTAAGATGAAATTCTTATTCTTTGTAGAAAAAAACCATTAAACTCCAAATGAGAACATGCTAATTTCAGCTGCCTTGAGTCTCCTTCCTCTTTTTTTTCTCTCCAGTATCTTTTCTTGTTTTGGAACAAGTGTCATGGACTGTCCAACCATTCAAAGGAAGCTTATTCCATTAATTTAATAGAAAAGAATCCAATTTCCTGCATCTCAAGGCAACTTTGAGTATAATGTTAATCTGATAATTCACATCATTGAATTTTCATAGTAATTTTGATAATTTTTGGTTAAACCATTCATTAAAGAGCTTCCAAAAAGCAAGAATAAAAAATAACGTTCTGCTTTCTAAGAAGGTTTAAAAAGCTAGTAATTCAACAAAACACATTCTATTCTTCCAAGATTCCATGGTGAAAAATTTCTCTTTCATCATCGCCCTTACCACTGACCCCTTCCCTTCAAACTTTCAGCTTTCTTGTTCCAGCTTTCATTTTGGTACTAGCATCAGTAATCTCTTTGTAGTATTTGACAATGAAATTCCATTTGTTGTTAGAGAGCTCAATTCATATTGCCAAAAGCAGACTCATGAGCATAACATTGAACATAAAATATTGAATATCATTAATGTGATCTTATGTAACTATTTCATAAATTAATATAAGTTCCACATAAATGTGCATCTTCATATAATTTTTAAAATGCAAAGTAGTTACATATCTATGTCAAAAAATAATTCAGATCACTAGTAGAATAGTATAAGCTAAACCTATTGCATCATCCCCAATATCTTTGTAAAATTTTCTTTTCTCATTAACTTTCACCTTAGGGCCTTCTTTTCCTAGCCACAAATTGTCAATTGATATCCGTGGATATTGGTCACCTCTGAGTAACCTCACTTCTTTCCACCACCAGTAATTCCCCTGTGTTAAATACCTGAAGAATAACGTCCCAATGTGCCTGCAAGAGGAGTACCCAAGTTGACTGTCTGTGCCCACTGTTCCCTTGTTTTGTTTGGGAATGTGCTATCAGAGACAAGGATGTCAGGGATCAGGTGGCTGGAACCATGGTGTTATGAATTATGGGTAGCAGAAAAGAGTAGCAGAGACTAGGATACCAGGGAAAGTGTAATTGTGACTGTCATAACTTAGTTGAAGTGGCAGGAAATTGGGTAGCAGCAACCGCTTTGCAAGGGTTGGGGTAGCTAATACAGGCATCCAGAACAGTTTAGCAGGGACAAGAAAGCATAGACTAAGTGAAAGAGTAAAAGTTGTGAGGGATTGTGGGGCACAATCAGGGTCATGAGTGGGTAAACTGGGTAGCCAGTACTATGGTAGAAGCAATTGGCATGGTGGACTGATGCTGTGCAGAGCTCTGGGTTTGCCTGTCCAGTTTTGGCTGTTAGATTTTTAAGGAAACTACCTCTAGCATCTCATTATCAGATTTTTTTTTGGTCTGTCATGGGCTTGAACTCTGGGCCTGAGTGCTCTCCCTCACCTCTTCAGCTCAAGGCGAGTGCTTTACCACTAGAGCTACAGTGCCACTTCCGGTTTTCTGGTGGTTTATTGAAGATAAGAATTTCACAGACTTTCCTGCCCGGGCTGGCTTTGAACCTCGATCCTCAGATCTCAGCCTCCTAAGTAGCTAGGATTACAGGCGTGAGGCACCAGCAACCGGTGAGAAGTGAATGTTTCCACTGTATCATTGGTAAATATTTTTGGATAGATACCTAATCCTAATTTCACTGGGTTTTGTGGCATTGTGTTTTTGCTTTAATGAGGGACCTCCATATTGATTTTGAGAGCAATTACAATAGGTTGAAGATAATCTATAATATGTGAATATTAGATCAAAATTTAAATATATCAATGAACACATACAGGACCATCATATATAGTTTATAATTTGAAGAAATTTTAAGAAGACCAACAGTTGGGGGAAAAGAATATTTCAGAAGCTTAATAAAAAACATACACACATAGGAAAATACAAAAACAGGTACAACTAATTAGTGCTAATAGTAACAAAACATTTTCCTCAAGTTTTAAAAATGAAATTATTAAAATAATATTTAACATAAAATAAATATGACATGGAAGAAAATGTACCATAAACAAAGTTTTCCCCATAATTTGTTTTATTTTTATAGCAAATGGATTAAAAGAAAATGTAATTACATGTCGGAAGATGATAACACTGTCAAGTGTCATTGATAGAATCCAGCAAAGGAAAGTAACAGAAAAATAGAGTAAGAACAACCTGGCTATGGCTGAATATACTCAGAACTTTGTGAGGAAAGAATGCTCCATTTTCCTCATCAAAATAGAGTTAGGATAGCTACCGTTTGACAGAATACTTGTAATGCAGTCAGAGCAGTGGAGTTACTAATTTAGGTAGTAATTTATTACTTTTATTCCCTAATCTTATGATGTGATTCCCAAATGATGTGAGTGATCTTAGATTTTCTGAGCCCTTTTTTCACCCAAAGTTTCTAATTCCTCCCCCTGCCTATGATTCTTCTGCTACTCTCATTTCTTCTTGTCTCTGAACTAGACTCCTTTGACCTTTTTGTTCATGAGAAAGAGCTGGAGAAATATGAGAATGGCCTGGAGTCGGAGCTAACATCCACTCCAACTTGGAGGATCTGGTGAAGGACCTACATCTGGGCCTCAGAATCAGATATTAATTGAACTCTTTGGAAATGGAGAAACTCACCCCCCAACCCCAGGCAGAATCTGTCATTCCTTGACTTTCTCTGAAGAGATTTGGTACTAGGGCACAATTCAGAGAATGAGTTTTCCTACCACCCACCACAGCCTTGTCAGGAGGAACAGGTTCAAAACTAAATGTGGCCTCAGTTCCCACCGGGCCAGTCAGAAGCCAAGAGATCACACTTTTCTCCTCATTAGGGATCTTCTGGTAGGAATAGAGTCATCTGGGCAAAGTCTATTATGGAGATTAAGTGAGACTGGACCTATGGAGGACACAAGAGAATGACCCTGTCTTTGACTACAAGTGAGTTGTGTAGTGAGACATGACAACTTCCTTCATATATGAAAATTCACTAGGTGTTATCTCACTGCCACTTTGCAGGAGGTCAGTTTCCCCAAAGGAGAAGTTGTTAAATGTTGTGACTTCCAGTTTGCTCTCTAAGCTCTTGTCTCTTCCACAGGAGAGGAATGCATTGCTTCTTTCAGGCACTCAACTACTTGACTGACTCCTAGGCAGGAATACTGTAGGCTATTATTTGGCTAACCTCTTGCATTTGAGGTAGAATAAGCCTAGGCTCTGCTTATGCCATGAGGTAGATGCACGAAGCTGAGTATAAGCTCATATTTATACAGAAAACCAATCATATTGAAAAAAAATAGTTGAGTGATTTAGGGTTTATAGCCACTAAATTTAGGTTATTATTAGAAACACACCTAGAACCATGGATTAGGAAGAGAACAGTGAAGTAGGTTTAAGATAAAACGGAAAAGACACATAATAGCCATAACAGGAGATGAGAGTGTGAAGGAACTATTGGCATAGTTCCTTTTACTATCTTAGGAGTGACGTTGGATAGGAGGCTTTTAGAATAATATCTAAAATAGAGGGACGTGCTGGGCCCTGGTGGCTCACATCTGTTATCCAAGCTACCCAGGAGGGTGGGATCTGAGTATCATGATTCAAAGCAAGCCCAGGAAGAAAAAGCCAGAAGTGGTGCTGTGGCTCAAGTGGTAGAGCACCAGTTTGGAGCTCAGGGACACTGCCTAGTTCCTGAGTTCAAGATTCAGCATCAGCAAAACAGCAACAACGAAACAATAATGATAAAAAGAAATAAAAGAAGGACTTAAAGATATGCGATGGAATGATGATCCTGTGTAACTGTTTAGGAAACATAAAAGGAGACAAAATTTGGAGCAAAATGATACCTATTCATTACTAATCAAGGATGCAAAGCAAATGACAAATTCCTCTTCTTGAAAACTTCCAAACTTGGGCTGGGAAGGTGGCTCAGTTGTTAGAGTGCTTGCCTTGCATACACGAGGCCCTGGGTTCGATTCCTCAGCCAGAAGTGGTGCTATGGCTTGAGTGGTAGATTACTAGCCTTGAGGTGAAGAGGTGAGGGACAGCACCCAGGACCAGAGTTTAGGCCCCATGACCGACTCCCTCCAAAAAAAACAAAAAAAATTTCCAAACTTACCTTTTCTCATAATTGAGAAGAGGCTTCTTTTACAAGAATTCTCCTTATCTAGCTCAAGGTCATTAGAACTTCAGTAGACTTTTCCTATTGAGATGTAATGCACCTAACTCTACTGAACTTAATCAAGGCTAGGAAAGTATGGAAATTGATAGGTTTATTGTATTTTTCTTTGTAAATATATACTACCGTCAGGTACTATATATAGCATATATTATAATATACAATATATTATACATTATATATAATATATTATAATATAACATATATTATATATTAACAGTCTTCCTAATTTTAGAGTTAGGAACAAGCAACATATTGAAAGACAAATGCTTGAATCTCTGAGTAATTTCTCTACCACTGAACAATTCCAGGTTTCATTCTTATTACCCAAAGAGCAACGTAAGAAAGTCATGCCCATGAAGGTGGTTCTCTGGATTTTGGAAACTGTGATCTGCAAATATATATTTATATATATATATATATATATATATAAATTTATATAAAATATAAATTTACATATAAATAAATTATATATAAATATAATATATATTTATATATAATTTATATTATATATATAATTGTTTTACTAGTAAATGTGTAAATCTATAGCAACAGATAAACAAATGATCATCTATGTGCACACACTCAATCACTTATAAAAATTTCTTTTCTATGGTCCCTATTCACCTACACAGAGAGTACATGAGTTGCCCTTGAATTGTCCTGGAAGTTCTTTATCTGGCTACTGTAGTTTCACATCCTTTGTTTTCTAAGCAGCCAGATGTTATGTGTTCAACAACAATACTTGATACAGGCAAAAGTATCCACCCTGAAACACAGAGAAACTTGGATTTCAGAAATGCCACAAATAAGTGGGAGGTACAGCACTACTTTTCAAAATTGAATAGATTACATATTTATTAGAAAGTTTGTAAGAAAAATAACTTCAGTGTAGGATGAAACACTTGAAGAAAACTTCAGTTTGGATTACATATAGCTAGGTGCTGGTAGCTCATGCCTGTAATCTTGGCTAATCTGGAGGCTGATATCTGAGGATCACAGTTCAACCCAGCTTGGGAAGAAAAGTTCCCTTGAGACACTTATCGCCAACTAATCACTCAAGACTAAAATTGATACTGTGGCTTGATATTTTAGAGAGCTAACCTTGAGCCAAAGACCTCAGGAACAGTGCCCAGCGCCCAAGTTCAAACTCTGCAATAGAAAATCAATAAAAATAAAAAATAAATTACATATGATTTATTACCAACTCTGTACAAGGAAAATAGGATATGATACATGGCAGCATATGACTTCAAGGTACAAAGTTCCAGGGCATTTCCCCACGCTTGAGAACTAGGATTAATCCATATTGAAAAAATAAAAAGATGAATGATTTATACCAAATTTCAAAACATACTATATGTTATACAAAGGAAATGCAATAAACATACATTTCACAGTCTACTAACATCATATTGTATAAGCATTCTGATTAACTGATTCATCAAAATCAATACAATGCAGTTAAAACATCCAATATCTCAGGTGTCAACTTAGCAGAATACTTTCAACGTATGATGGTTATTTTGTGTATTATCCAGCCCTATCTATCCCACAATTGCAGAAGGCTCTTCCTGAGAAAGACCAGAGACCTGTCTACTGTGAGTGCTCAATGTCTACCTGTTCCCATTCTCTGTTATTTGGGCATGTGATAGACTGAATATCTGGTAACTTGCAAAAGGCACAATTTGGGACTGGCTTTCAGTGATGATAGTTTAGTTCTCAGGAGAAAAAAAGGGAAATTGAAGACAGAGGGAAAATCTACCAGATCCCTGAAAGATTTCTATCATTGTGCTAAAACTGTACCCTTCTACTGAACAAACTGCAGTAATTGTCACTCCAACCACATGTCCAAAAAATGGCTTTCCAAATATTGGCCTGTTTTCACTTTGGTATATCAAGACATACTCTTGTGACCCCGTTTTACTTAAACTATCAGCTATGGTTGGCCCAAGGAATAGTTGACCTTACCAATTTCTTAAATTTTAGGTCATCACACAATCACTTCATAACCCTTAAACATTAAAAATACCTATCCGTATAAGTCCGCATTACATACTTATTAGTTTTTCTTCATTTGTCATGTTTTACATATTTGTGTATCTCAGGGCTTAGTTCTGTAATCTTCCTTCTCATGATTGTTACCACTGAGTGCACATAATTATTTGGCTTTTTTTCTCCAGCTCTGTTCTTTCTTTAATTCAAGTCCTTAATAGCATCCTGTCTACTGACAAATCCTAGCTACTGATTTTTTTTTTCGGGGGGGGGGGTCCGGTCATGGGGCCTGAACTCTGGGCCTGGGCACTGTCCCTCAGCTCTGCAGCACAAGGCTGGCGCTCTACCACTTGAGCCACAGTGCCACTTCCGGCTTTTTTTCTTTTTGCTTATGTGGTGCTGAGGAATTGAACCCAGGGCCTCGAGCATGCAAGGCAAGCGCTCTACCACTGAGCCACCTTCCCAGCCCACTAGCTACTGATTTTAACAAACTCAAAAGATCCCAAAGTGAGCTTTGATCTTTATCTACAAACCTATCCCTCATTACTATTTGATTAAGTGATAACTCTTCCAGTTGTCTTGTCAAAATACTTTGGGTTCATTTCAGACACATACTTTTTCACACCTCATATGTAATCTATGACCAGGTTTTGACAAATTAACTCAGGATATTTTAGGAGCCTATATGTGTGTGTGTGTGTATATATATATACATATACATACATACATACATATATATATATATATATATATATATTATATGAGTGCTAATACTGTGACTTAAATTAGGGGCCTAGGTTCTTTTACTTTTCTTATGTGCTCAGGCTGCTAGTCTTCCACAGCTCCACTTTTAGCTTTTTGGTTCTTAGTTGAAGATAAGTGTCTCATGGTTCATTTCCCTGGTCTAGCTTAAAACTATGATCCTCTGTTTCCAGACTTTTAAATAGCTAGATTTAAAGGCATGCACCACTAAAACCACCCCTATTATATTTGAATTAACAATAAACTTAAAGAACGAATATTTGTAGTATTTTCAAATCAGTATGTTTTCATTTACACTAAAACACAACCAAAGAACCTCTGAATGTACCAGTGCTCAAGTGCCAGGCACAATTTCATTGCTGGGAAATAACAATGATGATATCGTCTGCAGGCAAAGCAGGAGAAAATGCTCTTCACTGAAGTTGCTGAAAGGCTGATAAGGATGAAGACAGGCAACATTATCCAGAAAGTATCACAAAGTGTTTGCTGTGGATAAGTGTAGCCAATCTTAGAGGATGTTCATAGGGATGAGGAGAATATTTGAAGGTGAATATGTGATTACAGAGGTTTGCTTTCTTGAAGATATATGTTTATAGCATAGTTTACATACTGTTGAAAATGAGATAGTTAAGATAAGGATGTTGTCATTCCTTGTATTCTTCACAGTATAATATTAAAACCAGTTTTATACATATATTATTTATAGTAATTATAGAATATCCCTAATTACGTATATATTATAAACATATCATTTATATATTATGCAATATAGTATGTTACATATATTATGCACACATAATTTAATTTTTCTACTTGTCTGTCCAGAAATTAAACTAGCAATATCTTTGAAAATTGATAGTAAAGTAGGGTCCTTGCAATTTCGATTGCAATATATAGTTTTACCCAATAAGTAGTTATTTATTCTGAATTGGTTTAGAAATGGAATATCATAATATAATTGAACATTCAAAAATAATTATGTAAGAACCTACCAAGGATGGAATTAAAAAATTTAGCAAGACTAATATCTGCAATCCCAGCTATTTAGGGGCTGAGATCTGAAGAGAGCTATATGAAGCCAGTCTGAGTGAAATGGCTCAGGGACAACACCCAGACCATAGTTCAAGTCTCAGTACTGGCACAAAAATAACTTAGGTGACTAAAACTTAATATATTTATTTAAATAAAGTTGTCATTCCTTCTATCCTTCACAGTATAGTACTAAAACCAGTTTTATACATATATTATTTATAGTAGTTATAGAATATCAGTAATGATACATATATTATAAATATAACCTTTATACGTTATGTAATAACATATATTACATATATTATGCACACCTAATTAATACTGATATCACTAATATCCATTAAATTGATATACGTTTTAGAATAGGGAATAGATTTTCTTTGGTACAACAAGGAAGTAAGTAGCCACAAAAATTACTTTTTTTGGATTATATATCCACAACAAACTATTCCCTGTGTATTCAAGGTACTTAATGCTAAAAGCCTGTGTTCATCAGCACAAGTGTCTTTGACATGGATTTGTTCTCCTTAAGCAATTACTCCAGGAATAATAAACAGTGGAAGCTTAATGATGTTCACTCAGGTATTTCTTTAGAAATTAAACCGAACTTTATTTGGTATAAAGATCACTTACAATGTCATTACCCACACCCTTTTCATTTAAAAATATTTGTATTTTGTAGCAATGTCATTGCCATTATTACCATAATTAGGAAGATAATGTGGGTTCATCTGCTCCATAGCTCTCGAAAGGTAATGAATGTGACACAGAATATCCTCACATATGCCTGGTGGAAACCTGGATTTGAATTATGGGTCTACAACTGATAAGTCTTAGGTACTTAGAAAATTTGTTTAGCCTTATGCCTACTTCTGTTTTTAATAAAATACATAATTCATTTCCTAACTTGAAAAATACTCATGAGCACTAAAATTACCCTAATGCAGGTGCAGTGCTTGGAATGGTTCTGCACATTGTGTAGTAGGTCCCAGAGAAATAAGCTTTCATGAACATGGTCACAGCATTCTTCCTGAAGGCCTTACACAGCATTCTTCCTGAAGGCCTTAAGAAATATATACCCAATTGATACTAATAACTGAAAAATTGTCTTTACTAAAAAAAGTCTTTTCTTCATATGAAACAATGAAAGCAATGTAGGGGTTGTCCTGTGGCTTTTACTGTGAGGGAATTTTGCCTAAATTTCATTCTTACTCTATTAGTGGTAGCAGTAGCATTCTTTAGTGCTACCCTTCATGTTTTTAGTTCTGTGTTCCATTTGGCATACTATTGTAACTTAGTTTATAATCTTTGTTATCAGAATAAACAAACTATAACTGCTGAAGTTTTCAATAAAGAGTCAATGCATTACATTTCTTGGGGGGGAGGGGTCCGGTCGTGGGCATGAACTCTGGGCCTGTGCACTGTTCCTCAGCTCTTCAGCTCAAGGCTAGTGTGCTACAATTTGAGACATAGCACCACTTCTGGCTTTTTTTCCCTGCTTATGTGGTGCTGAGGAATTGAACCCAATGCCTCATGCATGCAAGGCAACGCTCTACCACTGGGCCACCTTCCCAGCCCTGCATTACATTGTATGTGCTTAATAGTTTCCTGAAATTATTCCTTTTGGATTATATATCCCAACAAAACTATTTTATATGATTTCTTATATTATTTATATAGATTTCTTATGCGATTCTTATATGATTTCTTAGAAATCCATAAACAAAACAGCGCAGAATAGGAAAAGAGTAGGTAAGATGTCATGAACAATACTATTATAGTGGTCTTCATGGCTAAGTGTAAAGAATATGCAACAAAACTGTTGGAAGATTCATTTGCTCTTTTTGATATTGTCTCCCCCTTCTCTGTAGAAAGGTTCTCACTATGAATTGCCAAGTGGGCTGGACCTTTCAAGCCTTGTCTCAGTGACAGAAGTGATGGGATTAGGGACATGTGCTCCCATGGCTGGCTTTTAGCAAGTTCACAATAAAGTAATACCAGTACTCATAAAGAAACTTTTTTTTTAAATTTAATTTAATTTAATTTGTGAACATACTGTACAGAGGAGTTACAGTTACATGGGCAGGATAATGCGTACATTTCTTACCAAGCATTGCAGCCTCCTCTTTTGTTTACCCTTCACATCCCTTCCCAGCCTCCCCCCTCCCCCCTTGCAACAATGAGAAGTACAAGTTGTCATGTCCAAAACGAGCTTTACAACGTTGGTGCGGGGGGTGGGGGGAAGGAGAATCATAAAGAAACTTTTGTGAGTGATGTGTATTCACTTATTCAATTGTCAAAATTAAATTAACATGTTGAAACATCAAATTACTTACATTATAATATGTGCAGTTCAACTGGCATTACTAGTATCTCCATAAATCAAATGCAAACTAAAAGCTCTACTTCAAAAACCAACATCTAAGGCAGTGTTGGAAATACAAGAAGATACACAATAAATCTATAGGGGTGAGATCTTCAACACTGGCAATGAACAGTGATAGCTGAATTTTTAACCAGGCTTGAAAAGTTCGGGTGTCAACTAACTATGTGATTAGAGTTGCAGAGTTGACCTTGGTATCAATATTGGAGATAAAATTCAAAGGCAGCTAAGGTTGATGAAGTATTGTAGCTCAAGACAGTGTGACACTCCTTGATAATGGTAAAACACAGAGTAGAAGCTAAGTTAGTAAAATGTATAGGAAGGATTCTCTAATGAGAATAATTGCAGGGGGTGATCATCACTCTTCACTGAAAATGTATAGCCCATCATTCTATTTTAAGCTCTAGCGTTTCTCTGATCTGAAGATAATTATAACATACCAATGTGCCATGAGTGCTGAGCAGTGTAGGTGTATATTATTCTAATATACGTAAAAATCTTTACAGGTATGGAATGGCCTGACCCTGACACTTCATTCTGTGTTGTTGAGTTTCATGAAGAAATGTTCATAATTAGGCAATTCACAATCATCTAAGTCTGAATCAGGCAACTGAGATAAGACATTAGGGTCATCACTCCAGTGACGTGGTCTGTGACCTATGAAATAAATAACATTATTTCACAACGTATATGTGTTTCTGAAAAATCATGCAATACCAAATATACAAAAGGGACAATTATCCATCTCTTATATTATCAGAAGTTAAGATACTTCTGAATTTTACCTTTTTGCTAGAGGATCACAGTATGACTGCTGATGTTTGGTATCTTTCCAGGTGCTCCTATACATTCGTCAATCTTCTTTGAGGAAGTGTTTTTCCATTTTGTTTTGAGGTTTTCAGAATATAAGTACTGTCACTAACCGCAACCATGGGACAGCAAAGATGATGGGATACCTGGCCAAAGAACTGAGAAATCATAGGAAGTGATAGGAAAGGAGACACCAGAGGACCCAAAGCCTCATTGCCAGCTTCTGGATCCCTAAATCCTGCTTGACATGCTTTATATTCATTCTACTACGGGGGGGGGGGCGTGGTCAGTGGCTACAGGTATGTCCACATCAATCTTGCTGGTGTTTACAACAACTATTAACATGAGATATTGTTTATATACATAGTGATAATGAATCCCTTATTGTTAGGGAGCACAAGGGAGCAATAGTCATTACAACCATAACACAGACATACATCTTGTCTCCAAAGTCTTAATCTTTCATTGTCCAACAGCTCTAACTTAAATACTCTTGAGGTAATAGCTCATACCCCTGTCTTCCCTTGACTGTTTGACCTTTCCAGAGCACAGCTCTCAGCCTTTTGACTGCTGTTTGAGATGGCTTCCCAATCTATCCCTTTCCAGGTCTAATAGTTTGACTCTAGCATCCCTCACAAGTACTTACAGATGTATTATTTTGAAAAGGATATTTTTCCTGGGATAGGTTCAATTTTTATATTTTATTTTATTTCAAAAATACTATACAGAGTGGTTACAGTTACATGAGTAATGTACATTCCTTGTTGAATAGTGTTACCCACTCCATTGTTGTTCTCTTATCCCTTCCCACCCTCCACACCCCCCACCCCAAATTTGTAAAGTTCACTTCCGATATAGTGTCATGTGAATATGATTGTTGCAATGGGTCACTCTTTATACTTCTTTCATCACTATATTTTTTCCTTTTCCTTCTCCAAATCAGATAAATGCATATACCAGATGGAAGGTACCAGAATCAAGACAGATATTTCCAGGGATAAACCAGTGGAAAAAGACAAATGAAATAAAATAAGATCTAGATACACTACTTTACTACATCAAGGTTGATATCTGAAAAAAAAAAGGCTTGTTGTTTCTATGACTTAGAGTTCATTTCAATTAGCATCATTTTGTAAGGTCAAATATACATAGCTCTGGAACCAGCAATCCCATTCCTGGGCACTTGTGGAAATGATCTCAAGCTAAACCACACAAAATATACAACTATGTTTTTGCAGCATTATTACTATAGCTAAGATATGGAACCAATCAAGATGCCCCTCAATAGATGACAAGATCAAGAAAATGTGGTATGTATACACAATGGAATTTTATGCTTCTGTCAGAAAGAATGACACAGCCCCTTTCTTAAGAAAATGGAAAGACTTGGAAAACAATCATATTATGTGAAGGAAGCCAGACTCAAAGAAACATAGGTTCCATGGTTTCCCTCATTTTTATTAATTAATATATGCTTAGGATAGTCCTGGCAGACAGGTTCACTTTAAACTCTTAATATTCCCTTTTTTCTCTCCCTCTTCCTCTCTCATTCCATTTGTGCTAAGTGATGATCTTGTTGATTTTCTCCCCTGTTACATTCATCATTGCATCTTGCGAACTACTGGTATGTCCTACTATACTTCTGTCCATTCTCCTTGTGCTTCAGCTTGTACCCCTCTCACAGCAGAGGGACAGAGATTACAGATATTTTCTTCACTCTTTAACTCAGACATCTATCTTTACTTTCTAGCAATACATTCATTGAATTCTTTCTGTAAATTCTAATGCCTTGAAAATGATTACTGTATTTTCATGTCTTTGTTATTTGGCATTAGGGAAGAACATAGGTCAGTAACTGTAACTTAGGTAAAAGAAGATTGCAATCATTCCTCCGTAGATGTTGTTTATTGGATAATGTTTACTTCTAGGTCTGCCTGCCTGCTTCCTTTTCACTGTTTATTTTTCAATGTAGCCTTTTCTTCTGGAAAGTATTTATTGGCCTACACTAATTAGTCATTAATTTTATTCCAACATCATTTCACAGCTCCTTCTGAGTTTCTTCAGGGTCTGTATAGTAGTGCTTCACATTCTTAGAAGTTTTAACATTGATGCATCCAATGATAAAGACACATTGCTTAAGTCACCATTTTGATGACTGAAAAGAAACCATGCTGCAACCTCACTATATGGCAATTTTCTGGTTTTAAATTCTTTTAGATTAGAATTGATGGTGTAGAACAAACATTCTGCATACAATTTTATATTTTCCTAATTATTTTTAGTATACTTCCCAATATTGTATAAAGTTAAAACATTACTACTTACTTTTAGGATTTCTAAAATGGTCAGAGTAAAAATTCTATTCATTTCCAATTTTAAGACAATAGTGTCCATTATGACCAAGTGAGAAATTTTAAACTTTTTATTTGTGGTCCTTAATGGTGGTGATGGGGAATCAAATCCAATGCTACATGTGTCTTAGTCTCCTGTGTGCCTCTGAGCCTGATGTGACCTGTGGTTTATTTTCACTCAACTGGAATAAAGAAAAATTTCACTAGGAAGGAATTATTACTTGGTTACTTTCTCCAGTATCTCTTGCATACATAAAAGTAATATAATTCTACACTGACAGAAAATGGTGTTCTTATATTTTATTTATTAGTAGTAACTTTATTGTAGCTCCACTATTCACAAAGCCTTGCCCCCTTCCTATCCCCTCTTTCCATAAAACTTGACTGGATCCATTGGAAATACACTTCCAGTCAGCCTCTTCCTTAAAAAGCGCAACCTTAAATAACCTACCCGCTGGTAGCCCTGCTATAAACTTTCAAAGGCCTGACTGAAACCAGACTCCTTCCTGAAAGCCCTTCTCTGCTATAGGGAAATCCCTCTTCCACTCCACCCCTTCCTGGAATCCCTGCTCTGCACCACCAGAAACCAGGCCACATCCATATCTCCTTCTATGTCCCACCTGACTGCACCAAGAACTCCGCCTACATTGGGATCCTCCCTAGAATCCCCACCTCATCCACCAGATACCATGCCCCTCACTACTTTTTTCCTGCATAGTCCCATTGCTCCCATATCCTAGTACCTACAAGCTCCTCCCTTTCCTTTCAACCCCACCCCCAATCATCCTTCTCCCTCGAGCCCCTCCTGGTTTCATCAGAAACTCCTCCCATAACTAGCCTACTTCTTTTTTTGGGGGGGGGGGTCTGGTCGTGGGGCCTGAACTCTGGGCCTGGGTGCTGTCCCTCAGCTCTTCAGCTCAAGGCTAGCACTCTACCACTTGAGCCACAGCGCCACTTCCGGCTTTTTTTTTCTTTTTGCTTATGTGGTGCTGAGGAATCGAACCCAGGGCCTCATGCATGCAAGGCAAGCACTCTACCACTAAGCCACCTTCCCAGCCCCTAACTAGCCTACTTTTAAGTGGCCTAACCTCTCAAACACAGCCCTGAACCTACCTCTTCCCACAAAGCCCATCATACTACACCAGAAACCCTCCACCTGCCTATAACTTCCCTTGAAGCCCTACCTTGCTTGGCCAAAGATTCTCACACAGCCCATGTCCTGCCTAGAAAGCCAGCCGTGCTCCACCACAAGCCTCTCCACCTCCCACATCTACTCTCTCAATGCCCTGCTTTGCTCCCCAGATAAACCCGCCCCCTATTGGCTCCTTCCTCAGATCCACACACTACACCACCAGATACCATGCCCATAATTATCCTACACCATTGTAGCCTTTCCACTCCTTCTCAAAACCCCTCCTCCAACTAGCCCCATGGCTCCAAACTCTGTCCTGCTCCAGAAAAACTCCACTAGAAAATACCCACCACACTATCCAATCTCTTGACACCCACATTGCTCCACTGGAAACCACTGCACCAGTTGGCCTCCTTCTGGAAGCCTCACCAGGCTGAATTGTAAATCCCTGTCCCTCCATAGTCCTTTTCTGAAGGTTTCTTTGCTCTACTAGAAACCCTGTCCAAAGTCCATGTCCTGCCTTGCAACACTGAAATCCCCACCCAACCTGATTTTTCTTTTTGAAGTGATGACTGGCTACACCAGAAACCCCATCCTAACTAGTCTAGTGCACTTTATCCTCTCACTGCTCTCACAAAACTCTGGTCCTGAAAAAAATCCTCCATACATTGTGACTACATCCTGCTGTGCAAGAAACCCCACCTCCACCCTAACATACTTCCCTAAGGCCTGCCATTCTCCACCAGAAACCTCGCCCCTTACTAGCCCACGTCTTCCTAGTACCACCCTGCCCTCTCAAAGCCAGACCTTGAAAAGCCTCTCCCTCATAGCTCCTCATTCCTGCACCAGAATCCCCACCTTCCGTCAGGCTCTTGCCTCCATTCCCTTCCCTGCCTTATGGTAAACCTCACCCTACATATCCCACAAGGGTTCACAGTGCTCTACCAGCACCCCTCCTCTAAGTAATCTCCTCCTTTGTAGCCTTGTTCTTCCTTCTCAAAGCTCTGCCCCAAACAGCCTCCTCCCCAGTACCCCCACCTTCTTCCACTGAAAATCGGTCCACCTGCCAGCCTCCATGCTCAATCCTGCCTACTCCACAAGAGACAGTACCCCTAACAAGTCTAGTCCTTCCTGTCCCCTCCCTGCTGTCTCAAAGCCCTACACAGACTGTGCTTCTCTCTCAAAGCCCCACCCTGCTCCACCACAGAGACTGTGCCAATACCAACTCCTCCCTTGAATCAGACAGGGCTCCACCAGAAACCCCACACCACCTCATCCATGAAGGTCCCGTCTAGTAACTTTTATTACAAATGCGATTTTATACTGGCCATAGAATTCATACTAATCAATATGATAAGAAAGCAGTATTGCAAAAAGGCAACAAAAAATAAATAGCTATTAGATGTGTTAGTCTAGTTTGGGATGCTGTTACCAGGCAGATACACATTGTGTGAAAATGTCTGAAAAGGATTCCTCTTATTGGAAAGCAATCTTTGAAGTATCAGTGATCATGAGTGATCATTTTATTTCTAGAAAATCCGTGCACATTTGTGCCAATAACTTAAAAAATATTAGTTATTTTAAATCCTCTGTTTTCATTGAGGAAAGAGTATTAGTGTGTAAAAAGCTGACTTTCAACTCATCTCTCTAATGAATAATTTTGGAGTTGCTTACCTTACTATGTACCAGAGTTTTTAGTAACAGAAATTCTCTACCAGAATTCACTTTGAATTTCCTCCTTCCACTAAAGTGCCCTTTGGAAAACATTGAAGTGAGATTATACAGGTAAAATGGCAGAAATAAAAACGCATTTGAGATCATAAAAAATTATGATTAAGACCTCATCCAATGTGTTTTTAATTTTCTAACGAACGAAACTTAAGCTTATTTAACTGCAGAGTTTCTGAAGACTGGAAGACAAAAATATAAGAAATATCCTATTATACTATGGTTCTGAAAACAAAACAAAAACAAGGAAAGACAACATAATGAGAGAAAAGAATGAGGAACTTGTATATGTGATATAGAGTGTAAAAAATACACCGAATCAGGTAAAACTAATTTTGGTCCTGATGTCTGGTTGTTCAATATATTTCATTGTAAATACTGCTCTTTGTTAAGCTGTGACTTATAGAGGTCTCAGCAGGGATCTTCTCAGGTATTTGTGTAGATGGTCAATTTCACCATTGCAAGACCATCAGGATGAAAAACTCCACACATCTTAAGACACACCTGCAACAGCACTAGACATACACTTCTATTGGTCCAACAGTGTAAGACAGATCTGTGTTTTACCAAAGGTTTGGATGTAGTATGCTATGTTTTATTCAGGCTGAAGAGCCAAAATAAGTCCAATTTGAGATTAACTCCACCATCTTGTGCTAGTCTGCCCTCAGACTAACCCCAAGAGCAAGAAAAAAACCACAGGTTGCCACCAACCCTGCCTACCCTTAAGAAAGCAAAATAGTTGCCCAAGTGTTCCAGGAACAGAAAATCCCAATAGTTCAGAGAAAGGGCAGTGTGGTTAGAGTGGACTCAAACCAATCATGTAACTGCTTGTGTGGAAATTCCCTGAACTTGTTTGTTCAATACTATAAAAGCTGTGTTGATTTTGTGCTCGGGGACTTTGTGTCACTGGTTACCCAACACGCAGAGGACCAAGCTTGAGCTTGCAAAGAAACGACACTTTTGCTGTTCGCAGTGGTTGTGGTCTCTGGTGGTCTTTCAGTGGTACCAAGTCCATAAAACATTTCTGGGGTCTCGTCTGGATTCTGCCTCATAAGACCATCCAGACGCCCCCAAAAACCCAGCTGTCAAGTCTAGTCATTGCTGTTTTGTATATTTGATTGCCTGCAGGTTCTGTATCTTTAATTCTGGTGTCCAGCGAGGTCTGTATTCTGGTTGGCAAGGAGTCTTGGCGGACGTGCTATAAGACTGCCAATGGGGTCTGTGAGGAGATGTCTCCAGACCCCTCTGGATAGGTTGCTGTTTAGTACAGACATTTTCTGGGAAATTTTCCATCTGTAGTCTTGCACGTTCATGCAGACATTTTTTGGGAAGTTTTCCTTCTGTATTGGGAAGTTTTCCATTTTTTTGGGAAACTCTTTCTGTAGTCTGGAACTTTTTGCTTGGCAATTTACAATGCTGCAGCATGCCTTTGTAAGTTGTGTCTGTATGTTGAGTGTTCTGTCTGTCATTTGGGGTTTATCTTACCCTTAAGCCTTGACCCAGGGGGTACTGAGTATGGGGGAGAATCTGCCACTCTGAGGGGATGGCCACTAGGGACATATTTCCCTTGCCCCAAAATGACTGGGACTTCTCTTCCACCTTGAAAGGCCCCTGGGTCAACACATGTTGGTGAGATGTCACCCCATTCACTGAGGCCTGATTGTTCTCATTCTATATTTCCTGAGATAGGGAAGTTCTGGGTGAGAGTGGCAGGCTCATTCAGCAGACTCCGGATTCAGCTTGCTGAGTGAGAATGGCACAGAGTTCTGGTAGGGATAAACTCAGACTTTGGTTGTTGTGTTGTCTAGTTCTGTTTTAGAATTGGTACTAGTTATCTTTTTTTTGGGGGGAGGGATCCGGTCATGGAGCCTGAACTCTGGGCCTGGGTGCTATCCCTCAACTCTTCAGCTCAAGGCTTGCGTTCTACCACTTGAGCCACAGCTCCACTTCCAGCTTTTTTCCTTTTGCTTATGTGGTGCTGGGGAATCAAACCAGGCCCCCATGCATGCAAGGCAAGCACTCTACCACTAAGCCACCTTCCCAGCCCCTTGGTACTAGTTTTAAATATGGGTTTTGTGTTTTGTGTTTTTGAAATTTATTCAAACATCTCTGGGGAAATAAAAGTTCCAGCCTCTAGCTGGATTCAGTGACAGAGAAGACTGTGTGCCTGGTTTTGACTTTTCAGCTAGTCCCGACAATGTAAAGTGCTCTGATCTAAAATTGGATAAGAATCAGGCGAGGTTAGTTTCAGGTGACCTCCCCCGCCCACCCCTCCCCAGCCTTTCTCCAACAAAAGGGCTTCAAAAGACCAGTTGTTGAAATGCTTTGCTAAACACTCAAGACCTGGGAAAACGAAGCTCAACAAAGTTAGTTAGTTTAAAAGAAATATTGTCTTAAATTTTTGTTTGAAAACTTTAGAAAATGTACATAAAACTGATTTTTATTTTTTGTGCACTTAAAGATCTGTGTTTTGTATGTGTTTACGAACATGTTCATGATAAAAATTGTCAGCATGCTGTAACAATTAGGTGAGTTTAACTTTAAAATTCAAAAGTTATGAGGTTGGGACATTACCAGAAAAATTTTATAGAATTTTCACGTTGTTTTAAATGGCTTTTTAATGATTGTTTAACTTGAAAATTTGAAAATGTGTTAGTTTAGAATGCATAAGGCTGTTTACACTGTAATCAAAATATCTGGCTTAACAAAAAGGTGAAACTTAGAAGCCAACAGAATATCTATCTTTAGGAGTGAAGGGTGAACAGGCAGAAGTGCAGTTCAGCTGGTCATGCATGGTGGAACAGGTCCTGGGAGAAGTCCACGCATGGTTAAAGAGGGCAAACTGGGACAAACACAGTTCATCTAACCCTAAAGATTGAGAATGGGTGTGTGCCCATTCCACAGGAAGGACCAAGTGGCCCATCTTCATTCTGTCCCTTTTCCCTGCAGATAGACACTGGAAACATGATGGTAAAAATGAGTTATGTGATGATCTGAATAGCATTGCTAAAACTGCCCCTTGGATGTGTTAAGATTAAAATTAAGAAGGCCTTAAAAAGAAGGTTAAAAAGTTTATTTGTATGTGATTTGCTCTCAATGATATTCTGCCATTGGATATGATTTTTTAAAGCATAAAGGTGTTAAGTCTAGCTTTTTGGTACAATGATGGTGATTGTAATTTTTGCATTAAGAAAAAATTGTTATTTGAGTTTAAATGTTTTAACGTGTATCTGTTTTAAAACAAGCAGCCAAGAGGAAATGAGTGACATGTAGCCTCAAGAGTTCAAGGGATTTTTCAAAATGCAACTAAAAACTAAAGTATAGAATATTAAAACAGATCAATAGGAGGCTTACAAATTAGGAATGGATTTCTGTATATAAAGATTAAAAGTAAAATTGTTCTAAACATTTGCCTCAAAGTGCAAAAAGGAAAAATTAGGATTACCAAAATAAGTGCTTAATTCCTATTTCCGTTTACTCTCATAGGTTTGTTTGTTTGTTTGTTTTTTAACATTTCCCAGGAGGTCCCCCCAAAAGAGTGTGGATTCTTGTAAGTTTGTCAGATGTAACTTTAATTACATTCTGGTAAGAACATGCTTAAAAGTTACTTCTATGTTGACCACCTTGTTGCTTTAAATTAAAGTGGCCTTTTATGAGACTCATTGATCTGCAAACTGGTTCGAAGCCAGCCTGGGCAGAAAAAGGTCTGTGTGAAACTGTCACCTCTACTCAGCTAGGAGAAGGCTGAAAGAGCAAACAGAGTTGCTTTAGGATTCAAAATGGCAGAGTGCTAGCCTTGAGCTGCAGAGCTGAGGGACAGCCCTCAGGCCCCGAGTTCAAGTCCAGAAACCAACTAAGAGAAATGCCAATAAGGCGTTTTTTCCCAGTGTAGAGAAGACATTTCTGGGATGAAAGCAATGGAGGAGCATCCAGAGACCGTAAGCCACTGCTTGAATGGCAGAAATAATGTCAGATCCTAGCGTCATTTGTGCGTGGCCTTTCAAAAATTCGTCAGAGCCAAGAGGTCATGGGAAGATAGTTTTTAAGCATGCCTAATATCTTTGACTATCTACCTTGTAAGGGACAGGAATTTAGTCATCTGTGATAGCACTAAAAAGCTAAGGTTGTAAAATGTGGAGGATAGTTTTAGATTCCAACCCCTGTATGTGCCCAAAGCTCTAATTGGCAGTAACTGTTGAGCTGACACCAGCTACATGAAATTCATCTGCTCAGGAAAAACGTTTGTAAACCTGAGACTGTGTTTCTATTGATATCTGTCTGAAAGCCTGCGTAGGTAACTCAGGCATTGTTAGGATAACTAGAGATCACATTCCTAAACCATCCAGAAAGATCCTTTTGCAAACCAGAAGGCTAAATAAGCTACACTGCTGTAGGCAGAAAAAAGGTCTGTGCAATTGTCAAAAGTTAAAATGCTGTTCTTAATGACATCTAACCCTGGTATCCTCTTTGTAAAAAAGGCTAAGGTTATAGGTTAGTGGCTAGTAGGATCAACACCGCTGTCAGCTTGAAGAAGTGACAGAAGATGAATCTTTGTCCATCATCCTCTTTTAAGAACAAGGGACCAGAGTCACTTTTTTAAAAATATGGCAAAATAGACGGAAAAGGCATGGGAAATAATAGTACAGGCCTGAGCCCTCTATATATGCCTAGAAAATCCTAGCCTTATTAAAAGAACTATTTGTTTAAAAAGTTGTTATCTTGGTAAATTGTCCTGAGCTATTGTCTAAATAGTCTTAAAAACCAGTGGGGTCCACAGCCTTCCAAACCTATGCAATGTATCCTTAACCAGTCTGTGTAGGAATTTGCAGCCCAGCAAGTGGTGTGACAGTCCCTTGGAGCCACTGAAAGACCCTGCTGCTGCTGCTGCTGCACACCATAATGGGTAAAGTTCAACGACAGACTGACAATCACCGAGAGGAAATCTACATCATCATCCAGACCACCTCCATCGTGGTAAAAGTAGATTGAACTCTGCCTGATTCCATCACTTGAGATGGCTTCCAGGTTGAAAGCTAAAACTAAGATCTTGTGGGACATTCTTTTGGTGATATCCAATAACCATCTCTACTCCCCACAGTGGATATTGGGGGCAAGGATATCACTGGCTTGCCTTAGGCACTTCAGGGTCACAGCCTAGTTTGGCTCTGGTATGGTAATAACCTGCTTCCTCCTGGGTGAGTTTTAAAGATAAAGGAGATATTTTTTTAATCAATGGAGGTAGTAAGAGGAATGACACCAGCCCTAATCTTAGCCTTAAAATCTGGCAAGCTTTTCATCCCACTGGGTACCTTGAGGCTTTCTGAGATAACTTGGTTCCGCAGGTCAAAGGGAAAATGAGCTGTTTTAAACTCTAGCCACAAAGAAGCTCAATAAATTGTAAAGAAGAGGAGGGTAGTAAAGAAAGCCTTAGGAAATGAATTTGGGAAAAATTGGTATCCTCTGGATAAGAAATGAATTAAAAAGTAAAGATTGTCTTAAAATGTTTGTAAAGAAGACAAACCTCAGAAAGCTTAAGTATGTAGCAAATGGTATGAGTATGTTTTAAAATTGGAGCTAATGAGTACAGCTGGTATAAAATTGTTAGCTGTGATATAAGGAGTCAGGATTGGTGGAAGAAAATGTGAGGGGCCTTTGATACTGTTAATTTTGTTGCTCACAATCAGACTTTGTAGCTGGTGTCCTTTGTAAAAGAGAGGATTAGCACAGTCCATCTATTAGTTCTGAGGTCCCAACGCCAAACTGCAAATATAGAAGACTGTGCCAATTAGGGGACCATGATTGGTCCCCGATGCTCTAGAAGAGGAGGGAATGAACAGCCAAAGTAACTCCAATTTGAGATTAACCCCACCATCTTGTACTAGCTGCCCTCAGAGTAACCCCCAAGAGAGAGAGAGAAAGAAACACAGATTGCTACCAAGCCTGCCCACCCTTAAGAAAGCAGAACAGTTTGCCCCAAGTCTTCCAGGAACAGGAATATACCAATAGTTCAGAAAAAGGGTCAGTGCGGTTAGGGTGGACTCAAACCAATTATATAACTGCTTGTGTGGAAATTCCCTAAACTTGTTTGTTCAATACTATAAAAGCTGTGCTGATTTTGTGCTTAGAGACTCTACCATCACCAGTTACCGACTGCACGGAGGATTAAGCTTGAGCTTGCAAATAAACGACTCTTTTGCTGTTCACATTGGTCGTGGTCTCTGGTGGTCTTTCAGGGGTTCCAAGTCCGTACAACATGGGTTGATACAAAATGTCTCTGTCCAGAGAATTAAATGATTGCATTTATCGCTAAAAAGATTTAGTGTCGTTATTAACATTTAACACATGTTGTTTTTATTAAACCTCTCTTTCTTCCTTTCTTCCTTCTTTTCTTTCTTCCATCCTTCCTTCCTTCCTTCCTTCCTTCCTTCCTTCCTTCCTTCCTTCCTTCCTTCCTTCCTTCCTTCCTTCCTTCCTTCCTTCCTTCCTTCCTTCCTTCCTTTCTTTCTTTCTTTCTTTCTTTCTTTCTTTCTTTCTTTCTTTCTTTCTTTCTTCCCTTTCTTCCTTCCCTCCCTCCTTCCTTCCTTCCTTCCTTCCCTTCTCTCCTCCTCCTCTACTTTCTTTTCTTTCTGTTTATTTCTTCCCTTTTCTTTCCTCTTTTAGGAAATGAGTATGAATTTAGATTTATTTTTTGCTGAACAAGTTTTCTACCAATAGAACAATCTTTTTTCAATTTAGTTACTTTGCTCATAGGTAATCAATTTTCCTGAGGGCTGAACAGAGGCTAAGTTCCTCACCTCTGTCTGCCAAGAAGCTGGGATAACAAACGCATTCCAATATGCCAGGATTTAGGATGATATGAGAATTATTATTACTTTCTTTGCACACTGGTTCTAAGCTGTGATCCTCTCAAATTCTATCCCTTTATTTTGTAATGTGATCTCCAATAGCTTGCCCTCAATATAGATTCTCTAAATGAATGACTGAAGGCAATTTCACTTTAATTTTTTTTGGCATTCCAGGGCCTATTATAATTTTATTTCTAGACAATTTTTGTGTATATGTATACATAAGCTTTAAAATGTTGCTTTCCCCCCCCTTGTTTTTCCTTTTTTATTTTTCTTGGTCATGGGCCTGGCCTGGGCACTGTCCCTAAGCTCTTAAGATCAAGGCTAACACTTCACCTCTTGAGCCACAGGGCCACTTCAGTTTTTCTGGCTGTTAATTGGAGTAAGAATGTCACGGATTTCCTGCTACGGCTAGCTTTGAACTACCATACTCAGATCTCAGCTCCTGAGTAGCTAGGATTACAGGCATCAGCTACTGGCTCCCAGCTAAAATGTTACTTATTTTAAGTTCTGTGATTTAGTTGAGGGAGTAGCATGAGTGTGTAGAAATGTAACTTTCAAATAATCTCTAAATAATTTTAGAGTTTCATTTTCATAATATTTATTGCAGTGATTAATAACAGAAGCTTACAAAGTAACAGAATGATCCTTCATTTTCCCCTTCCCATAGGTATTATTGGAAGAAAATGAGTGAGATATAAGTCTAAGACAATATGTACTTGAAATTATAAAAAATTATTTTGATGACACATAAACAGCCAGATTACACAACCTGCTTTTCATTTTTTAAAGAAAGGAATGTCATACAGGTATATTTATTGGCAGGTTTTTTCATCTGAAAAACAAAGAAAAAAGTATCATAAAAAAGCTGATGGGAATCAGCAGCTATGTAAGTGTGATTGGAGAGTTTAAGACATGAATTTATTCAGGTAAAATAATTATTTGGGAAAGGTATCTGTTCACTGAGTTTATTCATCGTTAATTTTATTCATGTATCACTTAATATATAAACACATACATGTGTGTATATGTGTGTGTGTGTGTGTGTGTGTGTGTGTGTGTGTGTGTGTGTGTGTGTGTGTGTGTGTATCAGCAGTATCCGTCCAGTGAACTGTTTGGTTAGGTAATTTCCTGTTAAGTTCATCAAAAATATGGACTTCCATAAACTTTAACAACCCTGCAACACCACTGCACATGCAAACTTAAGAGTTCGCCATTGTAAGGCAGACGTGTGTTTTACCAAACCATATACAAAGTGTATATACTGTGTTATTTTTTCATTTAGGCTTGACACAAAATGTGGTTGCCCCTAGAAATAAATGATGGCATTATAACTACAATAATTTATTGTAAATCTTTACATTGAACACAGGTTCAACATGAGTTGTTCATTCTTTCTTTTTCTTAGTTTAATTTTAGGAAGTTGATTTGAGTTTTGATGTTGTGTTTGCCAGACAGGGACTCCACCACTGGAGTCACTACACCAATCCTTTGTTGTTTAAGTTACTTAACCCATAGATTAGCAATTTTTGCACCCAGTCTAAAAAGCAGGGATCGTGATTGCATTCCCATATCCCTAACTAGTAGGTGGATATGGGTGAAACTTTCCTTCCTAGAAGGACTCACAAGTGTGATCCTCTCAAATTCTACCACTTTAGTTAATAGTGTATGATCCAGTTCTGCCTATCTGTAGAAGATATGACAGAAATAAATGATTACAGGTAATTTGAGTTAATCATTGGCTAATATAGTGATTTGGTATTAAAATGTAGGGTAAGTTTAAAAGTATAATCACAGTAGTCATATTTTGCTAAGTAAATTTTGTTTCACATTAAAAACACATCTTAACCAGAATTAATGACTTATTTTGCTGTCTGTCAACTGGTATGTCATTTGCGAAACCTCATGTCTTCCATGTATGATAAAGGACTTTGAATGATCTGATGTACTGGCTCACATCTATAATCATGGTTAGCAATCAGAAATAAATAGATCACAATTTGAACATAGCCTAACCAAAAATTTAGGAAGTCCCAGCCTCAACAAACTAGTGAATCATGTTGAATCAGGCCATTAATCTCAGTATCACAAGAGGCTAAGTTTCTGCCCAGTACCTGTGTCACTTAGGTAACTGGCTCACTTGGAGGCAGTCATCTCTTCTGATGCAGAAACTGGGCTGAGATTTAGCCAAAAGGAGGGACGAGTCTGCCCCACCTTCCCAGAGTGGACCTCACAGAATGCAGTGAAAACATGCTTGCTTTCCTCCTCCAAATTGCTTGAGATGGCATGCTGCTGAGTGTACATTATTTGATTCCAGTGATCTGTGGTAGAGGTGTAAGGAAACATTAAATTAAATTTCATATTTGCCCATTGAGCTACTCTTCCCAGCTTGTGAGTTCAATTCAGCAAGTGTTCATTATTTGAGAGTTGAGAATACTGAGGTAGGGGAGAGAGGGAGGTTTAGTGAAAGAGAGGAGAGATTGGTAGAGAGAGGGAGAGAGGGAGAGATGGGGAGAGAAAAGAAAGGAAGGAAGGAAGGAATGAACAAAGGAACAAAGAAGGAAGGAAAGAAAGAAAGAAGGAAGGAAGGAAGGAAAGAAGGAAAGAAGGAAGGAAGGAAAGAAGGAAGGAAGGAAGGAAGAAATGATTGAGAATGAATGGTTTGGAGTCAGGAATCACATGGCAGAGGTACTACTTGTATTTGGTATTAGGTCTGCCCCAGGCCATGCAGACCCTATGCAAACACCTCCCCACTTCTTTGCTAAGTTTCCACCCTTTATTGTTACCTAGTTATCTGGGACTCCTGAAGGCAGCCACCTCCTCCCTCTCCTCCCACACCCCCCCGGTAAGTCACAACCTGGTCAGCTACTGGTCACACTTTCCATCTGACCAGAGAAGAGTCCCAGGCCCTGAGGTCACATCCAGATCCAGTGTGGTCAGACTTTTCCCCAACCTGGGCATACCTCATCTGGTCTTTGGCCTAGATACGACTTGGCCCTAGGTTGGGTGACCAACACCCCCCCCCCCTTTTTTACATGCCTCTCCACCATGTATGGCATGGGCAGCAGTTCAGTAAATAAACTACTTTAGGGGCTGGGAAAGTGGCTCAGTGGTAGAGCACTTGCCTTGCATGCATGAGGCCCTGGGTTCGATTCCTCAGCACCACATAAGCAAAAAGAAAAAAGCTGGAAGTGGCACTGTGGCTCAAGTGGTAGAGCTAACCTTGAGCTGAAGAGCTGAGGGACAGCGCCCAGGCCCAGAGTTCAGGCCCCACAACTGGACCAAAAAAATAAATAAATAAAAGTAAACTAATTTACCTGACTGAATACCATATGTTGTTTTCTTCGTTGGCTACCTAATGAAACTTACCTAACTAATATACCTTACACTTCAGAGTTTCTAGTTATGAATCCAAGGATATTTTTCTTACACATTTGAGTTCAGTATCTACAAAACATATGTACTAACTCATCATTTACCAGTATAAATCTGCCTGGAATTTTTTTTTCAATTTTTTTAATTGTGAAAATAACGTACAGAGAAGTTACAATTACATGAGCAAGATAATGAGTACATTTCTTATGAAGCATTGTTGCCTCCTCCTTTGTTTCCCCTTCCCATCCCTTCCCATCTCCCACCTCCCACGCCAAAGTTGTAAAGTTCGTTTTTTGACATAATGTGTTGTACATCTCATTGTTGCAATGAGTCCACCTGTATCCTTATTTGAACAATTTGTATTTACCCTTTCCCTCTACAAAGTGTACCAACATCTGAATCTTTAATAGCAGCGTAATTAACCTTAAAGTTTATTTTGTTTGCTTTGCTTTGTTTTATTTTTTGCTTAAAGTAATCAAAGATTTGCTGGGCCAATCTGTAAAGATCTCTGCCTTCATACTTTCTAATCACCCTGGGCTACAACCTATGTGCTACCAGCTCAGATGATGGGACTTTGAAATTCTGGAAAGCAGATGCACATCATAAGGCCCTATTGCTTTGGAATTTCCCACATTCTTTTTTAAATGTAATTATTACTCAGGTGTGTACAGTGAGTTTACCATTTCACAAAATATGTAATGTGTACATTTTTCTTGTAGACAATGCCATCCTTTCCTGAGCTTTCTCCTAGTTTCTGTTTGTTTGTTGTTGTTGTTTTTGATTGCTTTTGTTTTTGTGCCTTGAACTCAGAATTGGGTGCTGCCTTTGAGTTTTTGTAATCAAGGCTACTCTACCTCTGGAGCTCTGGTTCCCTTTATGGATTTTTGATTGTTAATTGGAGAGAAGGGTCTTACAGATTTTCTGGAGCTGGCTTTGAACTGTGATCATCAGCCTCCTGAGTAGCTCGGATTATAGGCCTGAGTTCCCAGTGTCCAGCTACTGAAGTGTTGGTTGCATGCTTCCCTGGTTGTGTTACAATTTTCCTCAACTCTTGCACTAATACTGAATATTGCCTGGCTCAAATCTGAACTGGTGGAAATGCTTGTATTTTGAGGAAGGCAGGAATAGGAAATTATAGGCTATAGGGACATATACGCTAATCAAATTATTTGGAATATGGCATAAAGAGAAGTAAGTTTACTGGCAGTTGACTGTGTCCTGTCTTTACTGTTAATTCTGCATGGCCTGTGAATGAAGTAAGACATACCCAAATGGCCACTGGCAGAAAGAAGTTTACTCATCCTCTTCTAAAAACAAAACAAAAAACAACCAAAAAGTACTACGTATGAGTGCAGCAATGTCCTCCAATTAGAGACCAGTCTGCCCTAGTTTATGAAAAAAATGTCCTTTGTTCAAGTTCTGCTACTTTTTCTAACTATAAATATAATTAAATCTGTAGTAGTCTGTATAATTGTATACCACAGCTTTCATTTTAGTTCACAAGAAATTCAGACATTAGGTGCTGGCAAAATTGATTAATTACTTGTAGAAAACTAAAGCTAGATCCTTATATATCATACTGCACCAGAATCAAATCCAAATGGATTGAAGACCTCAGAGTCAAAGCAAACACTCTGAAAACATTACAGGATGGAATAGGAGAAACTCTAGGTCTCCTTGGCACAGGCCGAAATTTTCTTAATAGAGACCCGGAAACACAACAAATCAAAGAAAGGTTGGACAATTGGGATTGCATGAAATTGCAGAGCTTCTGCATGGCAAAGGATTTAGCTAGCAAGATCAATAGAAGGCCCACGGATTGGGAGATCTTCACTAGCCATACAACAAACAAGGGTCTCATATCTAAAATATACCTGGAACTCAAAAAATTAAATCCCCCAACAACAGATCCTCAAAGAAACAACTGCCCAGTAAATAAGTGGGCTAAAGACTTAAAGAGAAACTTCTCTGAAGAAAGAAGGATGGCCAATAGACACATGAAGAAATGCTCAACCTCCCTAGCCATAAAAGAAATGCAAATCAAAACAACATTGAGATACCACCTCACCCCAGTTAGAATGGTAAAAATGAAGAACTCTAATAACAACAGATGCTGGAGGGGATGTGGACAGAAGGGAACCTTACTGCATTGTTGGTGGGAGTGTAAAGTTGTTCAACCACTTTGGAAAGTAGTATGGAGGTTCCTCAAAAGACTCCACATAGAGCTCCCCTATGACCCAGCAATCCCACTTTTGGGCATTAACCCAAATGTTTACAAACAAGATCATACTAAAGCTACCAGTACGACAGTTTATTGCAGCATTACTTACCATGGTTAAGATATGAAACCAACCCAGATGCCCCTCAATAGATGAATGGATCAAGAAAGTGTGGTATATATACACAATGGAATTCTGTGCCTCCATCAGAAAGAATGACATTGCCCCATTTGTTAGGAAATGGAAAGACTTAGAAAAAAATTATATTAAGTGAAGTAAGCCAGGCCCAAAGAAATATAGGTCCCATGTTTTCCCTTTTTTGCAATAACTAGCATATGTCTGAGTCAAGCAGAAAAGGTCAGATAATTTGATGTTAGGGAATTGAACCCTAAGATACGTATTCAAATGATTTTTTCTTTCATGCGATTTTTTCTAACACATTTGTTTATAAGATTATTTCTTTGTTGCTTTGCATGTCCCTCCCCCACGGCTTAACCCCTGCTTTCACTGTATTTGATGTTGGTAAAATTTGTACAGGGGAAGGGCAAAAACAAATCGTTTAAATAGGGATACAGGTGGACCCATTGCAACAATGATATACACAAGTTGTTATGTCGAAAATGAACTTTATAACTTTGGTTGGGGGGAGGATTGGGTTGGGGGGCAGAGGGAGGATGGGAAGGGATGGTAAGGGGAAACAAAGGAGGAGGCTACAATACTTGATACGAAATGTTCTCATTATCTTGCGCATGTAGTTGTAACCCCTCTGTACTGTATTTTCACAATAAAAAAATTCAGACATTAAAATGCTTATTTTGTCAGTTGTGGGGCTTGAACTCAGAACCTGGACACTGTCCCTGAGATTCTGAGCTCAAGTTAGTTAGCACTCTATCAATTGAGCCACACAACCACATCTGCTTTTTGAGTAATTAATTGGAGATTAGAGTCTTATGGGGACTTTTCTTCCTGGGCTGCCTTTAAAGTGTGATCCTCATATCTCAGCATCATGAGTAGCTGGGATTACAGGCATGAGACACTGGCACCTGGCTTCAAATAGTCATTTTTAAAATGATGAACTGCTTGGTGCCTCTGGCTCACATATATAGTCCTAGTTATAGGTAGGATTACAGGTATAAGAAACAAGCACTACGTGTGTGTTGTTCATGATGGTTTGTATTAGCATGTTTTAATATTGTTTGTTTCTTATACTACATTGCTCTTATTTTTATTTTTACCTAGGTGGGGTTCATAGGTGCTACCAGTGTTGAACCTCCTTTGGTTGAGATGGAGCCATATGGAAGTTCTTGCCTAGTATGGCATGAAATTGAAGTCCTCCTGCTCTCAGCTCCCCATGGACCTGAGATGATAGACGTATTCCATCACGCATAGCTAGGGGTTGGGGAGCATTGCAGGTAAAACTACACTGGTCTGAAGCTGATGTCCCAAATAGCTAGCTTTACAGGCAAAACCTTGTTGTATTCCGTTTCACTTTGAAGAAGTGTAGGTACATACTTTGAGAGTTCAATGATAGCACACTACATGTTTAATATATAAAATACTCAATATAATTAGCAGGTTTATCTCCTAAAACATTGAAGCTAATGAATTTGGTAACCTGACTCTGCTAGTTATTTTGGAATATACCATAAACATGAATACACTGATAATGTGCAGTAGAAGATTGGAAGTTGATAGAGATAGAGACAAATTAGACTATATGTAGTAAATATATATTTATCTATTGCTGCTCTGAAGAACATTATCATATATTCACGATGACAATACCACCATATATCCATCATGACAATAATTTTCCTGCAGTGTAGAATGTTCCATTTCATAATCTGCCTTCGTTTATCTTTTTTACATTCTCCTTATAAGTATGAATGTTTTCCAGTTTATTATAATGTTTTGAAATTATTATATGATGGATTAAAAAATTTGGAGAGTCTACTGAAATTATCTCATTTTGTCTGATTTTGTGATGCTAAATCATTAAGAACACGGCTTCCTGAAATTTATGCTAGCAGACTATATCACTAAATTGTATTCTAATTATATCTTATTATTGTATTTTGATATAGGTTTTTACTGTTGCTGTTTTATGATATAGAATGTTATGAAGCTGGACTGAAACTTGCAACCCCACTGCCACCAGTAACAGTTTTATCACCAGGTTCTGGAGGCTCATAATTAGAACTCTAGCTATTCAGGAGGTTGAGACCTGAGATTTAGTTCAGACAGCCTGAGCAGGAAATTTTATGAGTCTCTCCTCTCCAGTTCACTACAGAAAACTTGCAGTGGAACTGTGGCACAATTGTTAGAGCACTACACTCAAGGGAAAAATGCTCGGGAATGTCATATAGCCCCTGAGTTCAAGTCCTAAAACACACTTATGCAGAAACACACATTCACATACATTCACACACACACTCCCACACACATGTACACACACAGATTCTCAGGCAATGTTATATCTTAATTTCTTATCCGGAGATTAGACAACAGCCCACTTATTTATGAAAGTTTTTCCTGATTATTTTGAATGAGGAGGATAGTTCATGGGACACAGATGACAAGACTTTAGTGAGGAATACTTTATAAACGACTAGCTTATAAAAAGGACAGGAAAATATCTTTTATCTTTAAATCTTACATTGCTTCAATTATTGTATTTTGAATTATGAGAAGACAATGCAGCACCTCTTCCCTTCTCCCCCTCCCCTCTGTCATAAAATATGAGAAAAGTATCAAGAATAGTCTTCTATCTTACAAAAATGAACACCCGTATGTCTGACTATACATGTAAGGTTTGTTTTTCAATACTTGTACGATTTTCCACATGACAGCACACACGGGCTTCAAGAACAAACAGATTAGGAAACAAAAACATAACAATGTCCTAAGAAGTAGATGTCAAAAATACATCCAAGAATCAAATGGCAGGCTGAGAGGGACCTGAGAGGCAAAATGATTTGTGAAGGATGAGAGGAATAGTGACAAATAAGGCATGGGTCTGACCTAGGAAGGGTTCCTTGTGGCTGAGATCATGCTGGCTTGTAGGCCTAGCTGAGGATGTTTGGATTTGATCATGTCCACATGTGTACAGAGTGATGTTGGAGGGGAGATTTCAGCCTCCAGTTTGTCTTTGGAATGGTCTTATGTGAGCAAGCAACTCTGATCATTGGGCTCTGAGAGATGACACTACCTCCCTCACAATGGAATATAATATGGAACTCTGAGAGACAGGCAACTGTAACCGACAGTCAGCTCAAGCCAGCTCACGTGGCCTGTAGCTCGGGAACAAGAAAGATGTTCCTGTTTTGTTTTCAAAGTTCAAGAGACTCAGGTCTCAGGCATGAGAGATATGAGTGCTGCACTCGATGCTACAGACATTGGATCAGTGCCAAACCATGAATCCAATGTCTCAGGCCTTTTTATAAAAGAAACCAAGGGAATCACAAGGCAACTCAGACCATGTGTAACTATGACAGGAAACCTATT